>NC_092719.1:16345623-16658123 GCF_047496885.1 Scyliorhinus torazame | reverse complement strand
ACAGTGGACTAAAGCCTCATAAAAGAAAGACCAGTGATTACTTTTGAAGAATAGCCGCTGGTATTCATGTAAAAAGCGTAGCAACCAATCTGTACACAGCAAGATCCCAAAAGGACCAATGCGATAAATGACCAAATAATCTGTTTTACTCATGTTGGTTGTGGGACACTGTTGACCAGGGAGAATTTCCCGCCACAGGATATTGTGCGTCCACCTCAGAGGGCACACAGGGCCTCAGTTCAGCACCTCATTCAAAAGCAGGGCTCCCGACAATGCTGCACTCCCTCAGGAACTGTATCGGAGTGTCAGCTCAGACTTTGTGCTCAAGTCTCTGGAGCAGGTCATCAATCCACTGCCTTCCAACACAGAGGTGAGAGTTACCACTTGGCCGGAGCTAATACCATGTCCTCTTCCCCGCATGTTTTTTTATGCAATGGCTTGTCTTCGAGTGAGTGTTTTTTTTTCCTTCAATTTATTTTACGGGGTGTGGACGTCACTGGCTTGGACAGCACAACGTTTAAATGCAGCGTTGAAACTTTGTCCTTACAAAATACCCACATTAGAAGAGTGAAATCCAAAATTTTAAGGTGCAAAATCTTCCTTGCAGTTTGATGCCAAGCGTAGTTACTGTTTAATACATCTCATGGAAAAGTCCCAAGAGTTTACTACATTTTGTACTCCATTCAGACAAGATGTCAATGACTTCCTTTTAGGCTATCTATTAGCCAGGATTTCTTCAAAGTTCACACAAACCGCATTACATGCCAACTATCGGGATGCAACTGTATCGCTATTGACATTGCTGTTGTGGAATGAGCAAAGCAAGAACAGGATCATAATCTGCACGTATTGATGCAAGTGGCATATAATGAAGAACTGGTGTTCAACAGTCTGAAATATGCTGTCACCATGCAGCATGTCAATTTCTGTGGTTCTTTTATTCCAGATATGGAGGTGCTGGCGTTGGACTGGGGTGGGCACAGTAGGAAGCCTTACAACACCAGGTTCAAGTCCAACAGGTTTGTTTTGAATCACTAGCTTGCGGAGCACAGCCTTCCTGATGAAGGAGCTCCGCTCCGAAAGCTAGTGATTCGAAACAAACCTGTTGGACTTTAACCTGGTGTTGTAAGGCTTCTTACTTTTATTCCGGATCAAAGCAAACTGGAGGATATTGAAGCCTTGCCAATGCCTCAAGAAAAGGACGATTTTCAAAGATGTCTGGGTCTCTAATTTCTTGTCTCCATACAGTCCCACCTTCACTCAAAAATCTCCATCGTTAAGGGAATCGTTGAGAAAGTTTGTGCCTTTCCTGTGACATGAAGACCGCCAGGTCACCGAATTCAAATAGTCATTATCAGAAACATTGACATTACAATCAGCCTAGAGAGACAACTACTCTAGAGATAGATGGTGCACGGAAGCATCTGAGAGTATGCAGACTACAAAAGGGCAAACCGATTGCATTTGCTTCAAAACCTCTGTATTGCAATCCAACTGCTCTGCAACATTGAGTGGGAAACCTTGGGCGGATTCTCCGACCCGTCAGCCCTCTTTTCCAGTGCAACCGCCCCCCCCCCCCCCCCACCCCGCCCCGCCGGCAGTGGGATCCTCCGCTTTGGCAGCTGCCCTGTGGCTACCCCACACCGTCAGGAAACCCGAGGCGTGAGTGTGCTGCCAGCCAATCAGAGGATCTCGCCGACAAAGAATCTCATTCCTTAGCTTTAATGTTGGAATCATGCAATTTAATACCGATCTTTGTGATACAAACTGAGCACTGGAGATCATTTGGTGAAAACCAATGACCGGTGTGGTGTTTTTGTGTTGCTTCAGGATCATTGGCGTAGTGTTCACAAAGACCACAAATAGCTTTTAACTTGCACAAAGCTATAAATGTATTTACAATACTTAATTGGATTCGACACTTACTCCTATATAGTACACTGTTGATAATTAACATATAATCTGCACTCATCTATGATTAATCTCTACACTATTACACTAACTATGATCTGCTCTCTCTCACACTATCTTTCCTTCAGTCTGTACTCTAGCTATCTCCTTCACTTCTCTCCCCACTTAGTATCAATGTCTTATATACTTGTAACTCTAGCTCCCTCTAGTGGTTGATCTAGACATTTTGTTAACCCTTGCAGTTCTTACAGTTATGATAATGTCACAACTGGTGCACTGCCAAGATTGCAATGTCTCTTGATAAAGTTTCAAGGTTATGACTGTGAGGTTAGGAACAAGCCAGGTACCTTGATCGTCACATCTGTTACAATTTAGCAGATTACCTAACGCAGTGAAAACAGAAGATCTATCCTTAGATTCACAGGTTGACTTCATGAACATTGAACTTGAAGGTGTTCTCCAAATTGATGTGGTACATTTTGCGCAATGCAACTGCCGGTAGTTGCAAGAAGAAACGGCAAAAGATTCCACAGAAACTGTGGATAACCATCATTGAAGGATGGCCTGATTCAATTCAGCATGTGAGAGTGTACAAGGAAGAGCTCAGCATCCCCAGCGGAGTCATGTTTAAAGGCAGACAGGTCATCATACCAGAGTCTTTGCAACTTGATATTCTTACACATGGGTATAGATTGGATGGAAGACTCACAAGAATGAGCTTATTAGCCAGGAATGAATAATGAAGGCATCATAAAGAAGGGTGAGGTGCCTATGAAAAGCATAAAGTCAGCACAAAGAACCATGGATTCCACATTTGGGTCCGACCCATTCTTGGTCCAAAATCATGGGTGGGATTCTCCCCCAATAAGCGGGATGGCCCGACGCCGACGCCACGAACGGCGCGAACCACTCCGGCGTCGGGCCACCCGGATGTTGCGGAATCCTCCGCACTTCAGGGGGCTAGGCCAACCGGCGCCGAAGGGCCGCTGTGGCCCCGCGGATGCGCGGAACCGCCGGCGTGTTCTTGCGCATGCGCAGGGGGTTTCTTCTCCGCCCCGGCCATAGCAGAGCCCTACAGAGGCTGGCACGGAAGGAAGGAATGCCCCCATGACACAGGCCCGCCCGCAGATCGGTGGGCCCCGATCGTGGGCCAGGCCATGATGGGGGCCGCCCCCGGGGCCGGATACCCCCGCGCCCCCCGAGGACTCCACTAGACGGCCACCCAGCCAGGTCCCGCCGTGTGGGACCATGTCCAATTCATGTCGGCGGGACTGGCCAGGAACTGAGGGCCGCTCGTCCCATCAGAGAATTGCCGGGGGGGGCCGCTGTCAATGGCCCCCGACCGGTGCGGCGGAAACCCCGCCCCCGCCCAAAAAACGGTGCTGGAGAATACGGCAGCCGGCGTCAGAGCGGCGGAGCGGGATTCATGCCACCCCCCAGGGATTCTCCAACCCGGCGGGGGGGTCGGAGAATCCCGCCCCATACCTCCTCTTTTTCATGTCAATTTACTTACTTCATTGTTATCATCAACTATATTGTCAAGTATCCCAATATTTGACACACTGTCAATCATAACTTGCACAGAATCTAAGTGCTAGTTCCAGTTTATTTGATGTGCCTGTAGAGGTCATTTTAGATAATGGTCCTCAATTTAATGGTAAGCCATTTCGGGATACGTGTGAGTAGTGCAATATCGATCACACTACCACTTCTCCTCATTATCCTAGATCTAATGGTCCTGCTGAACGAATGATTGGCACGGTGAAATCTTCAAATGTAGACAGACCATGACCTACACTTTGCAATGTTACAGCTGAGAGAGACCTTTAAATGCAACTATGCCACCTCCGGCAGAGTTCATGTTCGGCAGACCAGTCTGCAGTAAACTTACCTACTCTTACCCATTCTACTCTCTCAAAAACTAAAGAGCAACTTTTAAAACTGCAAGGGAAGATGACCAACATACAGGATACAAATGTGGGTTCAGAACTGCCAACTTTAGAGTTGGGTCACCCTCACATTCGGGATCCCACAGAAGGCACAAGGCAGGTAGCTGAGATGACAGGATTTGCTCGTAATCCTTGTGCTATTAAGTTGTTGCACACAAAGGCTCAATGGAGAGGTGTAACCAGGGACCAAATCAGATCATTGCTGCTCCTCAACCAAGGACAGAATCCCAAATGAAACTGGGAACAACATCCATGAATGACCATTCCACTGAACACTGTGAGCAATTGGCGGCACAGTGCTACAGTGGTGAACACTGCTACCTCATTGTGCCAAGGACTCCAGTTCAATGCCAGCCTTGGGTGACTGTGTAGAGTTTGTACATTCTCCCCGTGTCTGTGTGGGTTTCCTCCGGGTGCTCTGGTTTCCTCCCACAGTCCAAGGATATACCGGTTAGGTGGATTAGTTGAGCAGAGCACATACACACAACTCTGCTGCTGATGTCCTCAAGCTTTCTATCCATGTATATTGGTTCTCATGAGCCTAGTTTAAGTAAATGAGCCCACAATATGTTTGTACAATCCCCGATGAGTAGCTGGTCATAACAACACGGGCAGCACGGTAGCACAGTGGTTAGCACTGTTGCTTCACAGCTCCAGGGTTCCAGTTTCGATTCCCGGCTTGGGTCACTGTCTGTGCGGAGTCTTCACGTTCTCCCCGTGTCTGCGTGGGTTTCCTCCGGGTGCTCCGGTTTCCTCCCACAGTCCAAAGATGTGCAAGTTAGGTGAATTGGCCATGATAAATTGCCCTTAGTGACCAAAAATGGTTAGGTGGGGTTAAGGGGATAGGGTGGAGGTATGGGCTTGGGTAGGATGCTCTTACCAAGTGCCGGTGCAGACTCGATGGGCCGAATGGCCTCCTTCTGCACTGTAAGTTCTATGATTCTACAAACAGAGTCTGCAATCTAGATGGTCGGTTCAGTTCAAATGATTGGTGATGGGAATATTTCAGCAGATGACCAGGTGAGTAAAACTCCAGATCATCTGGTTGCTACCCAAAACATTGGCATGGTAAACTATAAATCATATGAAGTTAAGGGGTGTTCATCAATAATTTTGAATCTATGTCAGAGCATTGCACATACTTTGTTTTGAAATTAAAGGGCAGGGCGTCTGCTCTGTGAAGCTCAATGATCACTGAATGTGCCACGTACTACAAGAAGTAGCTTAAAGCAACTTGCAGAATCAGTAAGGTCTGTGGAGTTCTGAAATGGGAAAAGTCATCTGTGGAGAGAGGCGAGCTCAAACCTTACAGTGCATTGTTGCATTTGGAGAAAGGGTTAATGTCTGCTTTTCCCTAATGAACCAATAATCCCACCCAGGCAATTTGTTTGGGATCGCACTCTATAAGGAAGGGCCCATCCAAAATCCTGCTCCTATCCCAATATGAATCAGGTCCTGCTCACCCATCCCCGTACTCACTGCCCTGAATTAGCACCCAACCCGGCAACATCTCACCCTCATGGACAAATCCCCTCACGCTCACCCTCCTCCCTATCTCTGAAACCTTCTCCAGCCCCACAACCCTCAGAGATCTCCGGCCTCCTCCAATTCTACCTTCTTGACCATTGTCGATTTTTATTGCTCTTCCAATAGCGGCCGTCCCTTCAGCTGCCTGGGCCCGGAGCTCTGGAATATTCTCCGTAAACCGCTCGGCCACTCTGCCTCTTTTTCCTCCTTTACAATACACCTTAAAACCTTTCCCTCAGACCAAGCTATTTGGTGACCTGTTTTACCGCTCAGGGTCAAATTATGTTTGATAATCTTCCTTCGAAACATCTTCACCACATTAAAGGTCCTATATGAATACTCATTCTCATGTTTTTCTGTTACTGGGAATGTTTGGCGTACTACAAAAATAAACTTTTAGTTCTCAAGGAGATAAACGTTTGATGCTGTGATAGTTAAATATTAGCAGTATTAATGTATCCTCGGAAATGCAGCCTTACTTCAGTCGCACCTAGACGAGGTTCTATTGACAGTCCCGATCGTGTCTCCATGACCAATATCTGACATCTCCCATTGTCTCGAGGCCCATTTGAAGCCAAGATGGACAAGGATGTACTCGACACTTTCACACTTCAATGGCTGTGATCTGAAACCAGAATTAGTTCTTATAATTAACACTTAGCACAATTTCTCTGTGCTCTTTTGGCAAGAGTCCATTACAATCCCGAAACAGGTGATAAAAAGGAAGACTGACAGTTCTTAACAAACCAGAATACATTAGTCTAATGAGCTTCACATTACAAAAGCACACCCACACACACACACACACACACACACACACACACACAGAGAAAAAGCCAGAAGTCTCTTTAACAACTTCAAAAAGGATTTTGTCTGACAAGATGACACAAATGACTCTGCGGGAGGAAGAAGGGGTGTTTTTTTAAGCTTGTCAATTTAGAATTGTATTTAGTCGGTAGCTGTGTTGAACCTGGCAATGATTCTCATCAAAGGTGAAACTGCAATGTAATGGTAGCATCATTATCATGCCAACAGCATCTTATATCTTTGAGACTTCTGCTTCCCATTTGGAGCAGTCAACCTTCAGAGGACCCTTTCATTTGCCACAACCTCTGTTAGAACATGGACTATTTACCCGAGCTTGCTGCACACTGGTGTTCCATTCCTGGGGTGTGGTGTATTAGTTCATCTCTGTCCACACCCCCCCCCGACACCCTGTTTACACCGCCCGCTGCCTTGGGAAAGCGGGCAGCATAATCAAAGACCCCTCCCACCCGGCTTACTCGCTCTTCCAACTTTTTCCATTGGGCAGGAGATACAAAAGTCTGAGAACACGCACGGACAGACTCAAAAACAGCTTCTTCCCCGCTGTTACCAGACTCCTAAATGACCCTCTTATGGACTGATGGACTGATCGGATCTCTACTGAGTAGTACTACACTCCTGGATGCTTCACCCGATGCCTGTGTCTATGGATTTACATTGTGTAGTTTATGTTTGCCCTATTATGTATTTTCTTTCCATGTACAGGGTGATCGGTTTGATCTGCACGCAGAACAATACTTTTCACTGTACCTCGGTACAGCTGACAATAAACCAATCCAATCCATCAAGGCTGTTATGTGGTCGTCATTATACCCCACTCAAAGGGCGAAATTCTCCCGAAATGGCGCGATGTACGCCGACTGGCGCCCAAAATGGCGCCAATCAGACGGGCATCGCGCCGCCCCAAAGGTGCGGAATGCTCCGCATCTTTGGGGGCCGAGCCCCAACATTGAGGGGCTAGGCCGACGCCAGAGGAATTTCCGCCCCGCCAGCTGGCGGAAACGGCCTTTGTTGCCCCGCCAGCTGGCGCAGAAATGACATCTCGGGCGGCGCATGCGCGGGAGCGTCAGCGGCCGCTGACAGCTTCCCACGCATGCGCAGTGGAGGGAGTCTCTTCCGCCTCCGCCATGGTGGAGACCGTGGCGGAGGCGGAAGAGAAAGAGTGCCCCCACGGCACAGGCCCGCCCGCAGATCGGTGGGCCCCGATCGCGGGCCAGGCCACTGTGGGGGCACCCCCCTGGGCCAGATCGCCCCGCGCCCCCCCCCAGGTCCCCGGAGCCCGCCCACGCCGCCTTGTCCCGCCGTTCAAAAGGTGGTTTAATCCACGCCGGCGGGACAGGCAATTTATCGGCAGGACTTCGGCCCATTCGGGCCGGAGAATCCAGCGGGGGAGGGGGGGGGGGGGGGGGGCCGCCAACCGGCGCGGCCCGATTCCCGCCCCCGCCGAATATCCGGTACCGGAGACTTCGGCAACCGGCGGGGGCGGGACTCACAGCAGCCCCCGGCGATTCTCCAACCCGGCGGGGGGTCGGAGAATGACTCCCAAAATCTGGAGGCCGTATGTGCGACTCTCACATCATCAAGTGCAGGCCAAAAGAATGATTTGCGTCTCAACAGAACGTCTCATAACCAAAGGACTTCACAAAACTGCTTGACGACGTACTACCTTTGAAGCCCACTCATTGTTGTAAAATAGGGAAACATGGCAGCCAGTTTACCTGCGGAAAGCTCCCACAAGCAGCATTGAGATAAAACACCCTGGTTATTTAGTCATTCTGGTTGGGAGTAAAATGTTGGCCAGGTCATCTCCCCTGCTCTTCTTCAAATGGTGCCATCTCCTTCAGAGGGCACACGTGGCCTCAGTTTAACATCTAACCACATCTCTTTGTTTCTGCAACTCCCTCAGCGGTGAAAACAGAAGTGGAAGCCTCAGAGTTATGCTCTGGACTGAGGTTCGGACTCGCAAACTTCCGACTCAGTAACGAGACTGCAATCACTGTTGATTGGCTGGCAGGAAATGGGAACCGTGATGCCAGCGTTGGACTGGGGTGGGCACAGTAGGAGGTCTTACAGGTTAAGTCCTCCAGGTTTGTTTCGAATCACTAGCTTTCAGAGAGCAGCTCCTTCCTCAGGTGAATCCAGGAAATGGGAGGGGAAACCTGCAAGCCCCCAGGGCTACCTGGCCTTGCCTACATGTAACTCCACTTAGCTTCTTCCTCTTAATGCTCTTCAATACTCTTCTCAGGGCCTTGTGAGCTGAAGATAATTGAACAAAATCCCTACAATTGACCTCAGGACTGTAGGAAGGGAAATTCCAATGAGGTTTCCTGTAACCGGTCCCAATGCCACCCTCTGCTGAAGAGTAGACGGCAGAGATCTGGTGCAGACTGGGTGGGCCGAATGGCCTTCTTCTGTGCTGAATGATGCTGTGATCCTGGCAGAGTGAGGTTTATGCAGACCCCATGCTGCAATAACATGCGACCACACAATGGTGCACGATGATCTCAAGAAGTGTTGCCAACCCTCCAGCTTGACCTGGAGTCTCCAGAAATGAACAATTAATTTCCAGGATGTTGCTGTGAGCCACCCTGGGATAAAAGTTACAGAGGTATTTAAAAAAGTACGTTGTTTAAATTTTATTTGCAGACTTTCATGTTTTAGTTGTGGTATGAAGTTGGAGATGGAAAAATTGTCTGTTGGACGACAGCCCAGAATTATACATTCAGTTGACAAGGGTCAATCTACTTTCCATTTGGGAAGGTATGGTGGCACAGTGGTTAGCACGACTACCTGACAGCACCGGGGACCCGGCTTCGGTTCTGACCTAGGGTTACTGTCTGTGTGGAGTACTCCCCGTGTCGGCGTGGGTTTCCTCTGGTTTCCCCCCACAGTCCAAAGGCTAGGTGGATTGGCCATGCTAAATTGCCCCTAAGTGTCAAAAGGTTGGATGGGGATAAGGTGCGGGATTGGGCCTAGGTGGGGCGTTCTTTTGAATGCGCAGTGCAGACTCGATGGGCCGAATAGTCTCCTTCTGCACTGGAGGGATTCTATGATTCTCAGGTGGTGTGTCGTGAAGATGGTCATGTCAGTCGACCCATGGCAGGGGGGGTGAAGGAGGCGAGCAGTTGAGGTAATTGACTGTGATGAAAGCTCCAGGAACACGTCTGACTGGAGTTGGGAACCAACCTCCATGGTCAACTCGCCCGGTGACAACCACACACATATGGCAAATGGATGATGTGCTGAAAATCAACTGGGCCACCGGGAAGCTGGAAGGGAAAACGAATCAGCAGTGACAGAAAAAAGGAACCGTATATTTTACTGGACCACAAGATGGAGGTGGCCTGATGCTGGCAAAGCATTTTAGCTCATGTTTCTCTTCATCTTTAGTTTCTCCGAAAGGGAAAGGGATAAGTAGCTCTTCAAATTTTATCAGCAGGAAATTTTCAATGACCTCGCCTGTAGATTTTAACACCAATTTGCTTCTCAGCTGCCATGGCAACTTCTTTGCTACAGAAAGCTTGCCTGCCAACCCAAAAGAGTTGGCACTGCTCGATAATGCCAGCATGGGGGATAAATTGGTTTATTGAAAGTGGCAACATCGACATCGAAATTTGATGATTGCTGGTAAACAGTGTTAGAAATTGGGAATTTCCTTGTTAATACCCAGTCCCGCCCACATTAACCTGCATCCGTGATTTGTTTCTGTGAGAGGCAAATCTACAATGAGAGAAAATGTTTACTGCATCTTAACTCTTGAGACTCCCAGGAAATTATGATCTCCCAGGCTGAATGTTTTTGGAAGTTTCTTTATAGAAAGTATAATTAAGATTGAGAGGTGGGATTCTCCGACCCCCCACCGGGTCGGAGAATCGCCGGGGGGGGGGTGGGGGGGCGGCGTGAATCTCGCCCCGCCGCTCCGATGCCGGCTGCCGAATTGTCCGGCATGTTTTTCGGGCGGGGGTGGGGATCGCGCCGCTCCGGTCGGGGGCCGTTGGCAGCGGCACCCCCGGCAATTCTCCGGGCCCCGATGGGACGAGCGGCCACCCATTTTTGGCCAGTCCCGCCGGCGTGAAATAGACATGGTCCATCCCGGCGGGACCTGGCTTGGAGGGCGGCTTGCGGAGTCCTTGGGGGGGGGGGGGGGCGGCGCGCGGGGGGATCCGACTCCGGGAGTGGTCCCCACGGTGGCCTGGCCCGCAATCGGGGCCCACTGATCTGCGGGCGGGCCTGTGCCATGGGGGCAATCTTTCCCCCCGCGCCGGCCATGGTGGAGCCTTACAGAGAAGAAACCCTCTGTGCATGCGCAGGAAGCACGGCAGCGGTTCTGCGCATGCGCCAACTCGCATCGGCCCGCGGCGGCCCTTCGACGCCGGTTGGTGCGGCACCAACCCCTCCAGTGCCAGCCTAGCCCCCGGAAGTGGGGAGGATTCCACAACTTCCGGGTGGCCCGGCGCCGGAGTGATTTGCGGCGCTCTTGGCGCCGGTACGGGCCGCCCCGCCAATTGCGAGGGAATCCCGCCCAAGGAGTCATAGATTCATCCAGAGCAGATGGAGGCCATTCAGTCCATGGTGCCTGTGTCAGTTCTTTGAAAGAGTTATCCAATTAATCTTGTTCCTCTGCTCTTTACAGCACAGCCCTGCAAATATTTGATTTTCTTATATATTTCCACTTACCTGAGGAAAGTTGCCATTGCATCTGTGATATACCTTCAATTCACCAAGCGGCCGAGAGAGCGAGTGAACATAAGGCTTTATTAGTCGTGAACTTGCCTAGCCAGAGTCAGTTGTACAGATGAGTGCCACCCACAGGCAGCCGGTCTATATATGGCCCCGGTGAGGGCGGAGCCAGAGGCGGAGCCCACCTGGGATACAGTACAGTACCTGGAAGCAGCTCGTATCACCACTTCCAGGTTGTGGTAGTATGCATTAGGGGTCATGTGGGACTGTGAAGCCGTGATGTCATTGGCTGACAGATCCCGGGTCCTGGTTGGCCGTTGACCTCTAGCTCCACCCTGAAGGCGGAGTATAAGAACCAGGAGTCCTCCCCCGCAGGCCAGTCTACTACTGAACTGCGGGGGAACAGTCATGCTTAATAAAGCCTCATCGACTTCACTCTATTCGTCTCTCGGAGTCTTTGTGCGCGACAATTTATTAAGCGTGACTAAAGGACTATGGAGCTCAGGATCATCCCGGAATGCCTGAGGATCAGCCCCCACGCAGTGAATGCAGCAGCAGCTTTCAAGCACTGGCAGACTTGTTTCGAGGCCTACCTCAGAACGGCCCCCGGCCGGGTCACAGAAGACCAAAAACTACAGGTCCTGCACTCGAGGTTAAGCACGGAGATTTTCTCTCTCATCGAAGACGCAGAGGATTTCCAGACGGCGTTCGCAGCACTAAAAAGTCTCTATGTTCGCCCAGTAAACCAGATCTACTCTCGCTATCAACTCGCAACGAGACGGCAAAGTCCCGGAGAATCGATAGATGAATTCTACGCCGTGCTACTAATTTTGGGACGGGCCTGCAGCTGCCCGCCGGTGAACGCAAATGAACACACGGACATGTTAATTCGCGATGCTTTTGTGGCAGGTATGAACTCCTCCCAAATCCACCAAAGACTTTTAGAAAAAGAGTCGCTAGACTCTCAGAAGCACGGGCCCTAGCAGCCTCCCTGGACGTGGCCGCGCGAAACGCCCGCGCCTACGGCCCCGACCGCGCGGCAGCCCATTGGGCTCCGTACGCACCCGTCGCGACAAACCCACCCCCCCCCCACGGACACCCCACAGGCTTGCGCGGTTCAAACGCCAAGTCGCACTGGGGGAGCCCGCTGCTATTTCTGCGGCCAGGCGAAACACCCCCGGCAGCGCTGCCCGGCCCGTGTAGCGATCTGTAAGAGCTGCGGGAAAAAGGGCCATTTCGCGGCTGTGTGCCGGTCCCGGGAGGTCGCCGCTGTCCCAGGAGAACAGGGAGCCCTGCACGCCTTTTACGCTCCCCAACCCCCCCCAGCGCCCCATGTACGACCCGCAGGCGCAGCCACTTTGGGTCCCGACCACCGCTCTCCCCGGAGAAGAGGGAGTTCTGCGCGTCTCTAACGCTCCCCAAACCCCCCCCCCCCCGCGCCCCATGTATGACCCGCCGGCGCTACCACTTTGGGTCCCGGCCACCGCTGTCCCCAGAGAAGAGGGAGTCCTGCGTGTTCCTAACGCTCCCCAACCCCCCCAGCGCCCCATGTGCGACCCGCAGGCGCCGCCATTTTGGGTCCCGGCCACCACGAGGGGAAGAGGGGCGCCGCCATCTTGGAGCACCCCAGAACCGTGCGACGCATGGGGGTGGCCATTTTGTCCACCCCCACCGCCATCTTGTGACCCCCCCAGCCATGTGCGATGCATGGGGCAGCCATCTTGTTCACCCCCGACGCCATCTTGGACGGCAACAACGGACCCCAGTGTCGACGGCTCCACGGGGTTCGAAGAAGACGCTCAACCATTACGACCACGTCTGGCTTCAATGACGCTGGACCAAGCACGGCCCCGGACGCTCCAGACGACGACGGCAACGGTGCTGATAAACGGGCACGAGACACCATGCCTGGTCGACTCCGGGAGCACGGAGAGCTTTATCCACCCCGACACGGTAAGACGTGTTCTTTGACCATCCATCCCAGCGCACAAAAGATTTCCCTAGCTGCAGGATCCCACTCCGTACAGATCAAAGGCTTCTGCATAGTTACCCTAACTGTGCAAGGTAGGGAGTTCAAAAACTACAGGCTCTTCGTCCTTCCCCAACTCTGCGCCCCCACATTACTGGGATTAGACTTCCAGTGCAATCTACAGAGCCTAACCTTCAAATTTGGCGGCCCAATACCCCCACTCACTATCTGCGGCCTCGCAACCCTCAAGGTTCAACCCCCATCCTTGTTTGCAAACCTCACCCCGGATTGCAAACTCGTCGCCACTAGGAGCAGACGGTACAGCGCCCAGGACCGGACCTTCATTCGGTCCGAAGTCCAGCGGCTACTGAAGGAAGGCATAATCCAGGCCAGCAATAGTCCCTGGAGAGCACAGGTGGTAGTAGTAAAGACAGGGGAGAAGCAAAGGATGGTCATAGACTATAGCCAGACCATCAACAGGTACACACAACTAGACGCGTACCCTCTCCCCCGCATATCCGACATGGTCAATCGGATTGCCCAATATAAGGTCTTCTCCACCGTGGACCTCAAGTCTGCCTACCATCAGCTCCCCATCCGCCCAAGTGACCGCAAGTACACAGCCTTCGAGGCAGACGGGCGATTATACCACTTCCTAAGGGTCCCATTTGGCGTCACAAACGGGGTCTCGGTCTTCCAACGAGAGATGGACCGAATGGTTGATCAACACGGGTTGCGGGCCACGTTCCCGTATCTCGACAATGTAACCATCTGCGGCCACGATCAGCAGGACCACGACGCCAACCTCCAAAAATTCCTCCAGACCGCTAAAGCCTTGAACCTCACGTACAACGAGGACAAGTGCGTTTTTAGCACAAACCGGCTAGCCATCCTGGGCTACGTAGTGCGCAATGGGATAATAGGCCCCGACCCCGAACGTATGCGCCCCCTCATGGAATTCCCCCTCCCGCACTGCTCAAAAGCCCTAAAACGCTGCCTGGGGTTCTTTTCATACTACGCCCAGTGGGTCCCCCTAATACAGACCACGACCTTCCCTCTGTCGACAGAGGCTTGCCAGGCCTTCAGCCGCATCAAAGCGGATATCGCAAAGGCCACGATGCGCGCCATCGACGAGTCCCTCCCCTTCCAGGTCGAGAGCGACGCCTCCGACGTAGCTCTAGCGGCCACCCTTAACCAAGCGGGCAGACCCGTGGCCTTTTTCTCCCGAACCCTCCACGCTTCAGAAATCCGCCACTCCTCAGTGGAAAAGGAAGCCCAAGCCATAGTGGAAGCAGTGCGACATTGGAGGCATTACCTGGCCGGCAGGAGATTCACTCTCCTCACGGACCAACGGTCGGTAGCCTTCATGTTCGATAATGCACAGCGGGGCAAAATCAAAAACGACAAGATCTTAAGGTGGAGGATCGAGCTCTCCACCTTCAACTACGAGATCTTGTATCGTCCCGGAAAGCTGAACGAGCCGTCCGATGCCCTATCCCGTGGCACACGTGCCAACGCACAAATTAACCGCCTCCAAACCGTCCACGAGGACCTCTGCCACCCGGGGGTCACTCGGTTCTACCACTTTATAAAGTCCCGCAACCTCCCATACTCTTTGGAGGAGGTCCGTACAGTCACAAGGAACTGCCACATCTGCGCAGAGTGCAAATCGCATTTTTTCAGGACGGATGGTGCGCACCTGATTAAGGCTTCCCGCCCCTTTGAATGCCTTAGTCTGGATTTCAAAGGACCCCTCCCCTCCACCGACCGCAACACATACTTCCTTAATGTGGTGGACGAGTACTTCCGCTTCCCATTCGCCATCCCCTGCCCTGACATGACCGCGGCCACAGCCATTAAAGCCCTGAACACCATATTCACACTGTTCGGTTGCCCCGCATACGTCCATAGCGACAGGGGGTCCTCCTTCATGAGTGACGAGCTGCGCCAGTTCCTGCTCAGCAACGGTATAGCCTCGAGCAGGACGACCAGCTACAACCCCCGGGGGAACGGGCAAGTAGAGAGGGAGAACAGCACGGTCTGGAAGACCGTCCTACTGGCCCTACGGACCAGGGACCTCCCAGTTTCACGGTGGCAGGAGGTCCTCCCGGACGCCCTCCACTCCATCCGGTCACTACCGGCACTAACCAAACGCCTCATGAGCGCCTCCTTGTCTTCCCCAGGAAGTCCTCCTCTGGAACGTCGCTGCCGACCTGGCTGGCGGCCCCAGGACCCATCTTGCTCCGAAAACATGTGCGGGCGCACAAGTCGGACCCGTTGGTCGAAAGAGTTCACCTCCTTCACGCGAACCCGCAGTACGCTTACGTGGAGTACCCCGACGGCCGACAGGACACGGTCTCCCTGCGAGATCTGGCGCCCGCCGGCAACACACACACCCCCCCGACACCAATCACCCCCTCCCTGCCACCGCCGCACCCCGCGACCGCCCCCTTCCCAGGAGGATCGGTCCTCCTCCCAGGCCCGACCAGGAGTGAAGCCCAAGCTGAAACCGTGAGGCTCCCGGAGACGACAACACCGGAACAAGCACCACCACCACCACCGGGGCCGAGGCGATCGACACGGACGACCAGACCGCCCGACCGACTCGTGGCGTCGATCTAACACTACAATGTGTGGACTTTTAACGAGAACATTTTGTCTTTTTCTCCTGACGATTACTGTAAATAGTTCGAAACAAAAAAAAAACCTTGTACATACTGTAATAACATGCAAAAGTTTTCCTCCCAGGACCAGCCTTGTAAACCCTTACCACCATGCGAAGCATCACCCCGCCGGGTTCATTTTTAACAAGGGGTGAATGTGGTAGTATGCATTAGGGGTCATGTGGGACTGTGAAGCTGTGATGTCATTGGCTGACAGATCCCGGGTCCTGGTTGGCCGTTGACCTCTAGCTCCTCCCTGAAGGCGGAGTATAAGAACCAGGAGTCCTCCCCCGCAGGCCAGTCTACTACTGAACTGCGGGGGAACAGTCACGCTTAATAAAGCCTCATCGACTTCACTCTATTCGTCTCTCGGAGTCTTTGTGCGCTACACAGGTCAAAGGTTACATTTGGTGGATACAATGGTTACAGTGTCATGCATTATGGTGAATACATTCACTACAATCTGCTTCCACCACCCTTTCAGATGGTGCATTTCACATCATAACAACCTGCTGAGTGATGGTGCATTGCCACTCTGGCTTTTGCGCCAATTATCTTACAAGACTGTCCTCCACTTACCCTTGCATCTCTGGAAAAACCTTTATAAATAGTCACATGGTAGTACATAACTTCATTGTTACTGGAAAAAAGAGACATGCTGAAGAAGCTTTTCATCTTACACTCATCGGACCGAGGCAAGGATTCCACATTCCAAAGGGAACAACAATTTATACTGCATTAGAAAACTGGCTTGGCTCGTCAGCTCTGATTGGTTGAGATGTTGCCATGGTTAATGAACGAGGGAGGTATTGTCCCCCATGACTTATTTACTCAAAAAAGGCGCAATGTCTAGATTTCTTTTTGCCTGCCAAGTGCAGGTCCCTGCATATGAATATATTAATTGTGCTCAATCAATCAGCACCCTTTTCTCATGCAGCATAAATTGCGGTTCCTTTCAAAATTTGGCATTCTTACATCTGCCCTGATGAGTGCAAAATGAAAAGCTTCAACAGCATGTCTCTTTTCAGAAACCATTTGAATAATAACGTTTCAGCATAATCTATTTGAGTATGATAATATGGAGAGAGTGGAGGAGAGCAAGGCAGTGTAGTTGTGGGCATAGTTGAACTAATAATCATAATCTTCTTTATTGTCACAAGTAGGATCAGATTAACACTGCAATGAAGTTACTGTGAAAAGCCTCTCGTCGCCACATTCCGGCGCCCGTTCGGGAACACAGAGGGAGAATTCAGAATGCCCAAATGACCTAACAGCACGTCTTTCGGGACTTGTGGAAGGAAACCGGAGCACCCGGAGGAAACCCACGCAGATACGGGAAGAACGTGCAGACTCCATACAGACAGTGACCCAAGCCAAGAATCGAAGCCGGGTCCCTGCCGATGTGAAGCGACAGTGCTAACCACTGTGCTACCGTGCCGCCCATAGTATAGTTAATAGTGCAGATGTGCGTGTAATCTTTACTTAACTAATTCCTTAGTAATATGTTCGAATCTAATTCAGTGTAGTGTGATAAATTAGCTTTGTTTATTAAACACAGTTTGCTGTTTTTTGTTAGCACCACAACCTTCACCATCCTGAAAGAACTAAAACAAAGAACACAACAAGAACGTGGAGCTAAGGCCGCAATCAGAGTAATGATCTTATTGATTGGTGAATCAGGCTCGAGGGGCCAAATGGCCTATCATTGAATCATAGAATCCCTACAGTGCAGAAGGAGGCCATTCGGCCCATCAGGTCTGCACCAACCTTCTGAAAGAGCACCCTACCTAAGCCGACTCCTCCGCCCTACCCCCGTAATGCTGGACTCTAAGGGGCAATTGACCATGGCCAATCCAACTAAGCTGCACATCTTTGGACTGTGGGAGGGAACCAGAGCACCCGGAGCAAACCCACGCAGACACGGGGAGAACGTGCAGACTCCGCACAGACAGGGGCCCAAGCCGGGAATCTAACCCGGGTCCCTGGTGTGGTGAGGCAGCAGTGCTAACCACTGTGCCAACGGGCTGCCTGCTCCTCCTATTTCTTATATTCTTATGAGCCCCTGGGTTTGACTGGGTTAAATCGCCCTCAGTGATATAACGACCCCGGAATTGGTGTAAACCTCACAATGGGTAATGGAGAGCTTGCCCTACATGTGATAGAGAGTTGATAACTCATCGCAAATGAGTTAGAAAGATTTTTCTCACGCAAGGTATCAATTCTGCATTCCGCGATTCCCTGCTGAGGCATCTGTTGATACATGTGTTTCATGTAATAAGACAATAAAGTGAAATAGTGAATACATTATGCAAATGAGGGAACCCGTGATAACAATTTTGTTGTCGTTTGTGAGATCAAAGAAAAATGTTGACACATTTCGCATGTTATGTGAAACCTGGCATTCCTCTGCACAGTTCAGGATCTCCAAGCTTTTTGAAATGAGGTAGCATCTGAGGAGGTTGCTCAACAAATAAATCAGTGCAGGCTGTACATAAAGAATTCTGCTTTGAAAATGCTGCTCTCTGGAGGGGTCCCCTCTCTCGGCTGCACTGCAGTTAGTGTTGCCATGTTGGATTAGCTTGTTAATTTAGCTGTTAGCCGCGCTCTGTTGCTAGCTCTCTCTGCCTCCGGTTTCAAACCTCAGTACGGATTTGAGCAGGTAATCCACTCTGACACTTCACCGCGGTCCCGAGGGGCGACTGCGTTGTCAACGTTCGGAAGAGATTGTAGCCGAGGATGAAATTTTGAACGGGAGCCTCGCCCCCCTGCACGGGCAGCTTGTAAAAGATTCCATGGCACTGCTCGAAGAGGCAGCGGAGGCCCAGTTTGGCCAACGGTACCAGGAGCTCCCAGCTTGGTTGAACTGCACTTACTGCGGCCTCGCCTCCAGCTGATGGATTTTCAAGAGCCTTGCACCTTGCATTTGCATAGTGCCCTTCACAACCTCAAGGCGTCCCAGCATACTTCAATGAAGTGACGCCATTGCTGTGGTTCGGGCACAGCAGGATCCCACAGACAACAATCTGATAAAGACCAGTTAGCCTTCTTTCGTCACCTTGATGTAGGGCGGAGTACTGCATTGACGGGTCATCAGGGGTAGCTCCTCAAAATAAAGTACCATGGGATCTTTTACACCCACTCTTTGGCCTGCAGTTTAACATTAACATTCAGAATGCAGCACCTCTGATTGTGCAGCACTTCCTCAGGAGTGCAACCCTGTGTCAGCCTTGATCTCTGTGCTTGGGTTTCTGGAACAGGATGATTTAAATCCACAACCTTATAACTCAGGGCTGACAGCACAATGGCTGAGCCATTGCTCACACTTTAATAGAACATAGAACAGTACAGCACAGTACAGCACAGTTCAGGCCCTTCAGCCCATGATGTTGTGCCAACCATTTATCCTAATCTAAGATCGACCTAACCTACACCCCTTCAATTTACTGCTGACCATGTGCCTGCCTAAAAGTCGCTTAAATGTCCCTAATGACTCTGACTCCACCACCTCTGCTGGCAGTGCATTCCACACACCCACCACTCTCTGTGTGAAGAACCTACCTCTGACATCTCCCCTATACCTTCCTCCAATCACCTCAAAATTATGTCCCCTCGTGACAGCCATTCCACCCTGGGGAAAAGTACAATTTTAAGAATAAATGAGATGTCAGGTCACCATAGTCCCAGATGACTGTCGGCTACTTTCCCCTTTGAAGGGGAGCGACAACTGGTGACGATTTAACCTGAGGGTCACCACACCTCCGGTGAGGGACAAGGTTGGTAAGGCAGGTCCTTCATGAATAACTTCAGCTACTACAGGAATTGAACCTTCACTTGTTGGTTTTGTTCTGTATCATGAACTAACTGCCTAGCCAAGTGAGCTAAACCAGCCAGGCAAAATATTTGTCCAACATCGACCTATTCCTTCTTTGTTATTCCAGTGGAAGTGGCCACTCATTCAACAACTATGTACCCCCCCAGTTTCCAAATCTTTCCTCCAACATCTTAACCCCGTCACCACCATTCCTGAATTCAAAAGTGACCTTTTCCTTCAATTGGATTTTGGTCCTGCCTCCTGCGGGACCAAAATGACCACCATCCTGAAATGGCTGCTGTATCCCGGTATTATGGTCAGGCAGAATCTTTCTCTAGACTCTATGCATGCATTGTACTACATAGTATTTACTGCACAAGACAGGCCATTCGGCTCAACAGGTCCATGCTGGTGTTTAGGCTCCACACGAGCCTCCTCGCACCCGTCTTCATCTAACTTTGTCAGCGGATCTTTCTATTCATTTCTCCCCCATGTGTTTATCTAAGTTCCCCTAGAATACATCTATGTCATCCACCTAGGGTTACCAACTATGATTAAATGTATTCCTGGAGGTTTAATCACGTGGCTATTCCCATGGTTCCATCCATTTGTTGGCCAACGCATCTATCCCTGTGATGCACTGCCTTCCTAAACCAATTGGAAAACAAAAAGACTCCTTGCCCAATTTGATGATTCTTTGCTGTCAGCCAAATGGTCTTTCTCCCTCATTTTTAATATTTGTACATCAGGTAAAGAAAAATGTGCAAAGAAAATGTCCGATGCAGGTATCGGGATTCCCATACAGGGCAGAGAATGACTGGTTGCCTGAAAAACAGGATCGGCGCCGGGCACCAAACCTTCGATCCCTAGCCGCTGGCAGTAGCACACTACCTGCGTTGGAGGGAACATGTAAATCAATGTGAATCTAAGCTATTTTTTACAACAGAAAGCACTTAGCTCTTTTGATGTGGTGAGGAGCTGTCAAACATGGCAAGAGTGTTTATAAACTTTGTGGCCAGCAGAGTACTTGAGATGGATTCAAGTGTGAAGGGAAAGATCAATAAACTAAGCAGCTGTGCCTGTCCCACAAAACTGTCAATCACAGGTTAGTGAAAGGCTTTTGCATTTCAAAGGCTGTCAGGGGATTCAAAGCCCTTTCAAGTGTTCTGGGCTTTTGAGGAAGCCTCTTATATTTGTAGCACCTGCTGCCTTAAAGACCGTTGTCTGAGACAGCAGATGTTAGGGAAGGATAAGCGAAAATGGGGTAATCTTTCACTGTATTGCCCGGACTGCTATTCAGCTTTCAGGCAGGGGGTGACTAATGGAGGGGGTCTGATATGGGTCTCTGATGGGGGACTTAATGTGGGTGACTGATGGGGTGTCTGCTAGAGGTGACTGATGGAGGTGACTGATGGGAGGTCTGATGGGATTGTGGGGGAGGGGTGCTGCATCGGATCTTGGGATCAGGTTGCAGACGCAAGTCTGACCTCCTGGACAGTGCCTGAGGGGCGGTGACAGAGGCAGTCAGAGCTGCCAGTCTCACCAGGAGGAGGCAGCTGGTGATCCAAAGGGGTGGGGGTCACTGGTGAGGGGCAGAGAACCAGGGAGGGTTCCGTAGACCTCGGTGCAGGTGTCCGTTGGTTGGGGTGAGCTCTGCTGATCCCTGCTTCCTCTGCAATGGGGCGGTGCTTCTGTGTCATATCAACGCCTAGTGGGCCCCTGATTGAGCTTGGACCTTGATGTTACAGCTGGGGTACGAGGGTGTTCAGAGGGCGGCCTTGGTGGGCTCCCAGATGACCAGACGCCTTCTGAGCATTTAAAGGACACACGCAGCACTCAGCAGTGTGAGCAGCTAGGAGCCTGTAAGGAGCACCAAAGGTGTGCGTTTAAAAGACAGACTGCAGCAAGCGCGGTCTGAGCCAGGCCACCCCGATCCCTAAGTGGGACAACCTACGTCCATGAACTTGGCATCAGGTCACTACGAAGAACTGTCCCCGGCCCAGTGGTTTTTCAGTGTTTTTTCAGCCTCCTGCTCTCCCTCTGCAGCCATGGTGCCCTGTCCCCATTTGTAAATATATGGAGTATTTCACACACCCAAAACTTCTAATGAAGAGGAGCGGAGCATCGAGCAAGAGCGGAGCATATTGTGCCCAATCCACAGATCGGATCCACCTCGTGGGGCACAGAGCTCATTATTGGCAGCACCGAGGCACCGGAGCATGGCGCTCGAATTGGCACCGGGCGTGAACCTCGATTTTGGCCAGACACACGATTCTCCGCCCGGTCGCGGTTCGCGTTTGCGGCGTTGCGAGGCGAAGAATTTCGCTCTTAGTCTCCCACCGGAGAATTTCGCCCAATGTTAAAATCCTAGGTGTAGTCTTGAAACTTCTATACTTCCATGAACTTTTTCAATCCTAAAAGAAGACAAATAATAGAACGTGAACTTAATCTCAAAATCAGCAAACTCGGGATCAAGGTCCTGCTCGATTCCCCTCACAGTTGTCCCATTGAACCTCTATCGCCTCCCCATGTTTCTACCTCACATTTCGCTGCATTGAGGTTCATCTGCAAGGTGTCTCTATACAGTGAGACAGTTACATGGGCAGGGTGGGTATAGAGGGATATGGGCCAAATACGGGCAAGTGAGACTAACTTAGTGATAGAAACTGGGCGGCATGGACAAACTAGGCCGAAGGGCACGTTTCCATGCTGTAAACATCTGTGACTCTATTTGGTCAATTTGTCAATGTCCCTCTGAAGTTGTTCAGCGTCATCCTCAAAACTTACTATCCTCCCGAGCTTAGAGTCATCTTCAAATTTAGAGATATTGCCCTCAACACCCACTTCTAAATCATTTGTAGAAATCAGAAAAAGCAAAGGTCTCAACACTGAGCCCTGGGAAACAAAACTTTCAACTCGTCGTCAGTTTGAAAAATGCCCATCTATACCTACCCTCTGTTTCGTATCTCTTGGCCAGCTTCTAATCCATGCTGCCAAGGACCCATCAATCCCAAACATTTTTAATTTGCTCACCGACCTGCCATGTGACACTGTATCAAATGCTTTCTGAAAGTCCAAATATACAACATCCATGGCACTACCCTCATTCACTGCCTGTGTACCTCGTCAAAGATTTCAATTACATTTGTCAGACATGTCCTGTCCTTAACAAAGTCATGTTGACTGTCTAGTATTAATTTATTTTTCTCTAAGTGTATATTTATCTCAGCCCTTATTACGATCCTCACTTCCATCAGTTTTCCCGCTATTGATGTCAAGCTGACAGGTCTGTAGTTTCCTGGGCTATCCTTTGCCCCTTTCTTAAACAACAGCGTCACATTTGCAATTCTTAGTCAGGGCACCCAAATCTCTCAGGCCCAGAAAATTAACTTATATGCAAACTAATGGAAGTGAGGATTTTAACTTTACCCTTAATAATAATAATAATAATAATCTTTATTGTCACGAGTAGGCTTCCATTAACACTGCAATGAAGTTACTGTGAAAAACCCCGAGTCGAGTACTCGGAGAGAGAATTCAGAATGTCCAAATTACTTAACAGCACGTCTTTCGGGACTTGTGGGAAGAAACCGGAGCACCCGGAGGAAACCCACACAGACAGGGGGAGAACGTGTAGACTCCGCACAGACAGTGACCCAAGCCGGGAATCAAACCCGGGACCCTGCCGCTGTGGAGCAACAGTGCTAATTCTTCAGCAGCACAGTGCTTTGCAATCTCTCACCATTTAGATCAGCTTTTTGTTTTCTTCTTCCATCCAAAATAGACAATTCCGCATTTGCCCACATTGTACGCCATTTGCCAGATCTTTTCCCATACATTTAACCCACGTCCCTTCTAGCCTCCTTACATCTGCGCAATTTACTTTAAAAAAAAATTTTTTTTTAGAGTACCCAATTAATTTTTCCCAATTAAGGGGCAATTTAACGTGGCCAATCCACCCACCCTGCACATCTTTGGGTTGTGGGCGAGAAACCCACGCAGACACGGGGAGAATGTGCAAACTCCACACAGCCCCTGACCCAGAGCCAGGATCGAACCTGGGACCTCGGCGCCGTGAGGCAACAATGCTAACCACTGCGCCACCGTGCTGCCCTGCAATTTACTTTTTGAACTACTTTTCTATTATCAGCAAATTTAGCAACCATATCTTTGATCCCTTCATCCAAGTTATTTATATAAATGGAAAAATTAGAGACCCCAGCACCAATCCCTGTGGCACACTCATTCCATCCAGCCAACCAGAAAAAGACCCATTTATGGCTATCTTCGGTTTCCAGTTAGCTAGTCAACATTCTATCCATTGCAATATGTTACCCTCTTAACCTTATTTTCCGCAATAACCTTTGATGTGGCATCTTATCAAATGCCTTCTGGGAATCCGAGTACAGTACATCCGCCTTCATCCACAGCCCTGACTCTTTCAAAGAACTCTAAAAAATTGATTAAAGCTGATTTCCCCTTCATAAACCCAGGTTGACTCTTGCCCCAAGGTTTCATTGTAACGCAAAAAAAAACAAAATAAAAAAAAAAGCGGTGACAGTCGTGTAGAATGAGGAGCGCAGGTCACCAAGAATTAAGAAAGGCACATTGAAGACTGGCATTATTCACATCTGGAGCTCAGAACACGAGCCATTAAAACAAACGTAACCAATGTGCTCTCCGTTCTTTTGAACTCTGCACATGCTGTGACTAAATTAAACTGTGCAGGTTGCCCATTCAATGAAAACTTGCATTGACATAACCCCCATGAATATATGGCAAAACAATTTGACAAAAAGGGACACTAGAACAGGTGGTCAATGTGGCAGATTTCAAGAAGCAGTCTAAAGCAGGGGAAAGAGTTAAGAAGTGACGAGGTTAGCGAGGAATTCATTTGATACATACTGTTCATCTTTTTGCAGCTTCTTATATCAGAACTCACGGATGGATGGATGGGTGGATGGATGGATGGGTGGATGGATGGGTGAAGGATGAAGAGCTGGAGGGGTGGACTGATAGAGAGAAGAAATTTGGAGGGATGGAAAAATGGAGGGCTGGGTAGAAGAATGATAAGATAAAAGGATAAAGAGATGAAAAGATGGAAGAATGAAGGACTGAGAGAAATTCAACAAAATATACCCTAATTTGGGCATTAAATGCATGAAATTCAGACTTTACACAGAAGTGAATCGATGGACTAATGCCAACTAAAAGTATTATTAGTCTATTAATCTAATCCTTCAAACCTATGGCTCCTCAGACACAAATATAATGATTCAGAAACACTATAAAGATGTAGGAGGATGTTGTTATTCATACTCCTGATTAGGGATTGGCTCATCTTTTATTTGTAATTTCAGCTCTTAATAAGATGTGAGAGCTTTATGCTCCCTGAGAGACTCCCCCCCCCCCCCCCCTCCCACCACCCCCGCCCACAAAAATTGTGAACAGTTTCCTCTGATATCTTTTTAATAGGGAAGCCTCTATTCTGTTGAAGAGACAACGGAATGGCTGGAAATAGATCTTCATTAATAAATGGCGGGAGACCCACAACAATAATTAATGCCCACTCAATGTACTAGCATTTTAAAATGACATGGTTCCCTTTGGTTGAAGCTTGTTAGTGTGTGTTGGAAAGCGACGCATTCATCTTCATTTGTAGTGCAGAATACCCTCTTTCAGTGGAGTGGGTTCTTTGAACTGTTCTGCCCACAATAATACATACTTCAACACTAAGTGTGTTTGGAAATAATTCCTCTGCTTGGAGTTTACGAGCAAATTTTCTTCCTTCAGATCATATTTAAGAAAAAAGCAAGCAAACAGAAATCTTCTTTTGCACTCCGAAGATGTCACCACACAGTTTTTGATAGATTGTTGGAACACTGTGTTATTTGCAGAAATTTGTTTTGACCGTGCAACAGTGAATATCAGTATAATATTGTTATAGATTCCTACTTTACACAAGCAAATTATTTTATTATCTTTAGGAAGTCCTTCACGGCGCCGAGGTCCCAGGTTCGATCCCGGCTCTGGGTCACTGTCTGTGTGGGGTTTGCACATTCTCCCCGTGTTTGCGTGGGTTTCGCCCCCACAACCCCAAAAATGTGCAGGATAATTGCCCCTTAACTGGAAAAAATGAATTGGATATTCTAAATTAAAAAAAAAAATCTTTGGGAAGTCCATATTATTATCAAGTTTATTAGCTTAACTAATTTTTCAACCCCACTTCTATCTTATCACCTACTTTACCCAAGCCCCATTCTTGTTATAGCCCTATGTCCTCCCCTTTCAAGAATCCCATTCTCACTCCCAGCATAGCATCCTCACCTTCTAATCCCACAATCCTGACCATCTTTCTATCCCTCTCCATCTGCTCCATCTTCGGTACGAGAATCTTTTGGCCCCATATTTTATTCCATACCTCTTTTTTCCCTTTTCAAGATCTCTACAAAATCTCTTCAACTTCACTCCCTGTCCTTTCCCCTAACTCTTCTGCACCTGATCAACAGCTGTTTTTGGTTCTGTAAAGTGTCTTCAAATGTTCATCACATTAAAAGTGCCATAAAATGCACATTTGTCAGGTGGATTCTCCATTTTCCGACGCTGTGATCGAGATTCCGGATCGGCGGAGAATGGAGTGATCCCCGAAAGATGGCTCTGGCGCCCTTGCGATGCTGTGATTCCCCCACCAGCGGCCTCAGAGTGCTACCTGCCCTGGACCAGCGATGGAATGAAAATCAGTGATCTGCATCCATTTCAACTTGAAGCCCGATTCACCAAACCCTCATTATGCACCGATCCCCACTGTGGCAAATCCAGTCGGTGGAATTTGGTGCAAGGTTGATCAAGCAGCACCCAATGTGGGTCAAGAGAGTAATTGCAGTCAGTAACTGAGGCGCCTCCCCCCAAAGAAAATCCATCAGGAGGCACCCTCCTCCGAACAATGTAAATCCTGCCACCCCCTCCCTCTTCTGACAAGTAGCGGTATCTATCCCTCCACCACGGGAATAACAGGTCACCCCCTCACAGCATGCATGTAGGAGGGTGACCTGACCCCCTCCCCCATCGGCCCCTCCAACGGCCCCTTCCAACATCCCCATCAGACCCCCATCAGTCACCCCATCAGACACCCCATCAGATACCCCCATCTGTTACCCCCATCAGATACCCCCATCAGATGCCCCCATCAGAGACCCCCATCAGCGATCCCCATCAGCTACCCCATCAGATACCCCCATCTGTTACCCCCATCAGATACCCCCATCAGATACCCCGATCAGAGACCCCCATCAGCGATCCCCATCAGCTACCCCATCAGATACCCCCATCTGTTACCCCCATCAGATACCCCCATCAGAGACCCCCATCAGGTATCCCCATCAGAGACCCCCATTAGGTACCCCATCAGTTACCCCCATCAGATACTCCCATCAGATACCCCCATCAGATACCCCCATCAGAGACCCCCATCAGGTACCCCATCAGGTATCCCCATCAGATACCCCCATCAGATACCCCCATCAGATACCCCCATCAGGTATCCCCATCAGGTATCCCCATCAGAGACCCCCATTAGGTACCCCCATCAGTTACCCCCATCAGGTACCCCCATCAGATACCCCATCAGATACCCCCATCAGAGACCCCCATCAGGTACACCATCAGGTATCCCCATCAGATACCCCATCAGAGACCCCCCATCACATACCCCCATCACATACCCCCATCAGAGACCCCCATCAGAGACATTCCCTAACATCTGCTGCTTCAGAAAAGGTCTTTTAATGTAGCAGCTGTTACAAGTATCAAACGCTTCCTCGAAAGCCAAGTACATTTGAAAGTGTTTCCATTCCCCTAAACAGCCTTTGAAATGCAAAGCTCCCATTCAATTTCACACAGCAATACATTAAACTGGCCCATGATTGACAGTTTTATTATTCCAGAGACAGGTGCTTGGTGTATTGTTTATCTATCACACTTAAATGCATCTCCATTACCTGGTTTTGCTGCTAACTACAATGTTTATGCGCACTCCTGTTCGAATTAACAGCTCCTCACCACTCCAGAAGCAACTAAGTGCTTTCTGCTGTGAATAAGAGGAACAGAAACAAATGTAAATCCCTTAACTCTGGGGATCCGGGTTTGAATCCTACCATGGCATATGGTGCAATTTGAATTCAACAAAAATCTGGAATTAAAAGTCTAATGATACACATGATACCCCCATCCCATGAATGAGTAACAAAAATACTAGGGAACCTTGCTGTAAGGTCTCCAATGCAAGCATATCCTTCCTTAAACATGGAGACAAAAACTGCACACAGTGCGCCAAATGCAGTCTCACCAAAACCCTGCAGAAAAAACCTACAACTGCAGAAAGACTTATTTACTCCTGTCCTCCAAACACCTTGCAATAAAGGTCAACATACCAGTTGCCGTTCCCTCTTGGCCAATAGCAGTTCACTGAGTAAAAGCTCCCACATCACCCTTACCTGCCCTGTGCAAAATAGTAATGAGGAGAGGCTTAAGGATAGGTGGGCTGTCCAGTGCCTACATCGCCCACTCCAGTAAAATGAGAGGCAGATCGGGGCGGGTGGACAGGTGGCAGGCAGACCACGGGCTGCATTTTAAGAGGCCCCTCTCCCAACTTCAAGCTCATTGGTGGGGGGAACCACAAAACTTGACCCAGTAGGTCAGGCAGCATCTGTTTAGTGAGGAACAGATTCAACGTGTTGGGGTAATGACCTTTCGTTGGGAGTGGAACCAAGTTAGAGAAGGTAACGGGTTTCAAACAAGTGCAGGGGCAGGGAAAGGGTGGAATGAGAAAAAAGCAGACAGAGGTCTGACAGGGTAGAAGACATGAGTTCCGTTAGGAGTTATCCGTATAGGTGTGTGATTGCTCTCACATATAGGCCAGCGTCGACAAGGACAGCAGATTACCCTCCCAAAAGGACTTCAATCAACCAGTTAATTAAAAAAAAAAACAATAATTTGACAGCTTCATGGTCGTTTTTACTGATACGAGCTTTTTATTTCCAGCTTCATTTTCAAGTATATTTGAACGACTATTGTGGGAATTGAACTCTTGCTCTCTGGATTATTATTTCAGTAACACATCCACCAGACTATACTGTACCCCATCAAGATTATATGTTCAACCCCTTGAGTAGGCCTCAATCTCCTAGCCTAGTGTCATGAGTTATATCAGCTGACAGGTATTTGAGTAACTTCCATTTCTTGGACAATCCTCAAAACCTACGCGGAAAGTAATCACGAACAACCCCTGTCATATATCAACCTTTGCAGAGAGGGAGAAAAAGCATATTTTAATGACACATCTGGGCAGAGAGGAAGTCTATTTATGATCCTTCGCCAGGGATTCACTGACAAATGTTAAGAAGGATGGAGTTAATTAAGGGTTGTACAATTGTATTTCATGTGAAGTACAAAATCTGAGAGTGGATTTTCTTCATCGCAGGAAAGAGGTAAGAGTTGTACTTTGGGGGAAAGTACGACTCAGTCAAAGCAAATGGCCTAGAATAATATTTTTCAACAGCAACTTACGTAGACAATTCCTGGTGCGATCTTATCCCAAAGCACTTTACAGTCAGGTTTGGGACGTTTGGTCACTGGGTGGGGTTTTCTGACAACCCACAAACCCCCCCCCCCCCCCGCCCCCCCAAGCATGTGGTTGCGGAGGCAACCTGCCATTGGCTGAGGGTGGGATCTTGCGGTCCCGCCGTTGTCAACGGGTTTTCTCATTGTTCGCACCCTCCACTGCCAGGGGGTCATCGCCAACAGCCAGAAAATCCCACCTGCCGTGTTAATGCAAGAAATGTGGCACAGTGGTTAGCACTGCTGCCTCGCAGCGCCAGGGACCCGGGTTCAATTCCCGGCCTCAGGTGACTGTCTGTGCGGAGTCTGCACATTCTCCCCGTGTCTGCGTGAGTTTCCTCCGGGTGCTCCGGTTTCTTCCCACAGTCCAAAGATGTGCAGGTTAGGTGGATTGGCCACGCTAAATTGCCCCTTAATGTCCAAAAGGTTAGGTGGGGTTGCTGGGTTACAAGGATAGGGCCGAGGCATGGGCCCAGGTAGGGGTGCTCTTTCCAAGGGCCGGTGCAGACTCAATGGGCCGAATGGCCTCCTTCTGCACTGTAGAGATCCTAAGATTCTATGATTCAACTCGCAAGGTTATAATAACAGTGACGAGATTGAGGGATAAATGTTGGCAGGGTTAACTTTCCCCTGTCGTCTCCAAATATTGCCTTGCGACCCACCTCGGAGATAGCCTGAGACCCAGTTTATTGTTTTGAGCTGGAAGACAGCACATTGGGACATCATCGATCCACATGTTGTGCTCAGCCTTTGGAGTGGATCTTGAACTCACAAATGTCTGGCTCAGTCAGCAAGACTACTGAAGCACACCTTTGACACCGGGTGCTCGGCAACCAGGTGCAAGTAGGACTTAAACCCTGTGTGCTCAGTTACCCGCAATTCTGACCATTCCAATCCCCAAATTCCTGGCATTGCAGCCTCACCAGTTCCGGAATTTCAGGAATCCCCAATTGTAATCAGCTGGGGGAGGAAAAAAATGACTTCCAGGATTGATGTAGTATATAGGTCCTTGAGTTTATTGTGCCTGCCAGGGGGATTCGGGAATAAGCCTGTCGCACCTCAACTTCTGTGGCTGACGGCCCCTTTTATCAGGTGAGGTAACAGCCTGACTGAATGCTAATTGGACCATGGTCCTCATCACAGATCTATCACAGGCAACCACCTATGTTAGACAAATAATGTTAACCATTTGTCATTACCATAAGAACCCAGTGCAAAGGTGCCACTTACAGCATATTAAGCACAGCAATTATTGAAAACAGTTCTTCACACCTTGTTAACCCTGGTGCAACATTAACTGAGGGGCAGAGTTCAATAGCTATCCCCTCTGAGGATTCCAGAAAGCGTCACTGCTGCTATTTGTGCATCGCTGCGATTCACTTCATTGGGAGATTCTTACATTCTCGAGACCAGGACAAGAACTGAGTGGAAATGTATCCTGCGCTAATTGGTAACTTAGTGATTGTTGAGGCCCCCAGGGGTTGCAGCAGTTTCGAGTGGCTTCACCATGCACTGCTTACAGTGGATTAATCACGTCAAGACCAACTAGGCAGTGGGGGCTGGCTGTATTTCTGTCATTTAGAATAGGAATAAACTAATTGTTGCTAAGGTTACTGTCCACAGTGAGCTTTCTCTGTTGATATTTATGGCTAAAGTCATAACTCCTTGAGGGGACGGCACTGAGAAAACAAACTTGCATTTGTCTAGCACCTTTAACATAATAAAATGTCCCGAAAGCTTCATTGGGGTTTTATCAAGCAAAATGCAACACTAAACACACCTCGAGATATTAGGGCATTTGTTTGCCTGGATCCTTCGCGGCCCGCCCCCCGTAATGGCGGAAAATCGAAAAATTGGGATCGGGGTCGGTGGGATGGATCCTTGGGAGACTCCAGAGGTAACAGTGCAGGAGCAGGAAGAGAAGCTGGGGCAGTCAATTCACTGGTTATGACTGGATAGATTAAAAGTGGAGCAGGTGACTGAGAGATGAAAAGCTTTTGCTTTAGGTCTCCTTTAGCTAGTGTAGCACAATCAATCACTCACGAGGCGAGAAGAGATAAAATCAATCGATGGCTTTATTACGCAGACCTCTTCCCCAGCAGCTCAGTTACAGAATGCGGCTGCTGGGAGAACCCGGGTTCTTATACTCCGCCTTACTGGGTGGAGCCAGCAGGCGGCTGATCCAATCCTGATCCAGAGTCTGTCAACCAATAGCCTCTCGGCATCACTGGGTACCGTACTACCCCTAATACATACCACCACAGTTAGCAAATCACCCGTGCAACTGAATTCCTGATCTTGGCCCTTGATTGGAATGGCAATCTCCATCCGACTGAGGTGGGGCACTAGGCTTTTTTCAACTTGTATATGCCAGCAGCGACGCTGGCACTAAAGACCCTGTCCCCTACCTCAAGCTTAAAGCCATCTCCACCACCCGATCCTGCTGGGAACAGCATCAAAACAAATACTCGTGAGTTGATCTGTGCTATGGCTTGAGGAGGTTACACAGAACCATGCTATTAATTCCCATGTCTGCCCTCCTCCTGAGCCCGTCTGTACCAGTTAATGTTAATTAGTTCCTTATTTCACTGCTCTCTTCCCAGACTGGCTCCCATCAGGTCTTCGGTGTGGCAGGTGTACCGTTTGGCACAGCACCAGTGAGAAAAACCAGCAGCAGGGGGCTAGGCACAGTGCCCTAACCGTGGCAAAATAGACCACGTCAAAACTGTTGGTCGCTCAAAAATGCCGACAACCTGTAAAAAGAGGGAGGAAATTTAAAAACAGAACCGCACGCAAGAAGGGAAAGAACCACAAGCTGAGGAACTAACCTTTCTGGGGGCAGGGGTAAAAAAAAGTAGCAGAGTATTAAACTTGAAGTGATGGATTCCCACAGATTTTAAACTAGACACAGGAGCAGGGGTTTCTGCTTTATCAGATAAAGTCAAATGGCTCAAACAGATTACTTTGCAACCCTCACCTGTCAAATCACAAGTTACAGGCTGGACAACTTTAAAAGTGAAAGGTCAACTGAAATGAAAATCGTTTACTGTCACAAGTCAGCTTCAAATGAAGTTACTGTGAGAAGCCCCTAGTCGCCACATTCCGGCGCCTGTTCGGGGAGTCTGGTATGGGAATTGAACCGTGCTGCTGGCTTGCCTTGGTCTGCTTTCAAAGCCAGCGATTTAGCCCAGTGTGCTAAACCAGCCCCTCACGGCAAAGCTGAAATCAAAAGACAAAGAAATCCTTAAACCTCTCCGTGCCATTTAAAATCAAGAGTGGTCTCTACTAAGCAGAAAGGCATGCCTGAGACTGAATTGAATCTATAAAGTGGATGAAGTTGCTGATGAGAACTACAGAAATGCATTTGAAAGTGAATTTCCGAAACCGTTTACAGGGAAGTTAAAGGCCGAGTAGCATAATCACCCTATGAGCTGATGTTGAACCAATTTGTTTCTTTACACTGAGGAAGGTCCCTAACCCATTCTTGGACAAAACCAAGAGTGAAATTGAAGAGCTGCAGGAGCAAGCGGCTATATTATTGGCCACTCTGCCAGCAAATGGTGTTCAGGAATGGTTATGGTTAAGCCAAACGGTTTTAAAGGAATCTGCATGGATTTAACTCGACTAAAATGAATGGAACATGAGATCCACCCAATGGTCTCAGTGAATGAGAGATTTCGAACTAGCCAAGGGTGCTTTATTTGCAAAATCAGATGGGATCAATGGATTTTAGCAGCTGCCTCTGGACACAGAATGCATTGTGCTGACCACGGTTATAATGTGATTCGGTTGTTGTTCTTTCAGCATATTACCCTTTGGCATAGCATCCACTCCAGAAATTTCCCAGAGGCCAATCTCTCACAATCCAGAAGAAACAGGAGTAATATGTCATGTGAACAATATACTTATACACGAGAGAAGAGCATGATCGCAGGGTCAGAACGGTCCTGAATGTCCCTGCGGGTGCAGGCCTAACATTGGATGAAAAATGTGAGTTGTCACAATGCAAGCCATTGGAACCATGGCGGATTCATAAAAAGCAAAAGTAATCGTGAGTTGGAATCATAGAATTCCGATAGTGCAGAAGGAGGCCATTTGGCCCGTCGGAGTCTAGTACCCTACCTAGGCCCCTCCCTTGCCCTATCCACGTAGCCTCATAACCCCACCTAACGTACACATCTTTGGGCACTAAGGGGCAATTTATCATGGCCAATCCACCTAACCTGCACATCTTCGGAGTGTGGGAGGAAACCGGAGGATTCGGAGGAAACCCACCCAGACATTGTTGTGCTGGGCGCTCTGGATCCGTGGAACACATACAGGTCACCAACACTTGAAATAGTGCAACACTATTTTATTGAGTCATTAACAGTTTAACATACTCTCACTGTGGGTTAACACGGTACTAGCTTTAACTGAAGACCTTTGCCTTGTCCTAACCAGTCGATGCACTCAGCACATGGTGAATGTCTGTGCTGCAGGCTGTGAGCTCTGTCCTCCTAGGAAGCTGCAGCTCGAATGAGCGGGAACTCTGATGCCCCCTGTCTTTATAGTGTGTGTGCTCTAACTGATGATTGCCTGCGGTGTTGTGTGTGTTGATTGGTCCCACTGTGTGTCCATCAGTGTGTGTGTCTGCACCATGATATACTGGTGTATATTATGACAGACATGGGGAGAAAGTGCAAACTCCACAAAGCAGTCACCCAAGGCTGGATTTGAACCCGGGTCCGTGGCACTGTGAGGCAGCAGGGTAAACCACTGTGCTACCATACCGCCCCAATAATTAGAGAATTTCCACAACCCAGAAGTATAACTGCTTCAAAGATTCCTCAACGAAGTAGACAAGTTCCTATCAAATTTAACGATGGTTAATGAGCTCTTCAGCCAGTTGCTGAGACAGGGTCAACAATGATGCTGGAATATGGGCCAGCAAAAAGCTTTTGAAAGGATTGAAATCTTTTTAATCCCTCGGCACATCACGACCCAGAATTACCGACCACGATAGCAGCATCGTACCTAGCTGGGCTCATTGCTGGAGGCCAGCTCAGCCATTCTCTGCCCTCGACCGGCCAAAGTCCCGACAGCTCGGATATAATGTGGTCCTGCCGGTCGGGAAACTAGCGTGGTGGCTGCGGACTCGGTCCGTGGCCACCAGGGTTGGGGGCGGGCCGACTGGAGAGCAGGGGGACCTTATACATGGCCGGGCAGTGTTTGTGCGGGCGGTCAGGGTCGGGCGCTTGGCCGACCGGGGAGTCTATATTTAGTGTCCAGCTCCGTGGTCTGAGTCTGCCGCTGGAGCTCGCCAACATGCGCATGCGCAGCCTCCGACCCGGAGGTGCGGAGGCCCATATCTGCAGCAAAAGTTGCTGGTGTTACGCCGGGTCCCTGATAGCCCCCTGCAGCGCTGGGAATATGTGGCCCTTTCACGCCTGTTTTTCTGGTGTGGATGTCCAGTTTTGAAACCAGCGTGGGGACATAGTCCCAAAAATAGAGAATCCAACCCATGGACGGCGAGCAGAACAGCTGAATTTGTTTTGGATCACCCCAACACAGGACATGTTTACAGAACCTTTCACAAACACAGGACATGTTTACAGAACCTTCCACAAACACAGGGCGTGTTTATAGAACCTTTCACAAACACTGCGCATTCCAAAGTTCCACTTGATGTATAGTCACTGTTGCAACATTGGAAATGCAGAATGCCAAAGCCAATTTTCTCAAAACCAGCTCCCACAAGTAAAGGGCAATGTAATAATGACCAGATCATCTGTTTTATGATGTTTCTCGAGCGATCAATATTGGCCAAGGCACCAAAATGAGCTCTCCTTGTTTACCGCAAGAGAGGGCAGACAGAGCCTCGGTTAAACACCTCGGGCAGGATTTTCCATTGGCTGACGCCAAAAGCGGGAAAAGCGATTGGGTGGAGAATAAGTTCCGATGGCAAAATTTGATTTGACGCCAAATCGCAATTCTTCGTCACCTCGACAGTGGCGTCAGTGCGGTTCAGCACCGTGTGCTTTTACAAATCGAGAAACGGGCGTCATGGTTGCTGAGGGAGAGAGAGGGGGCATGGAAAGTATCCAACATCGCCATAGTTTGCTGACAGTCGGGGGGTGCCGACAGTGCCGCTGGTCGGGGGGCTTTTGCCAGGGCTGGGGGCTGGCCAGGAGGTGGGCTGTGGGGTCGGGGTAAACGGGCATGGAACACCCTTGGCGCAGCTGGAAAGGCAGCCATGTAGTTACGCACACCGCTGACAGCCATGGGTCCGATAGGTCCCCCCCCCACAACCAGGCCACCCCCTCAGGTGCCCTCTGGCCTCAGCCGACCCATCAGCTGCGGGTGCGCTCCAGCACAACCAGCTGGGATCATTGCGTGTGGGGATTGTAATGTTTATGTGCGGCTGTAGCTTGTCAACCTACTGAGTGTCAATCTCAGACCCGGTGAATCCCACACCGTTTTCCATTGGAATCGATTGTGTTCCACGTAGCACTGGTGCTAGCCCCTCCACAGCTGCTGAATCGGTCCAGGTGCAGCACCAGCTTTGCTGCTGTGGAACTCCACAAATTATGCACCGGCATCAACACCTGGTCTCAGATACGGAGAATGCCACCCAACACCACCCACACTGCTGCACTCCTGCAATGCGGGACGGGAGTTTTAGCTGTAATGTTTTGCGCTCATGTGGGACTTGAATCCTGAACCTTCATGAAGTCGAGGCGGGAGTCCTACACACTATACCACAGCAGACACTTAACACACTGGGCCAAATGGGCTCCTTCTCGGCTACAGAGTTATTTAAATGTACTTGGTTTGAACAGGAAAGGTAATCTGCCCGGGTTTATGCCTCCCCTCTTGTTCTCCACTTTTATCTCTCCCAGCCTTGAGAATTGCAACAGTTGCCTTGACTCAGATAATGAACATGAGGCTCTTTGGCTTCGATGCTACATTAATGGGGGTGTCTGGCCTCAGGTAGTGGTGAGCGCAAAGAAATGGATGACCACTGAATGGAGGTGATTGGATTACGTTGAAATGGTGACAATATCCGCCGGGTAGAAACAGATAGTGAGAGCAGAAACACACCCACCGTTATTCCGACTCAACTATCATAAAAAATCGCGAATTATATTGTCCCATCAAACACAACAAAGAGACCATCACTCCATTACACTGAGTCTGAAATCAAATTGGACACCCTACAGCTCCGAGCTAGCTCAGTCTCTGAAACCCTGCCACCAATTCCTGTTCTGAAAGCACCTTACAGGAGACTGAGCCACGAATAATGTTTGACTGTTGGAAGAAAGGCAGCTTACGTAAAGATATTTTGAGCCTGGCATGAATGATGGGATGCAAGCGCAGGGGCAGCGAGGGAGAAGCCAACACACACAGGAAGGTTGGCGGTGAGAACAGCAGCAAGAGCGTGAGCAGAATTTGACACCAAGCCAGAAAATTTGATATTTGGACAGGGAACCAGAATTTTGGTCAAGGAGATAGGTTTTAATAATCATAATAATAATCTTTATTAGTGTCACAAGTAGGCTTACACTAACACTGCAATGAGGTTACTGTGAAAAGCCCCGAGTCGCCACACTCCAGCGCCTGTTCGGGTACACAGAGGGAGAATTCAGAATGTCCAATTCATCTAACAGCACGTCTTTCGGGACTTGTGGGAGGAAACCGGAGCACCCGGAGGAAACCCACGCAGACACGGGGAGAACGTGCAGACACCGCACAGACAGTGACCCAAGCCGGGAATCGAACCCGGGGGGGGCCGTGGTGCTGTCATGCAACAGTGCTAACCCCTGTGCTACCGTGCCGCCCTATGTTCCTATGATTCGATCAGATAGCAGTTTCGCGACTCTATATCCTTCCTAATATTCCAATAATGGAAAACGAGGGGACACAATCTCAACATTTCAATGCTGCAATTCCCAGACTGTGTGGGAGCATCAGGACGGGGGTCAGGTTCGCACTTTGGTGGCAGAATTCACCAATCCCCGAGCGCCACTGAATGCTCTATCATCGACACAAGGAGGATTGCCCACCACCCACCCACCCGCCCACTCCCCCTCCCCTCTGTGAGGTACCAGAGTGTGAGATGCCGCTGGAAGTGTCCTCTTGCAGGAGTCAGCTACGCCAGGAGACTAGGGAAGCAGCATGGAACCGGAGGATCTGTGAACTTGGTCGTAAGTATTCCGTGCCCTCCTGACAGCCCATTCCCAGCTGTGTTGTCAGCTGTGCTGTGGCAGCTTTCTCTACCCTTGGACACGAGCTTATTGTTAATAAGTTTGAGTCTAATTGAGATAGCCAGTAAAAATAGCTCCAGAAATGAATTCACCACTGATCATAACAGAATGCTAATTGGCTCTTCATTTTCCTGTAAGGTTTCTTTGTCTTTTATAAAGGCCTCACTGTACAACAGACACTTTTTACCAATGTGTCAGTGCTGTCCCCTGCTGATCGGTTGCTTTCCCATAGTCACCTTCTCCCTGCTAGAGGTTGTTGACTCTCCAGAATGATCCAGGAATCTTCAGCAATTGGAAATTAATCCCGGAACAATGCTGTGACCAACACTCAGGGGGGAAAAAACATAAGAGCTCCTTCACTTTCAATGCTTTCCCTTTTTACGAAGATATTGCAGACTGGGGCAGGGGGGTGGGGCGGGGGTGGGGGGTGGGGGGGGGGGGCGGTATTGGGGAGAGATGAGAAATAGCTCAGTCAAGATCAATCCGATTGGATGAGAAAGATTCTGCTCCCTTTCCAACTGGCCTTGGGAAGGCAGCATACCCAGAGGATGGACCATTGGTGGGAATGTGAAGGAATGGGATAGTATGAGGTGGAAGATCATGACCCATCCAGAATTGGCAACCTGACTTTCTGTAGAGCACCAGCAGGTTCTGATGCAGCGGCCTGACTTTGGGCAGTGCATGACGGTTATCACTTGAATGAATGAGCTTCCTGTAGATAGAGGTCCCAAACCCCCCAGGAACGATCAGCAGTAGGACTTGTCTTGTCCTGCGTGACGTGAACACATCTGCCTGTGGTTGCTTTGCTAATTGCCCTGACACGGTTCGCATTGAAATAATAAAGTTGCATCACAAAGCGAGTACATGAACTTCCTTTGCGTCAACACCGGAATTTTTTCCAAAGATTGGAAATCACTTTTTCTTTACCTCACGTGTAAAACATGGCTACCGATGGATGGAACCCCTGATGATGCATTCCCCCCGCAATGGGGGGAATCAAAATTTCTTATCAAAATCCCCCAAACCTTTGGCCCGTGGCTGCTCAATAATTACAGTCACCAGTTTTGTAAGTTGAAACACGATTGCTGTTTATTTATCACCAGAAAGAATATGAAATATACAGTAAACAAAGTTGCTTAATGTTGAGGTAGTGCCTGACTCCCCTTTAACTGCCCCACCCTCTATACACACACACAAGACAGACAAACACAGAAGTGGTGAAGGGGTGAAAAAATAATAAGGTTTAAGGTGAAAAGAGAAGAGTTCTCGCTTCAGATATGAGTCCTTCAGTGTATGAGTGTGGATTAAAGTCTCTGGAATACAGCATGTAAAGATCTTCTTTGCAGCTCAGCAGTTTATCTTACTCATAGTTTGTCCAGGAGAAGCCTCTGGCTTCACATCCGTCTGCTCTTAGAGAGTGAGATCTGGGGCGGGATTTTCCAACCCCCCGCTGGGTCGGAGAATCGCCGGGGGCTGGCGTGAAACCCGCCCCCGCCGGCCGCCGAATTCTCCGGAACCGGATATTCGGCGGGGGCGGGAATCGCGCCGCGCCGGTCGGCGTGGCCCCCCCCCCAGCTATTCTCCAACATGCGATGGGCCGAAGTCCTGCTCCTGTTATGCCAGTCCCGCCGGCGTGAATCAAACCACCTATCTTACTGGCGGGACTGGCGGCGCGGGCGGGCTCCGGGGTCCTGGAGGGGGGGTGCGGGGCGATCTGTCCCCGGGGGGGGTCCCCCACGGTGGCCTGGCCCACGATCGATGCCCACTGATCCGCGGGCGAGCCTGTGCCATGGGGGCACTCTTTTCCCTCCGCGTCGGCCATAGCCTTCACCATGGCCAACGCGTAAGAGACCCCCCTGCGCATGCGCGGGTTGACGTCAGCAGCCGCTGACGCTTCCGCGCATGCGCGGCCCCCCGCCAGCCGGCGAAGTCCTTTCGGCCCCGGCTGGCGTGGCGCCAAAGGCCTTCCACGCTAGCTGGTGGAGCGGAAACCAATCCGGCGTGGGCCTAGCCCCTCAAGGTGAGGGCTTGGCCCCTAAAGGTGTGGAGAAATCCGCACCTTTGGGGCGGCCCGACGCCGGAGTGGTTCCCGCCACTCCATCCCGCCGGGACCCCCCGCCCCGCCGGGTAAGGAGAATCCCGCCCCAGATTCTGGTCTCTGCATCACTTCAGCCTCTTTTTGCAGAGAGATAGTTGTCAGATTCTGGATTCCACTTGCACACCTTCCCTGGAGAAAAAGAAATAGAAAGAGAGAGAGAGAGAGAGAGATAGAAGCTACTCACAGTGGCCTCCTGGTGAGGATTTACTGGATTTTCCTGGAGTGGGTTGGACAGATTCCTCCATCCAACTGGCAGGATTGAATGTGAAATGAGAAAACCTGCCTTGTAACTCTGATAAACATATCAGTGGGGCCAGAACCCATCAGCAACGTCCACCTGGCAGGACGCAGACATTTGAGTCAATTCATTAGCCACTAGCCAAGTCCATCAAAGCGGGTCATCACTGACGTCCGCTGCTGATGCAATCCTCTGCCTGAATTTAAAGGCAAGGGCCACCTACAAGCTGCTTTGCCTTGAAGTCATACGCTGACTCAAAGTCACAGGTGCATCACTCATCCATGGATCAAAATGTTCATCGCAAAATATAAAAGAAAGGGGAAATAGGGGAATAAACAGGAAACAAGCAGGAGGGACCCTTACAAACTCAATTCCTCAAATGATGCATGTGTACCCCCCCACCCCCTGCAGTGCTGCACTCAATTCTTCGAATGGTACATTCCTCCCTCGTGCTGCACTCGAATCCCTGCATTCCAGGCTTGCTGGTGAAACCTGAATCTATGGCTCTATCAGCCTTTTCAGGAGGATGTTAAATTCTCATTTGAAGACAAGAAAGAGAATTCCCCCAGCATTCCGAATAAGATTTGTCACTCAATCAACACCCCTCGAAAAAAAAACCCAGATGATCTAATTATCATTTTACTGCTTTTTGTCGGGACTGGCAATGGTCAAATTGTCTGCCAGGTTTCCTATGTTACAACAGTGACTACTGGTCCAAAAGCATTTCATTGGCTGTGAAAGACTTTATGACACTTTGAAGATTTTGCCCATATGCAGCAAGACCTGGACAACATTCAAGCTTGAGATAATAGTGGCAATCAACATTAGCGCCACACAGGCAATGACCATCTCCAATAAGAGAGAATCCAACCATCATCCTTTGACATTCAATGGCATGGCCATTGTCGAATACCCACTAGCAATATCCTGGGGTTGCCATTGGCCAGAAACTGAACTGGACTAGCCATATAAATTCTGATGCTACAAGGACAGGTCAGAGGCTCGGAATTCTGTGAAGAGTTACTGACCCCCCCTGACTCCCCAACGTCCGTCCGTTATCTACAAGGCATAAGTCAGGAGTGTGATGGAATACTCGCCACTTGCCTGTGCCATCAAAACACAAGAAGCTGGACACCATCCAGGAAAAGGCAGCCAGCTTGCTTGGCACCCCAATCATCACCTTCAATTTCCATTACCTCCATCCCTGATGCACAGTGTGCACCATCTGCAAGATATGCTGAACCAACTCACCAAGGCTCCTTCGACCGAACCTTCCAACCCCACGACCTCTGCCACCCACAAGGACAAGGGCAGCAGGTACATGGGAACACCAAGCCAAATGCCATCCTGACTTGGAACTGTATTACCAATCCCTCAACCTCGCTGAGTCAAAATCCTGGAATGCCTTCACTGACAGCACTGTGGGTGTAAAAACACCACATGAACTGCAGCAGCTCAGGAAGACGCCTCACCACCACCTTCTCTTGGCAACTAAGGACGAGGAACAACAATGGTGCCCTAGCCAGCGACACACACGTCCGTCATGGAATAAAAAGAAATTGTGAAAAGCACTAAGCAAATGCAAAGATAAAAGCAAATTACTACACATGGTGGAATCTGAAACAAAAGGTTGGACAATCTCAGCAGGTCTGACAGCTTCTGTGGAGAGAGAACAGAACAAACATTTTGAGTCTGGATGATTCTTTGTCAAAGCCCCAGTTGTTTATTCACTGCAGACAAAATAATATAAAAATCCAGCCTCTGCGGCTGAATATATAAATGCAGTCTGCCTTTTTCTAGTCTGCATGGTGCTTTTGTTGTCTTGAATGGGACTTGTGAGCTTGTGCACAAAGCTGAAGGTGAAAGCATTATGAAGCAAAGTCCTGGCTTCTTCCTAACCTGCTCACTCTGCCTTCAAATTCTTTCCTTTCCATTAACACATTCTCTCTGATGTTACCGCTTCGGTCTGCACTCGTATTTATTTTGCCTTGATTACTGCCCTGCTTTGATTTACATTTATTTTCCTCAACCTTCTGCTTCAAAAATAATTAAATAAGTCAAGGAACTCAGCGGCCGAGGCAAAAAGCTCCTTGAATTTTTACAATATTTTGTCTCCAGTGAATAACTGACGGGAGCTTGCTGCCATGGCAACTGCATGGTGCGGAAAGGTTTGTTTTAAGAATCCAATTGGCTGTTTTTGACTCGCCAATCGCAAATAGCATTGCAGAGATAATTTGGGGAAATAATTGGTCCCTGGTTACCTGCTCTTGGAATGATACAAGGACACATTCCACCACCAATGTACACTAACAGCAGTGTGCACGATCTAGAAGATGCACTGTAGCATCCCACCAAGCCCCCTTTTGACAGCACCTTCCCAAACTGCGAACTCCACCACCTGGGAGGTTGAGGGCAGCAAACGCAATGGAACACCATCACCTGCAAATTTCCTTCCGTGCCACACACCATCCTGGCTGTCACTGGGTCAAATCCCTGCCACTGCCTTCCTAACAGCACTGTGGGTGTACCTACGCCACAGGGGCTGCAGCGGTTCGAGAAGGGGGCTCTCCACCAACTTCCCAAAAGGCAGTTAGCGGTCAGCAGCAACTGGTATCAATACTCACATCCAATGAAAGAATTTTTATAAACGAGGATTGTCATCCCTGAAATTTAGAGTGTTAAAGAGTGGTTTGCTCGAAGAACTTAAGATATTAAGAGGAACAGATATTGTCGATAAGCCCGAACTTTATTGTTGGGTGTCTAGGACAATCGGGAAAATAGCCCAAACTTTAGAACTGTCATGCAAGAGTGCCTTTAAGAACTGGATGTTTAAGCAATGTACCTTTAAGAAAACAGTGATGCCATAGAGTGGGTGGAGCTCAGCTCAGGTCAGCCATTTAGCAGTTTTGTTTTGCAGTTTAGTTTTGCAGTTTGCAGGAAGAAAGCAAGGTGCTGGAGCTGAAGTCACCCAAGCTAATATATCTCTGCCATTCTACAGAAAATATATATATCGTTTAACCTGGTGTGATACTGTTTAAAGGTGTGAAGTCTCTTGGAAGTTTGAAGGAACATTTTAAGGAGTTATTTACTGTTGCAATATTTTCTGAGTTATCTTTGAAGTAAGGGGTGTTAAGAGATCCAATGTTTATTTAAGAGGTTAAGTTGAGTTCCTGGAATAAACAGTGTCTTGTGTTTAAAAACCCACGTGCCCATAATTGTAATTCCACACCTAGGGGAAAAGCCGTGTGCTCGGAAAAGCAACAAATACATTAAAGGGAGAGGTTGGTTGAACTCCATGATACATTTTGGGGTTCTGAAAACGCCTCGCCCATAACAAGTACCATTGCTTTCAGGATTAAAATTAGTAAAATATTCTTCATGCAAAGAAGCATTGAACTCTCTGCCATATATATATATATTTAGATGTTTCCTGTACTGAACGCTAATTTTTTTATCCAAGCTAACAATGACACTTCAGTTCCATTAATTTCATTAACTCGTTTTAGGAGTTAATTTGTCAGATGCTTTCTTAAAATCCGTATATACAACATTCATTGCATTCCCAGGAAATGTCGGAAAATGTCTGCAGGTCTGACAGCATCTGTGGAGAGAGAACAGAGCTAACATTTCAAGTCGAATGACCCTTCGTCAGAGCTCTGACATGCTCAATGATTCCTGTCCTTATTAATCTTTCTAATTCTTCTTCAACTTTCGGCCTCATGGCTGACGGTACCCTTCTATGTTTGAGACATTTGGGTGGGTTGTCTGGCTCGATGTTTAGGTGTAGGTCAACTGCAGTCATAGAGCCTTGTGAATCTTTGAACACCTTCTCATACTTCTTCAGCAGTCTTACAAGTTGCTCTTTAAATCCACTAATTGGTTTATTGTTTTCCAGGTAACCCTGACCTTAGCCATGCTCTACCAAATAGAAGGGTTCCATGGACAATGTGAAGAGGCCACATCTCCGTCTTCCCATTTGCATCTTCTTTCACCATAATGTACCTTTTAGTGGTACGACCTCTTCAGTGAACATCCTTAGGATCACATTTGATTGTTTTAAAGGCAGATGCCTCAGCTTTTGATGGTCAATTGTCTCAGGTATCAGCAATACTTCTGCGCCCATATCCACTTCCATTTTAATTTCATGACCTTCAAGTTTTGGATATGCTCAAAAACATTGTTGATCACTCTGCATTGATAAGACACTGCACTTAAGCTCTTGTAATAGATCTGTTTTGCTGTCTTTTCTGTGATCAGGATCTTCATCTGCTGATTTGTGGACCCGACTAGTTTGTCTAATTGTGTTGTTCTTCTTCCTCTTCCTTGGTGTAGAATAAGTTTTCTGAGCCCAACGAACCTTGGCAAGATGATCCTTCTTGCCACAGTTCTTGCATGTATTCTACTTACTCCAGCATTCCACCGCTGAGTGTCCAAGCTGAGCACTGCAGTGACATGGTTGCATCTTTGCAGCCCTGTTCCTTGAGATATCCATTTTGTGGATCTTCGTTCCAGCCCCTAACTGTGAAACCTCTCTTGCAGCAAGCCGCATCGATGTGGCAGCTCCCACAGCAGCTTCCACAACAGCTTCCAGAATTAAATCACTTACAGTAAGCAGCTTCCTCTGATTAGCTTCACAGCACAGTCCACAAACTAGCCTGTCTCGAAGAGTATCATTAAATGTTGTATCAATTTCACAATATCTGGCTAATCTTATTAAAGATGCTATAAACTGTAAAATGGTTTCACCTCCTTCCTGACTAGGGCCGTGGACTTGGAACCTTTCCACACTCAGTAACAGTTTAGGAGAGAGTTCACTGAAGGACTTGGCTCTTGGTTTTCTCGGGGAGGCGGGGCGGGATTCACGTCGCCCCCCCGGGGATTGTACGACCCGGCGGAGGGTCGGAGAATCCCACCCCTAGGATTTACACTTCCTCCCTCCCGACTGTGTTGGAAAGTACGGCACTAACAATCCCTGACCAAGGGAACACGATTCTGTTTACAGTTAACAGCCAGATGAGCTGAGAAAGGTTGTGACCTTTAGGTCCTCCGGTGTCTGATTAGCTATTAAAAATAATTAGAATCTTTCTTCGCATGAATACCATGTTTCATAATCCTCATCAAACGTATCCGTGGCGCCCATTTTTCCTCCCATTTTTGGATCCTGACTCCGACAGCGGGATTCTCCGGAATCAGCGCGATGGCCCGACGGCGGCATTAAAAATGGCGCGAACCACTCCGGCGTCGGGCCGACCGTAAGTAGCGGAATCCTCCGCACTTACCAGGAGGATGCTGGAGGGGTTGGCGCTGCGCCAGCCGGTACCGAAGGGACTGCACAGGCTAGCGCATGGGCCAAAGGGCCGGTGTGATCCCGCGCATGCACGGAGCTGCCGGCGTATTCTGGCACATGCCTCCAGGGGCCGGCGCAGAAGGAAGGAGTGCCCCCACGGCACAAGCCCGCCCGCATATCGGTGGGCCCTGTTCGCGGGCCAGGCCACCGTGTCCTCCCCCCCTCCCCTGGGGTCGGATCCCTCCGCGCCCCCCCCGAGGACCGTCCCAGCCAACTTACCTGCCAGGTTCCGCCCTGTGCAACTATGTCTAATCCATGTCGGTGGGACTGGCCAAAAACCGACGGCTGCTCAGCCCATCGGGGCCTGGAGAATTGCCGGGGGGGGGGCCGCTGCCAATGGCCCCCGACTGGCGTGCCATGAACCCTGCCCCGCCTGGCGCCGGAGTATACGGCATCCGGTGTCAGGGCGGGATTCGCGCTGCCCCCCGGGTATTGTCCGACCCGGCGGGGGTCGGAGAATCCCGCCTCTAGGTTCTACACTTCCTCCCTCCCTACGGTGTTGGAAAGTATGGCACTAACAATCCCCTGAACAAGCAACAAAGAACTCTTTCCCCTTTTTGCCTGAGGATTTCAACTTTTCGCCCGAGTTGTGGCCCGTGCAGAGTCGGCAGATTTTGAAATCCGCGTTCCCAGCAGTCTGTGCAGCCCCGCCACCTGCGCGGTTCCTGCGGCCCAGACCCACTCACGTCATCGCAAACAAGTCTTCCCCCAATGTCGGCCTTCTTACTCACAGTTTCTGTTGAAAACTTTTGTTCAACCTTCACATTGGCGGCAGTGCTTCGCCTGATGTCTATGTGTGCGCGAGTCCGGTCCGAGAATCTCCCGTTGCTCCCGATGCCGTCCCACAGTTAGTCGCCGAAAATCTTCTTTCCAGCGATTTTTCTGCCTCAATCCTCGTCGCCACTTTTCCCTCCTGTTAGATTTTGTTGATGCCACAAAGAGAAAGATATGGAGGTGCTCACACTTGGGATTCTTGTAAAACACCATGAGAGGTTTATTAAGGATGTTGCTCAATACAATCAAGTGGTGATCTGTCCAAAGCCCGCACAAAAACTCTGCTGACGTCATTACACGTCACGTGACGCAGAACCAGCAAGAATGTATTCCCAGATACATAACAATATTCAATAGGGGTATCCTATCCAGGGTATGATTCATTGAAGGAACGTTGTTCTTTGTGCAATTTAATTCAACCAAAGGAAAACGACAACATTGAATTATCATCTACAAAGGTACAGATCACTACAGGAAATCTCCAGCCACCGTGCAAGTCAGTCGACACTTGAAAGAAACTCAAAGGGTGGGATTTTCCGTTGGCTGATGCCAAAATCACAAAACGCGATTAGGCGGAGAATAGGGAATAGGTTCCGACGCTAAAATCGTGACGGGTGCTGATTTGACGCCAAATCGCAATTCTCTGTCACCTTGACAGCGGCATCAATGAGGTCTGGAACGCGCATACAGTAAACATTGTTTGCATGTCATTAGCAGGCACTACGCGGTATTCTCCACAATGCTCCGCCTCCGCGGGGCCGAGTTCCCGATGGTGCGGTTCACTCGATCTTTTAAAAATCATGAAACCGGTGTCGTGGCTGCTGAGGGAGAGGGGGGGGGGGGGGGGGGGGCTACGGAAAGTGATAAACATCGCCCTAGTTTGCTGACAGTCATACTGTTGGCCATGGGGCGTCTGCCAGGGCTAGGGGGGGGGGGGGGGGAGTAGCGGGGGTGGGGTGGGGGGGTGTCCCGCCTGTTGGCTGTGGGGTCAGGGTGGACGGAACACCATTGCCGCAGTCGGAAAGGCGGCCATGTAGCTGCGCACGCCACCAACAGCCCACTGCGAACGTTGGGCCACGGGTCGTTTAGGTCCCCCCCCCCCAGGGCACGGGTGAAATGTTGCCACTTCCCACAGATAAAGATTGGCAGATTGGAGTCTGCTATGTGGGGGGGAGGGGGGGGGCAGACTCGGTGAAAGACTGGCCTCTGTGACCTGCCATTTTGTTCAAGCTGTGAAATAGGGAATAAAACGAAAACAGCCCCCAGTCCTCACAATGTCGCTATGCTCAATTCATGCCGTATCATGCCCCTCACCCACCACTCTTTGACCGATATCCCCCATATAAACTCACCCAGTATCCACAACAGGCGGAACTCAGGACCTATGCTGAGATTAAATAAAGTTCTTAAATGTCTATTGATTAATTCACCATTTCAAAAAGAATCACCCTCATCAATTAAAAAAAACATATTCACTACTATTTAATAGTCTTTAATGCCTTTAAAGCTAGCATTTGTATTAATAACCCCTTTTTAAAGACTTTACAATCACTTGGAACTTTCAACCAAAGTATGAACTGACAGGTTGTGAAATCAATCCTGTAGCACTAATCCTATTACAGTATTCCTCAGACGTATGTCAACAGACAGAATTAAATATCAAGCACTGATTTTTTTTTAACAGCGGATTTTTAAATAATATTTAAAGTACAGGAGATTTAAATTGCTTGACAGCTTGACAGTTCCCTCTGACAGCTCTGTTAACAGTTCTTTTGACAGCTCCAATAAGCTTGACAGTACCAATGAGATTATTCACTTTTTACGCACATTCAAGTCTACTTTTAAAAATGCCAAATGGTGCTTGCATTCTCTCAAAGGGAACCTACCTTTTCCAAAGGTTCACGTGACCATATGCAAAAGGGTATCTTGCTTTTCCAAAAGGGCATCCGACCTCTCCAAAGAATTCTGACATCCCCCAACCAGATCTAAAGTGCACAAGTGATGTTTTAGACATTCCACTCGTGAAAGTCAGATCTGATTGAGGCTGTTGCACTTTAGCATGCACAGCTGCCTCTGAGAACCATGGACGTGCTACTTAGATCAGTGTTTTTCAAGTGTTTTTCCTTGGACCCACTTTTGCCAACCAGCCGTCCTTCGGGACCTACGCCGGCTGACATCCGCGACACACGCCTGCTGACCTTTGCGACCCATGTTGGCTGACCTTCATGATCCATGCTGGCCGACATTTGTAACACACCGTACGTTCATTTACCTTTCATACGAAAGGGGAGCTTGCTTGGTCCTTACGATCTCACTCCAATCAGGATCACAGAAGGAGAGGGCTTTGTGCATATCAGGTGCAGACTTCAACCAGTTCCTTTGTGCCATCTTTATCCTTGTGAGAATAGAAAATTCAACCTCGCACATGTAGGCTATCATGAATGGCATTAGGATGTTTTACTCAGCACTGGATACACCTGGGAGATGCTTCACCAGAAGACTGATAGCCTGATGGGCTTTCAATGTGCTTTCATCGGTCAGGTACAACAGTGTAAGAAAATGTGAAAAAGGAGGAGAATAAAAATATTTTTTAAAAAAAAGGTACAACAGTGTAATCTTTTAATTTGGAGTCAGCTGTCCGGTTATAACTGACGCCGGGTTCTCAACCTCGAAAGAATTTTTCGGCCACCACTTCTCTTCCAAAATCTGAAACCTCTCCTCTCACCCTGTCATTGCCAGTACATCCCTGTTGGTGCAGACTCGATGGGACAAATGGCCTCTTTCTGCATTGTAGGGATTACATGATGGTGAGAAAATGGCTGGCAAGGGGACCAATGGTGACAGGAAGAAAATCGCATTTACACAATGAGTGTTTAGGATGTGGAATTCAGGGCCTGAGAGGGTGGTCAATCGAGAATCAACTTTGGCTTTTCAAAGAGAATTGGATAAGTAACTGAAGAGAAAACATGCAGCGGCATTCTCTGATCCTGAGGCTAAGTGTTGATGCCGTCGTAAACGGCGTCTCGTTTCTCGACGGCGTCAATATGCCCTCAGGGCCAGCGACTCTGACCCCTACAGGGGGCCAGCACGGCACTGGAGTGACCCACGCCGCTCCAGCTGCCGGTCCCGGCGTCAAATGGGCGTCGCGGGGTCCGTGCATGCGCAGTGGGGCCGGCGCCAACGGGCGCATGAGCAGGGAGACCGGCACAATTGCTGCACATGCGCGGTGGCTCCCTTCTCCGCGCCGGCCCCAACATGGCTTAGGGCTACAGGTGCCGGCGCGGAACAAAAGAGGCCCCCAGCCCAAGAGGCCGGCCCGCTGATCAGTAGGCCCCGATCGCGGGCCAGGCCACAGCGGAGGCCCCCCCCCCCCTGGGGTCGGACCCCCCCCCCCGCCCCAGGCCGCCCCCAGATGCATCCACGCCGAAAGTCCCGCCAGCTAAGAGCAGGTGTGGACGGCGCCGGTGGGACCCGGCTTTTTTAGCCTGGCCGCTCGGCCCACCCTGGACCGAGAATCGCCGGGGGGTGGGGGGGGGGGGGGGAGGCCCCGTAGAGCGGCCCCGACCGGCGCCGTGCCGACCGCGCCGACTCCGGTGGCGCCGATTCTCCGCTCTCCGGAGAATCGGCGGACCGGTGTTGGAGTGGCGTGGCGGGGTTTGCGCCGGTCCTGGCGATTCTCCGGCCCAGCCCCGTGGTGAGAGAATCCTGCCCATGTTCTTTCAGTGAACTGGAACAGAGTTGACCAGCCGAATGGCTCCTTCCTATACTGTAACCAGTCTATGATTCAACCAATCCCTCCTGTGATCATGAAAGGAATGAAGGAGGACTTTTATATGTTTACAGTTGTTAAGGCATGGACTGCCCTACCAGTAAGAGTGCTAGAAGCAGAGGTCATGACAGCTTTCAAGAACAATGTGCAGTTTCATAGTACCGCGAATGTAAAAAAAAGACATTCGCTCTGCAGTGGGGTAATCAGAAAACTAAATGCTAAGCCAAGTGAGGAGATATTCTGAAGAGTGACTCGGATGATTGGTCAAATAGATGGGTTTAAGTGGAGTTGCATGTAGCAGAGAAGTTTAAGTTAAACTGATGCAGGTTTTCTGTAATGAAAAGGGTCGAGGGAAGGGCAGAGGAATGGAGCTCCGGTAGCTCATTCAGGCAATGGAATGCCTCCTCCGGTGCTGTAAAAAGTCCATGATTTTAAGTCCCACTCTCCTACCTTTTGTTATTCTGTGCCATCGTTAAGGACTCGTGGAGCCACGTAAAGTACCAGTTACATGCTGCGCAAAGATCCATTTGTCGATCCCATTAAACCCAGCCTCAAAAGAAAAAACCCACGCTGCACCAATTTGACAATCCCGTTGCCACACTAGTCATCCTATTTGAAGTTGCAAATCAGTGGCTGAATTACAGGGAATTTAGTACTGTGGCCTCACACTGGGGCTGAGAATGCCTTGACGGGCTTCACTTAGGATTCCTCTCGGCGACTGATAAACCTTGTGAGGAAGTTTCACCGGAACTTTGAAGGAAGCTTCACTCACCCGAGGCATAGCTGAAGGAACACCTACCTGCAATTGGACAAGGCAGTGTACAGATAGATCAATCATTTCCCCTGTCTGAGAGCTAGAATGACAAGCATGCAAATGTGAACAAAGGGACCTTCAATCACCCTTAACTGGACCAGGATAGAGAGTGTTCCACTTGATAGGAAACTGCGGTACATTAGTGAGAGCTGCAAAGCTGTAAGCGGAATACAGAGGCAGCATTGGGCAGGGAGAAAAAAAAACCAAGTCTCTTGGTTGGAGGCCCCAGATGAAGAGAATTTCAAAGGAGGCTTTTGTATCCTGTTAGAAAACAAAAGCAGGGGGCGACACAGTGGCACAGTGGATTGCACTGCTGCCTCACGGCACTGAGGGCCCGGGTTCGATCCCAGTCCCGGGTCACTGTCTGTGTGGAGTTTGCACATTCTCCCCCAGTCTATGTGTTTCTCACCCCTGTGGTATTATCAGGACTATCAGAACTGTAAGGTTTAATGAAGTGTTGCGAATTGCCACTAGAGGGAGCTACAGTTACAACTATATAAGGCAGTGATGCTAAGCCTTGTGGAAGAGTGTGTGCAGGAGTTAGTTCGTGAGAGTCAGAAGTACAGATAGTGTAAGGGACAGCAGATCATAGTTTGAATCAGTAGTGAGATTAGTTGTAGATGAGTGTAGTTTAGATGTTATTAATCAACTGAATATTCTTTAGGAGTAGGTGTCGAAGCCAAGTTGATAGTGTTAATAAATTTATAGCTTTGTTTAAGTCAAAGCTATTTTGTGGTCTTTGTGAACACTACGCCAACCATCCTGAAATAAGCAACACAAAGAACACCACAACCTGCACAACCCAAAAAGATGTGCAGGGTAGATGAATTGGCCATGCTAAATTGCCCCTTAAATGGAAAAAAAGGGGCGGGATTCTCCGCCGGCGGGATTCTCCGTTTTGCCGGCGCCGGGGGGTTTCCCGGCGGCGTGGGGCTGCCCCACAATGGGAAACCCCATTGACCGGCCGACGTCACGGAGAATCTGGCGGGTCGGGGGCAGAAAAGTGGCGGGGCAGAGAATCCAGCCCAGGGATTGGGTACTCTAAATTTTTTCTGAAATTAAAAAGAAAACAAAGCAGGGCCAGCTGATAAAAGACAAGTGGAGTAGTCCTTGCCCCCTAATGCAAAATACGATTGTTCAAGTAAGATGTCAAAAATAGGCTGTACATCACAAATAATGATCAAGTTTTACCTACTTTCATCTTATTTTGTTTCCTCTTTTCAAACGTTCTGTCACTGACAGTATGCAATGTGTAATAAACCTCATGAAGAAGCAACATCAATTGGCCAAACCTGCTTGCTTCTGCCAATCAGCTGCTTCATATATTTTTTGATGGGATGTGGGCTTCGCTGGCTAGGCCAGCATTTATTACCCATCCCTAATTGCCCTTGAGAAGGTGGTGTCGAGCTGCCTTCTTGTAGGTAAGTAAAGTCGCCACAGTCCCAGGTGACCATAGGGTGCTTTCCCCTTTGAGGAGGGGGGGGGAGGGAGAGCTGACCGAGGGTGATTTCACCTGAGGGTCACCACACCTCAGGCGAGGGACAAGGTTGAGAAGGTGGGGCCTTCATGAATAACCTCAGCCGGTACGGGGATTGAACCCACGCTGTTGACCTTCACGAACCAGCTGTCCAGCCAACTGAGATGGTTGTAGGTGCATCCACAGTGCTGTTAGGGAGAAGTTCCAGGATTTTTCAGCCAGCGACAGGGAATGAACAGCGATATATTTCCAAGTCAGGATGGTGAGTGGTGGCCATGGTCCGTCAACCAAAAAAAAATGATCTGAGGTGGAGATAGAATGTAGAGAATGGTTTGTGAGGCCCAGCCTTTATACCCAGGAGACACCAGCTCTGTAGGCTAAGTTATCAGAGAAGGCCACTGCAGCAGATTCTACAAATGGCTTAAAGAGCCAACTGTTTCTAGAGAGAGAAGAGGATTGAAGGTTAATATTAGAAGCACGTAAGTGAGCCTCAATCGAATTAAAATAGTCATGTTGGACTTTTAACACATTTACAAGTTTCAGTGTTTGCTGTATGTGAGGTCAAAGGGGTAAATCCAATTCAAAAATGGTCTTGGCCAGCACTATCTCTGGGAACACGCTTTTGTTCTGTGGCAGCAACAAACAAGACACATAACTGGCTTATGCAATCAGACCGAGTCAATGCTATAATGAGAAACATGCCCTGGATTAGTTTTCTTTGTTTATTTCAAAGCCTTTGTTGAAAAACCAATTAAGTCAAATTGCTTGGTGGCTGAAACAGCTAACTTGAAATGTTAGCACATACAAGTTGACAGACTGTGGAATAAACTATTCTCTGACTGGGAGATGTATCCCATGCCATAGACGATCACTTTGATTGCTCGGTTTTAGTTTTAACAAGGTATCCAAACTCTTGAGTGAGAGGGATGAGTTGACACAGCCGGAATATGAATTGCCTATTTGCATCGCAATTCATACCTATCGTGTTTAATACTCGTAGTTAAAAAGGGATCCTTGGGTGCAGTTATGTTCTTGTTAAGGTGTGCAATGTAGCAGGGGCGATGGAAATAAATTTCTGCATTCCAACCTGGAACCTATGCAACCAGCAGAAGGAGGAAACGTTCATCTGTTAGCCTGTTAAACTGGAACCGTGGATCACAGAAGAAAGGGCAGTGTGTCTGTCCAATGTGCTGCATTATCCTGATTTTGATTATATATCATTTATTCCTTTTCTATCATTAATTTTAAGTTGTGTTTGATTAGGTGCGGTCTCATAGATTCTTACCCATTTGTAGGATTCATTGAGATGCTTTTGGTGGAAAGAGTTTATATTTACAAATTTAGATAGAAACATCATGCCTTACAAAAATTAACCTCTTAGCATAATACTATAGAGAGGTTACAGTTCAGGAGGCCAATTGGGCCCTTTGTGTCTGCCCTGGCTCTCTGTAAGAGCAATTCGGCTAGCCCCACTACCTCACCTTTTCCGTGTAGCCTTCTACATTTATTTTCTCTTCAGACAATTGTTTGAATCCCTTTTTGAACACATTGATTGAACCAGCCTCCACCACACTGTCAGGCAGTGCATTCCAATCCTAATCACTTGCTGCGTGAAAGGATTTCCCTCATGTCAACCTCTGGCTCTTTTGTCCATAAACTTAAATCGATGCCCTCTGGTTCTCGATTGTGCCAATGAGGACAGCTCCTCACTGTCTGTCCGGGACCCCTCGTCATTCTGAACATCTCTGCCAAATCGCCTCTCATTTTCGGAGCCCCGATCTCGAATAAGAAACGAAGAACAATGACCCACCCCCACCACCACGCAAACGCGGAACCCTCACGACACGCAAAAGGGCAACCGCCCCACAGGTGCAAGGGGAACAACATCCCACATGCACAAGAGGAACACCCCCCAATGGAACTCCCCAGAGGGTTAGGGGTCCCCATTAGCACTGTTCCCTACACAACGGGCAGTGTTAGGGTACCAGGCTGCCAAGGGGAAGTGACAGGAGGTAGAGCCCGGGGGTGGGGGGGGGGGGTGGGCAGAGCCAGTGTTCCACGGGGCAGTGTCAGGGGGCAGTGCCAGTGTATCAGGGGGCAGTGCCAGGGGCCAAGGCAGTGCTGAAGTTAAGTGTCAGGCTGCCAAACGGTAGGGTCAGAGGCAGTGCCAGTGTGCCGGGGCAGTGGCAGAGGTCAGGGGGAAGTGCCAGGGTACTGACCGTCCATGACCCTACCGGGGGGCGGGGGGGGGGGGGCGGGGATGAGTTTACCATATCTACCCCCGGCAAGTACCCTTCACCTGGTTCGCATTTTTAAAAAGCAGTTGTAAACCTTGCCAACTGACGTTATGCCGGCAAGGGAGGAATGTCGGAATGTGGGGTGAGGATACGGCGAGAAAGCCCTTTATGAGATGTTAATTTATTGAAATGAGGTTCCCGGCCTTTCTGGGTGGGAACCTCTTTAAGTCACCGGCAAGCGGCAGGGAAAATCAGAAAATGGGACTTTGCCAGCGAGAATCCCGTTTTCTGACTCATATTTTGCACTCACTTTGCTGTTTGCACAGGTGCAAAATCGTGGCCAAAAACTCAGCCACAAAAATTAACTCAAGAAGCTAAGGATGGTAAAAGATTAAAAGAAAAGGTTTTAAGAAAAGTAACAAACCTGAGGATTGGGAGTGTTTTGGAAGCTGGCAAAGATCCACCAAAATTTTGATAAAGGGGAATAATAGAACATGAGAGTAAACTAGCCAGAAATACGAATACAGATTGGAAAAATATTAAAAAAGGAAGAGAGTAGCTAAAGTAAATTTTGGTCCCTTAGAAGCAGAGACAGGAGAAATTATCATGAGGAATGAGGGATTGGCTGAGGCATTAAACAATTATCGTGAGTCTGTCTTCGCAATAGAAGATGCAAGTTTTATACCCCAAAAGGCATTTGATAATGTGCCACACAAAACTGCTTCTGGGATCAAAAGCAGACAATTCCCTGGGGCCTGATGGCCTACTTCGTAGCATCTTAAATGAAATGGCAGCAGAAATAGTGGAGGCATTGGTTATAATATTCCAAAATTCCCTGGATTTTGGAAACGTTCTAGTGGATTGGAAAAAGGCTAATGTAATGCATCTGTTCAAAAAGGAAGAAAGTAGGTAACTATAGACCAGTTAATTTAATGTCTGTTGTTGGGAAACTGTTGGAATCCATTATTAAGGAAGTCCTAATGGGACATTTGAAAAGTCAAGGCACAATCCATCGGAGTCAGCATGATTTTATGAAGGGTGAATCGTATTTGATTAATTTGCTGGAGTTCTTCGAAGACCTAACAAACAAAGTCAAGAATGGGGATCCTGTAGATGTATTGCATCCGGACTTCCAGACGTTATTTGATAAGGTGCCATACAAAAGGTTAAGCCACTCAGTCCAAGGGCCTGAGGCAATTAGGGATGGGCAATAAATGCTAGCCCAGCCAGCGACACATCCACATCCCATGGGAGAATAAAAAGAAAGGAGGGAAGGTAAGGTGCGGGGAGGACACAGAGAAGCTGCAAAGAGATATGGACAAGTTAAGTGAGTGAGCAACTTTAGTGGTCACAGAAGAGCCCGGTAAGAGAGTTGAAGAAAAAGGTTTATTTTCAAAGTAAGCGATGTACAAGCACAATCCAAGCCCCAGCCAAAATTACACACAACAGCACGGTTCCTACCTGGATGGGCTGAAATGTCCCAAGTCCAATATTCCGCCGATGGGTCTCATACTCCATGAGGCTCACAGGGAGATTAATCAGTTCATCCTCATGGTTCCCGTGAGGGTTGTAACAGCAAGAAAATGGCAGATGGCTTATAATGTAGTAAACAGATGATCTGATAGTTATCACATTATTGCACTTAGTGGGACATTGCTGGGTACAAATTGGCTGCTGTACTCCCTCCGTTACAGCAGTGATTACACCCCATTGACTATAAAGTGCTTTGGGACACCCTGTGGTGTTATCTAAATGTGAACCTGTCTTTTTGTTGCTACTTTGCATAAGTTTAATGTTTAAACCTGCTATCAGTCAAAAGAATCACAGCAGTCACTGACCATCAAAATTCTCCATTGTACTCTCTCTGCAGAATACACGTAGAATTACAATTTGACGTTGTGTCACTCTTTAAGATGTAAGTTGATGGAAGCGATGTTTAAATAATACAAACTGCAAGAAGTTAGAAGTCAGTTAATTTATACTCCAAACCCACCTTGAGCTTTATTAATCTGTTTCATCCAGACTGTGCCTGCCCGCCTGAAAACCATCTGAAACATCCGTATTCACTGGGAGGATAAGGTTGCTATTTCTGGGCAGATATCTTTCCCCTTCTTGTGACATTATCATAAATGTAAGAACTGCAAGGGTTAATGTAATGTATAAATCAATCACTAGAGGGAGCTATATGTACAAGTACAGAAGACATTGATGCTAAGCCTTGTGGCTGAGAGGTTGAGGAGAAAGCTAGAGAACACACTGAAGAAAAGATAGTGTGAATGAGAGCAGATCATAGATAATGTAATAGTGTAGAGATTAGTCATAGATGAGTGTAGATTATATGTTTATTATCAACTGTGAATTATATAGGAGTAAGTGTCGAATGCAATTAAGTAGTGTCAATTAATTTATAACTTTGTTCAATTTAAAGCTATTTGTGGTCTTTGTGTACACTACACCAACCATCTTAAAATTGGTAGCCATGATGTGGAGATGCCGGCGTTGGACTGGGGTGAGCACAGTAAGAAGTCTTACAACACCAGGTTAAAGTCCAACAGGTTTGTTTCAAACCACTAGCTTTCGGAGCACTGGTGTAAAATTTCTTACCATCCTAAAATTAGCAACACAAAGCACACCACACTTCTAACTTATTCCTTTAGCTGCCTATGTTTCCAGGTGAAAGCTGAAGAATTTATGTTTTACATTCACCCTCAATCGGTCTCACTAGAGATAGATTTTTGACACATTGGGATGATGTCAAACAGATGTATAACGGATGTAAAATTACAGCGCCATATATCTTTTTTCTGTTTCTATTTATTTCAGTGGAAAATAAAAGTGAGAGAGCTGTAAAACCGAGTAGGCGATTCACTCTCACCCATTTTACACCTTTGCAGAAAATCAGGATGACCCCGACTGTTCCTCTGCAAGCTCTCGTGCAAAGCCTTGTGCCTTGGATTGTCATTTAAAATCACAAACAGAAGCTTAATCGTGAGCCTTGTGAGTGACACGCTGGTGTCTAATCAGCGCTGTTCTTTCTTTATCTGCCTTTTCGTCTTTTCTGCTTCCCTTTGGCAGTGCTCGACTTAATGCTGTTAACCTACTGCAATCTATGAGAGGCTGTGTAGGTCCCTGTCGGCCAGTTTTAGTGCAGAAAATCAGTTTGTGAATGGCCACTAATTTCGAGGGCACCACCTCTCCTGCCCTTTCTCTCCTGGCCTGCAGCAACTGTTAAACCCCAGCCTGACAGCTTCCAACCTGAAATGAGCATTAAACACCTTTGGTACGATCACTGCGGGGAAACCATTAACCAAATTTCCTTGAATGACTCCCAAATGGAAGGAATTTCACTTATTGCAACTTTTACTTTCACACGAATCAGAATCAATGTAAATTAAACCTAAATACTTCAAATAAAAAGGTACATTTCACCTTAAACAGTCAATACAACAAAGATACATCTTACAAAATGCCAAAAATCCGCAATACTCCCCACAAACCTGTGGCACCATGTGCAGCTCTAAAGTCCTCTAACTTGGCCTTAAGTTATGTGGGAGCTCTCACTTTTCCACTTAATGGATGTGGCCCTAAAGTTGTGTTCGCTGGCAGGGTTGAAGATAGGCTATCCGAATGGAAGCAGAGATTGGGCATAAAAGCAAATTACCGCGGATGCTGGAATCTGAAACCAAAAGAGGAAATGCTGGAAAGTCTCAGCAGGTCTGGCAGCATCTGTAGGGAGAGAAAAGAGCTAACGTTTCGAGTCCAGATGACCCTTTGTCAAAGCCGAAGAATTTATATTTTACTTTCAGATTGGGCATAAATGGGTATTTTTCTGGTTGGCAAGATGTAACGAGTGGTGTGCCATGGGGCTCAGAGCTGGGGCCTCAGCTCTTGCCTCAGGTACCTCAGGAACCTTCACATTAGAATAAGATGAGCTGCCTCGCTCTAATGTGCAGATTTGCTAAAAGGTGATCCTGCCCACAATGGGCGGGATTTACATCGCAGAATCTCGCGTGTAATCTTGCGAGGTTTTGCGAGCCGGGTAGATCCTGGGAGCGGGGTCTCCCGGCTTTTATCGGCCACGCTGCGCTGCGCTGTGGCGAGTTGCTTTTCAGGCTCAACGTGGCCATGGCTTGTGCCCTATGACACTTAAGTAGACTGATTATTATAGACACATAATTCTACATGAAGCTATCCCCTCGTCCCCAACGCTACGTTTAAAAAAAAATTTAGAGTACCCAATTCATTTTTTCCAAATAATGGGCAATTTAGTGTGGCCAATCCACCTACCCTGCACATCTTTGGGTTGTGGGGTCGAAACCCACGCAAACACAGGAAGAATGTACTAACTCCACACGGACAGTGACCCAGAGCCGGGATCGAACCTGGGACCTCGGCGCCGTGAGGCAGCAATGCTAACCACTGCACCACCATGCTGCCCTCCCAACCCTACGTTACCTGAACTTTGAGACACCACTTTTTCCAAACAACATACAATATGAAGTAACGTTATGAGCTAAATCCAGCAAATAATCACCACAAGCAAATTAAATTGGGCCATGTCTGGGAAATGGTCTTCAGGTTCAGCGAAGGTAGAAAATGACTGCCTCTTTCGGGAGATAGTGGCTGGGATTCAACAATCCGAGTTCGCCTGGCCACCGTTGCCAGCGAGAACAGAGAATTTGGCGCTCAGCCAGAACTTCACTCACTGCATTGGGATTGGAGAATCTCACCGCCGTGAACAGACAGAGAATTCCAGCCTGTATCTGCAACTTTTTCTTTAGTTAGTTCTATAGTTACATCTTCTTTCCCTTTGATGTTATTCACCCTGTGGAGTTGGCTTTTGGCAGGTATGTATCCATTTCCTTATCTCTCCATTTAAAGTTACCAAACCGACAGCTGCATTGTTTTCTCTAATCCACATATGTAAAATAACTTGTTTTCCACTGATGGGTGAATTTGCATCTCATAATTTCTCGAGACGTCTGCCCCTAATCAACTCCCTGGGCGAGATTCTCCGACCCCCCGCCGGGTCGGAGAATTGCCGGGGGCTGGCGTGAATCCCACCCCCGCCGGTTGCCGAATTTTCCGGCACCGGAGATTCAGCAGGGGCGGGAATAGTGCAGCACTGGTTGGCGGGCACCCCCCCCCCCCCCCCCCCCCCCCCCCGCGATTCTCCGGCCCGGATGAGAATCAGCTAGAACTGTTCCCAGCAGCTTCGATACAGAAAGTGAAGGCTGCTGGGAAGCATTGGTTCTTATACTCCGCCTCTCAGGGCGGAGCTATGTACATTAGCCAATGGTAGACTCCTAGGTCTAACCAATGGTCATCCACCTCTCAGGTACTACAATACCTGGTATTACCACACACACGTAGGCTTAGATTAACACTGCAATGAAGTTACTGTGAAAATCCCCTAGTCGCCACACTCCAGCGCCTATTCAGGTACACTGAGGGAGAATTCAGAACATCCAATTCACCAAACAGCAGGTCTTTTGGGACTTGTGGGAGGAAACCGGAGCACTCGGAGGAAACCCATGCAGACACGGGGAGAACGTGCAGACTCCGCACAGACTGTGACCCAATCTGGGAATCGAACCCGGGTCCCTGGTGCTGTGAAGCGACAGTGCTAACCACTGTGCTACCGTGTCACCCACGCTTGGGTATTTAGAGGTTCAGGATCCAGGGGAGATAAATGGAGTTAAATCCAGGAAAGCCATGTTCTAATTAAGCCACAGGATAGATTCAAGAGGCTGAATGGCCCACTCCTCTTCCTATGTTACTGGCAGGGGTTAGAGCCCAAGATTTCTTTTGATTTGGAGCCGTTTAAAGGCACTGGTGAGAAATCGAGTGTTCTATTGGCAAAATCTTTCTCCGGATGGTTCTATTTTGTTTATGTGTTAGCTCTGTTGCTTATTGCTTTCTATTTAGTAGCTTCTAGCTTGAGCCATATGGTCTAGCTGTTTTCTGCCAATTTTAGAAAGGCAAGGAACTGCTAGGGAAACTGGTACTGTTCACAATGTACACACTAACAGGCCACAGAGTTCATTAATCTCAGGGTGCCGCATCCTCGATGTTTTACTGTTCTTGTAAGGTCAAGTTTCTGATTATGGATAGTGTGAGCTCGCAAATGGAAGCTGATTTATACAGACCGTAAGTGGGGGGTATCATGCGAGGATTTAAAATAGCCTGTTAGTTTGCTTAGAATCCCTTGTGCTCGATTCCGAGGCAGCAAGGTAACCCATTAACTAGTTAACGTCTGAATTAAAATGGTCCGCAAAGGAATTTAATGCAAACAAATGCGCCACTTCGAGAAACATTACACCCCCTCCCTCTCTATCTCATTTTGTCTTCTCTCGGATTCTCCTGGCATCATTCACATCGACAGTAAATAATCAGACAGCATCGACAGCCTGGCATGTGCATTAAAATGTTTAGCATGAGACTGATTGTACGATCCCCAGACGCCCCCTTTCGATATTTTGAATGTCTTATGTAGCTGACCAGTAACACTCATTATTTCTTTTAATTAAAACATTTTTTTTTAAGAGTAACCAATTAATTTTTTCCAATTAAGGGGCAATTTAGCTTGGCCAATCCACCTACCCTGCACATCTTTGGGTTGTGGGGGCGAAACCCACGCAATAGTGGCCCAGAGCCGGGATCGAACCTGGGACCTCGGCGCCGTGAGGCAGCAGGGCTAACCCACTGCGCCACCGTGCTGCCCCGTAACACTCATTATTTCATCTTAAAATAGTCATGCTATATCTGAGAATGAGCCATTTTGATGCATGCTGTTTCACTGGTAGCTAAGTAAAATCACATAATCTGATTACAGCTCCTCAGAAGCGATTAGACCCTAAAATGTGAAATGATAAATCAAGGTCTGATTTCTATCCAAGGTTTGACAGCAAGAACAAGTTCCAATTCTTCCAACACTTTTAAAATAGCAAAACATCCCAAGGTGCTTCTCAGAGACGGATTCTCCGTTCTGGAGACGAGGTGCTGCCGCCGGGGAGTGTAGCTCACTACCGCCCTCCGGAGGGGGAGCCGAGCACTGGAGCGAGTGCCAACCCCATTTCTCGGCCAACGCTCAATCCTCCACTGGATCGGGAAACCCGCTATCGGCAGGGGGCAATGGAGAATCCGTTCCCAAATAACAATTAGGACCAAGGACTTTAGGGCAGGTGATCAAATACCTAGTCAAAGAGCGAGGTTTATTAGCAGGGTTTTAATAACAACACCAACCATTTGTATTTATGAAACATCTTGAACATAAAATTAAATGAAATGAAAATCGCTTGTTGTCACAAGTAGGCTTCAAATGAAGTTACTGTGAAAAGCTCCAAGTTGCCACATTCCGGCGCCTGTTATGGGAGGCTGGTACAGGAACATAGTAAAATCCCAAGGCGCTTCTCAGGAATATCATAAAGAGAACTCTGACCCCGCATCGCTTACCGAGATGTTGGCCAGGAATTTCCAGTCCTGCTCATAGCAGGAATCAGCGTGGGTGGGACAGGGAGATTTGGAGAGCAGCCGGAGGTCCGTTGGCTTTGGGTGGATATTTCCGGTTTGGCCATTGGCGGGATGTGAAAATCCCACCCGTTGGGCAGGATAAAGGCAACACAGTGTGAGAAAAGCACGATGAGCAACAGAATTTTGGATGACCCCCAAACTGGAATGTAGAGTGTGAGAACTGACCAGGGGTGTGTTGAGGATCCAGAGGTATCAAAGGAAGAATGAGCTACGTGGGCAGCCGAGGCGGAGTAGGTTCCAGTGATGAAATAGAGGTTGGAATGGACAGTCTGAGTGACGGCAGGCATATGTGGCATGAAGGTAAAATGTGGCGCAAAAGTTGCTGACAGTCTGTTCCAGCCTCAGACAGTTCGCCAGGGGGAGGGGGAGGGTTGGCGGCTGTGGATCTGAATTTGTAGTGGGAACTGGCATTGATAGCATTGTTTTCCCCAATAGATTTATTGTCACGTGTACAGAGGCACAGTGAAAAGTATTGTTCTGTGCGCAACCCAGTCAGATCACAGAATTTACAGTTCAGAAGGAGGCTATTCAGCCCATCGAGTCTGCACCGGTCCTTGGAAAGAGCACCCTACTTAAACCCACACCTCCATCCTGTCTCTGTAACCCCAACCTAACCTAGTGTTTTGGAAACTAAGGGCAATTTATCATGGCTAATCCACCGAACCTGCACATCTTTGGACTGTGGGAGGAAACCGGAGCACCCGGAGGAAACCCACGCAGACTGGAGGAGAACGTGCAGACTCCGCACAGACAGTGACCCAAGCCGGGGATCGAACCTGGGACCCTGGAGCTGTGAAGCAACTGTGCTAACCACTGTGCTGCTGTGCCGCCCATTCCATACATGAAAAACGTAGGACATACGATAGATTCACAATGTAAATACATAGGCATAGACATCGGGTGAAGGATACGGAGTGTGGTGCTACTCAGTAGAGAAGATGTGTGGAGAGATCAGTTCAGTCCATAAGAGAGTCATTCAGGAGTCTGGTGACAGTGGGGAAGAAGCTGCTTTTGAATCTTGCTGGTTCAGGTCGTGTTGAGTCATATGGGCTGGCCCACGAATGTCGGAGGATCTAAAGACCTGTAAGTAAACATAAAAGAGAAAGGTTAGAGATAATGTTAGTGTTAAAATTAAGTCTTAAAAGTTTAGTATGATTATAAGAGATGTAGGAAGACGATCCGTGGGAGAGAGTTCGCAGAGCCGCCCTGCTCCAGCGCCAACTTGATTCAATATTTTAACGGGAGGAAATGTCTACTCCGTACTGGGTGTCGGATAACCAGTCTGACATAGCTGAGAAGTTGAAGAGAACCAGGGGTACATTATTGAGGAACAACAGAGGTAACAGGAGAGAGAGATCAATGGCCTAGCGGTTTGTTGAACAAATTGCAGAACTCAGCATCTGGATGACCGAAAACATGGCTGCCAAAGGCGGGGCAATGACAGCGGAGGATTAACAAGATGGCAGAGTCAGGGCAATGCAGTGTTCTCGGAAGGTTATAGACCTGGAATTATTACAGAGATAGGACATTGAAGGATTCGAACATGGCCAGTTTTGGATTGTTTTTTAGTTGGCATCACATTCTTTCATAAACCTGGGAGTGACAGTTGCCTCTGCAGTCTCCTGCCCAATAAAACCTCTGCTCTAATGAGATGATCAGATCTAAATTTATACATAGTTCTCCTCATCCACTTAGTCCATTGTCTCTTCAAAAGGTAGGCATGAACTCCCTCTGACAAAATGACACTGACTCCCTCATTAGCCATGTTTCACAGCAGGCTTTTTTATGTTCTCCTTCAGAACGCCCTCTAATGTTTCACCTGCTGTAGATGTCAGGCTAACCGCTCTGTGGTTCAAAGAGTTTTCCTCACAGCATCTTTTCATGAACAGATATTACATTCCCCCTTCACCACTGTTGGCCAAGACTCCTGTTTTCTAATGACTTCCCAAAGATGATCATCAGGAGTCATTAACCACTTCAGTACTGCAATGTGGCCTATCCGTTAGCCACTTGTATAACATTTCCAACAGTCTTGAGGTTTCCAGGTATCTCCCCTAGAAGTTGGAAGGGCAGTCCATGGTTTGTTTCGTTAACAAATAGAAATTGTTCAAGATATCTGGCAATCATTGGCCACTTGATATCATTGTCACCCTTGAGGCTCTTCAGGGACCCCTATTATTTTTCAGGTCCATGTTTGTTACTTGCTGTATGCTATTCCAAGTGTGCCTCAAACTATACTATTCCAAGTTTTCCAAGTAGCACTGCTGCCTCACAGTGGCAGGGCCCAGGTTTAATTGCAGGCACGGGACACTGTCCGTGTGGAGTTTGTACGCTCCCCCGCATCTGCGAGGGTTTCTTCCAGGTGCTCCAGTTTCCTCCCACAGTCCAAAGATGTGTGGGTTAGGTCGATTGGCCATGATAAATTGCCTCTTAGTGTCGAGGGATGTGCAGGTTAGGTCATGTGGTTATGGGAATAGGGCGGGGTGGATGGGGGAGTGGACATGGGTAGAGTGCCCTTTCGAAATGTTGGTGCAGACTCGATGGGCTGCATGACCTCCTTCTGCAGTGTAGGGATTCTATGGATTCTATGATTCTTTGTCTATTGTTACACAGAGACATACACAGTGGGCACAGTCATGGTAGCACATCATTCATTATATGTTGAGAAGAAAGAATTTGTGTTTTACAAAGCACATTTAAAACCTCAGAGTCATAGATGTTTACAGCATGGAAACAGGCCCTTCGGCCCAGCTTGTCCATGCCACCCAGTTTCTGTCACTAAGCTAGTCCCACTTGTCCACATTTGGCCCACATCCCTCTATACCCACCATGCCTCTGGCAGCCCGTTCCAGATGCTCACCACCCTCTGTGTGAAACAATTTCCCCCCTGGTCTCTTTTGTATCTCCCCCCTCTCACCTTGAACCTATGCCCTCTAGTTCAAGCTTTCCGCACCTTTGGGAAAAGATGTCGACTATCTACCTGATATATGCTCCTCATTATTTTATAGATCTCTGTAAGTTCATCCCTAAGCCTCCTGCGCTCCAGGGAAAAAGTCCCAGCCTTTCGAGCCTCTCCTTATAATTCAGACCATCAAGTCCTGGTAGCATCCTCGTAAATCTGTGTTTGGAGCCACCCTAAATGACATTTTCAGCCAATAAAATGCCTTTTGAAATGGAGGTACCGATGTAGAATAGGAAACACAGCAATGTGCGCTCAACATAGCAACAGAGGATATATGAGCAGGAATGCTGCCCCTTTAACCTCTCGAGCCTGTGCATCTTTCAGTAAGATCGTGGCTCATCTGATTATGACCTTTAGGCCACTTTCCTGCCTGGTCCTCATGACCCTTGTGTGGTGATTGTCCCTTTAAGGGCAACACATCAGAATAATCAGTAGGCGTACGGTGTGTCAGCTTTTATTGGTAGAGGGATTGAGTTTCGGAGCCATGAGGTCATGTTGCAGCTGTACAAAACTCTGGTGCGGCCGCATTTGGAGTATTGCGTGCAATTCTCGTCGCCGCATTATAGGAAGGATGTGGAAGCATTGGAAAGGGTGCAGAGGTGATTTACCAGAATGTTGCCTGGTATGGAGATCTTATGAGGAAAGGCTGAGGGACTTGAGGCTGTTTTCGTTAGAGAGAAGAAGGTTAAGAGGTGACTTAATTGAGGCATACAAGATGATCAGAGGATTGGATAGGGTGGACAGTGAGAGCCTTTTTCCTCGGATGGTGATGTCTAGCATGAGGGGACATAGCTTTAAATTGAGGGGAGATAGATATAAGACAGATGTCAGAGGTAGGTTCTTTATTCAGAGAGTAGTAAGGGCGTGGATTGCCCTGCCTGCAAGGGCATTCAAATGGTCATTGGATAGGCATATGGACGATAAGGGAATAGTGTAGATGGGCTTTAGAGTGGTTTCACAGGTCGGCGCAACATCGAGGGCCGAAGGGCCTGTACGGCGCTGTAATGCTCTAAGGGTCACATGGCCTGTGTAAGCAACCAGGATTCAGAATGTGGAATCACCCCTAGGCAAAGACTTTTTGGGAGCTAGCTATTCTTATTAATAAATACCTTTCGTTTTCACAAATGAAGTCTGTGAAAGTGCATCTTTACATCTGGTTAAGGATAACTGATAGATTGGCTGGCTGGCTCGCCAATTGATAGATCTCTGTGTCTATTCGGAACCCTGACATGCGTTATCCCTTCTTAGTTCCCAAATAACAGAGATTCCAGACTGTACTTTTTGGGAAAGTTATTTGAAACTTTATTCGTCAGCTTTTTAGTGACTACTGGTGATTCAATTTCAGCACAACATTTTAGAAAGTTCCAGCTAACCCTGCAGCAAGCTAGTCAGATCGATTGTCTTTAGCAAATACAGTAGTTGGATTCAAAATATGATCATATTTCTTGGCAATTTCTTCGAAACAAGATGCACAGTACCAAAAACGACTGAGTGATTTAAAACAAAAAAAAAATGGCGATTTTGCAAAGCAAGCAGAATAGGTTTCAGAAAATAGGTAAGAGTGATTCGGGAATAGAAGAAGAAGAAGTGTCTTCTCATCCCCACAATTGATCTTTGAAGGAGATTACTTTCTTAAAGTGTCCCCCTCTTTACAGCTGTGATTGGTTTTAACTAATTTACAAATCACTCAATTTGGTCGAACTGTCTGTCTGTCAATTTAAGAGATAAAGGGTTTGGTGTAATTTTCCATAACATTGTTTGAGCGAAACACATTTCCCACCAGGACTTATCACTATGGGGCTGACTTGTCGTTACCATGGAAATGGAACTGGGGTGTCAGCCCAGCTCTTTAACACAAAGGATCTTTCTGCTATTGACCTTGTCGACTCTAGCAGTATGCTCGACTTGCAAAATCTGAAAATTAAGTCTCATCTGATCAATTCCCAGCCATTCAGCTTTTCTCACTCTCATGGTTAATATATTGATTTAGTTAATTACTCCGAAGGATTTAAGGATTTTTCCAACCAGGATTTCTTCATTCAACCTTTTATCTATCTTATCTATAGCTAACTCAAAAGTTGATTTCTATCAATAACTTAAGGATGAGGATAACTTATCCTGGCATTGCCTCAGGCCTAACACTTGTGTATATCATGTTTTAATCGAAGTGTGAAAAAAACGTACTTACCAGAATGCCTCTCTTTGGGAAAATGGACCCATGTGACTCTTCCACAGAGGACTGGACACAACAGATTGAGTGCCTTGTGTATTATTTCCCAGCAAACAAAATAGGGAAGGAGGAAAAATGTAAAACAACTCTCCTCAGTATTTGTGGAACTCAGAACTATAACCTTATTCACAGTCTCACAGCCCCAAGAATGCCCGACTCCAAATCATCCAGTGAGCATGTGGATTTAGTGAAGGCTCAATTGCAACCTCAACCATCAGTCATTCCCTAGTTGTCAAATTTAATTTGAGGGCAAGAGCCCCAGACAAATTGATCGTGACTTACATTGCTAAACTGAAGCAATTATCAGAGGATTGTGATTTTAGAGCCACCCTAAATGACATGCTATGGGATAGGTTAGTCTGTGGTGTGAACAACGACGCTATTCAGCACAGATTGCTTGCAGAGATCGACTCAAATTTTAAACAAGCAATGGAGATAGCGCTGGTCATGGAAAGCACTGAAATAGGTGCACCAGAGCTGCAGAGCACACAAACCGGCGGCGCTCACCAGTAAAGACAGGAACCTGCAGTCGATTGTAGCACCAAAACTGCCAAAGCAGCCATGAACTAGGAAACAATTTCATCCACCAACAAAATAAAAAAGTACAGAGTCGGCAAACAGTCAGTAATGCATAAAGGGGAATGTTACCGATGTGGAGGTAACCGCACTCATGAATCATGTCAGTTTAAGGAGGCCAAGTGTTTTTATTGTCACAAAAGAGGACATTTAATAAAGCCGTGCAGAGCTGAGTGAAGATCTCCGAGTAATAGACCAATTAAGATGTTACAAGTATACAAAATGGAAGAGCCTAGCATCAATGATTCTGGAATTCACTGTGTTCCATCAAAAATAGGCAAGGTAGACCCTGCTGGAATACTGCAGGGAAATGTGAAGCCTCTTAAGATGGACGTGGACAAAGAACCCCTTATCCCCACTCACTGTTTCGCCCATTAGTCAATTCTCTGTCCATGCCAAAATACTACCTCCAACACCATGGGCTTATGACTTAGCCTTTTGTGAGGTACTTTGTCAAACGTCTTTTGGAAGACAAATACAACACATCTACTGCTTCCCCTCTATCCACTCTCATTGAGACTTCCTCAAAAAGCTATAATAAATTAGTCAGACATGATCTCCCTTTCATCAAGCTATGTTGTCTTTGCCTGATTAGCTGATGATTTTCCAAATGTGCTGCTATTGCTTCCTTAATAATTGATTCCAACATTTTCCCAACAGTAGATGTCAGGCTAATTGACCCGCTTTATGTCTCCCTCCATTTTTAAACATTGATTATGTTGGTCCATTCCTGCTCACAATGTTTTTGCTCGCGATTGATGGATGGACATTTTTGAGGCAAAGTCACCTACATTGCATGCTGCCATCGAAAGGTTTTGCCAATGCTTTTCAACTCATGGATTACCTGAGGTCATGGTATCAGACAATGGAACCTTAGCCACAAGTGATGAGTTCAAAAACGTCACCGCTCTCAATGGTATTAAACACATTGGAATTGTACCTTACCACCCAGCATCAAACAGACCAGTCGAGTGATCCATTCAAACTTTCAAGTCTGGCCTCAAGAAACTGTCAGGGGGCACCTTGAAGACCAAAATCTCATGATTGCTCCTGAGCTATCGTCCCACTCCACATGTAACAATGGGAGTTCCACCAACAGAACTGCTAATGAAACATCATCTCAGAACAAGACGGAACCTTGTGTTTCCAGATTTGCCAAGAAGGGGACAAGTCAGCCAAAGTAATCAGAAAGCAAGCAATGATTCACGTTGCACGGCACCATCATTTATGGTAAATTATGCTGAATACGTGAGAAACTTCGGCCGTGGATCAAATTGGATCCCTGGAATTATTGTCTCTCAGACCGGACCCCTTTCATACCAAGTGGAAGCGGATCCACAGTGAAGCTATTCAGAGGAAGCTGCTTACTGGAAGTGATTTGACTCTGAAAACTGCTGTGGCAGCTGCCACATCAATGAAGCTTGCAAAGAAAGAAGCTTCGCAGATAGGAGCTGGAGTGAAGAGCCACAAAATGGATACTTCAAGGAACAGGGCTGCAAAGGTGCAACCATGTCACCGCTGTGCTCAGCTTGGACAGTCAGCGGCAGAATGCTGGAGTAAATCAAACACATGCAAGAATTGTGGTAGGAAGGGCCACGTTGCCAAAATGTGTTGGGTTCAGAAAGCGGCTCCTACATCAGGAAGGTGCAAGAAGAACAAAAAAAGTAAACAATCTAGTCGTGTCTACAAATTAGTGGATGCAACTCAAGATCACTCAAAAGACAGCAAAACTGAGCTAATGCATGAGCTAAAGCTAGGTGTTTTATCATTGCAGGGAGATCAGCAATGTTCTGGCAAAACTTGAAGTTCATGAAATGGAAGTGGATATGGGCACAGCAGTATTGCAAATACCTGAGACAATTTATCATCAAAAGCTGAGACCTTTAAAACCATCTAAGGACTTACACCAAAGAGGTTGTACCATTAAAACAATGCATTCTGGTGAAAACAGAAGCAAATGGCCAGGTGGCGAAGTTGCCTCTTCACATTCTCCGTGGAAACTTTCCTGGTCTATTTGGCAGAGCATGGTTGGCTAAGATTAGACTTAAGTGGGAAACAATCAATCAATTAAAGGATTCAAAGAGCAACTTGCAAAAACTTCTGACAAAGTATGAGAAGATATTTGAAGATTCACAAGGCTCCATGACTGGGGTTGAGCTACACCTAAAAATCAAGCCAGACAGCACACTCCTGGAACCCTGGAGCTGTGAAGCAATTGTGCTAACCACAATGCTACCGTGCTGCCCATTTTTCACTCAAGTCTTCACTCAAGGGAAGAGTTTGGAGCCATACAGGTCTAACTGACCTGATCAGAAATTGGAGGGTCTAATATCCACACAGTAAGAAAGTAACTTGCAAGACTGTCTGAAGGAGAAGAAGGTGAGGTTGAGTAGAAGCGGCTCACATTCACCTGGGAGGTGGTCTCATCGAAACGTAAAAGATTTTTCAGATGCATTGGACAGGGAGGCTGCGAAGAGGCTGTTTACCCTGGCTGGTGGGTTTAGAACTATGGTGCAGAGTTTCAGGATCAAGGGATGGCCGTTTCAGACAGGTTTGAGGAGAAATCTCTTCACTTCAGGGGCTGTGAATCCTTTGGAATGCACTACCCCAGAAGGCTTTGGTTGATCAGTCATTGAGTATATGTAAGACTGAGATTGATAGACTTTTGGACTTGAAGGCCATCAAAGGAAGGGGATCGGGCGGGAAAGCAAGTTGTGGATGAGGATCAGTCACAATCTTAGTAAATAACAGAGCAGGCTTGAGTGTGGCCTACTCCTGCTTCAGTTTCTACTGGTGTTATGCTCAAAGAAAATGAGTCAATATTTTCACTCTCAGTCCTGCACATGTATGTATTAATGTGATGAGTGTATGCAAATGTGCTGATACATTTCTGTTAGTGTACTCACATAGGCACGCATGAATGTGTTTGTGTGTATGTGCATATGTATTTGTTTTTATAATCCCAGCTGATGTTACTACTGGACAAGTCAGATCCCAGGATGGAACCCGGCTTGATAGACCCTTGCTTTTAATTTTGGTGTAGATGCATGGAAGGCAGCTACTGAGCAGAGTCACAGGACTGCCGCTGAACCTTTAACAAAAGACCAAAACATTTATTAAACAAGAAAAGGTGCAGTGGTTAGCACTGCTACCTCACAGTGCTGAGACACGGGTTCGATCCCAGCCCCGGGTCACTGTCCGTGTAGAGTTTGCACATTCACCCCGTGTTTGCGGGGTCTCACCCCCACAACTCAAAGATGTGCAGGGTAGGTGAATTGGCCATGCTAAATTGTCCCTTAATTGTAAAAATAAAGAATTGGGTACTTTAAATTTTTTTTAAAATTAAATAAACAGGAAAAGATTAATTATAATACACTACTCCTTCACCCCAGCTATATCTTCACAGACATTTACAGATTTGTAAGGATAACACAAGTTACAAAATCTATCTTATATTCTAATGTTCTCATTAAGTGCACAGGGGCAGCACGGTAGTACAATTGGCTAGCACTGTGGTCCCAGGTTCGATTCCCAGCTTAGGTCACTGGCTGTGCGGAGTCTGTACGTTCTCCCCGTGTCTGCGTGGGTTTCCTCCGGGTGCTCCGGTTTCCTCCCACAGTCCAAAGACATACAGGTTAAGTGGATTGGCCATGCTAAATTGCCCTTAGTGTCCAAAAAGGTTAGGAGGTGTTATTGGGTTATGGGGATATGGTGGAAGTGAGGGCTTCAGTGGGTCAGTGCAGACTCGATGGGCCGAATGGCCTCCATCTGCACTGTATGTTCTATGTTCTATGTAGGTGAGGAATGTGGTGTTGTAGGTCATAAAAAACCAATAAGCAAACTGCGGTCAGACACACCATACTCTCAAGCCAATTGGCAGATTTCACCCAAAGCATCTTCTTTCGGTTTCTCATCAGTTCCCCCAGACGTTTGTCACACTATGTGCTAACTGGTCTCACTGGAACTCTGGCTTTCACATAAGTGATTCCAATCTCTGCTCTCCAAGAACCCGCCTTGGAATTTTCTTTTAAATAACGCTTTCCCTTGGATATCTTCACCAAGGATCCACCTCCAGGCTTTCAGTCTCTCCTTCTGGTACTCCTCTGCCCTGGATCACAGCGTGCATTCAAGCTTCACCCTCCATATACCCAGCTGAGCCAACAGAACATCACTGCTTCACAGGCTGTATTAAGGAGTCACCAACTGTTAGGTAACGTTACATCTCTGGCTTCTCTCAAGCTGACCTTAAATCTGTTTCCTGCAGCCATCTCTTTAATTCAGAGCACTCTCCTCTGCTCCTTAATTTAACCATGATGTGGTGATGCCTGCGTTGGACTGGGGTGAGCACAGTAAGAAGTCTTACAACACCAGGTTAAATTCCAACAGGTTTGATTCAAATAACTAGCATTCGGAGCACTGCTCCTTTGAAGGAGCTATGCTCCGAAAGCTAGTGATTTGAAACAAACATGTTGAATTTTAACCTGGTGTTGTAAGACTTCTTACTGCCCTTAATTTAACTTCACTGAACAGAACGTTGTTCAGATTCCTGTTCTTGTTCCTTGACTTAACTGTCTTCCTGGAACTTTCTTTTGTCCCCACTCAATTGTTTCTGGGACTTTCTTTTGTTCTTTTGGGAAACCTGCTCTCTGCCGTTCCTTGATCCTGTGTCCAGCTTCTCCAGGCACCAGCTTCCAACTGACTCACTGCTCTTACTGCCTCTGTGTGGGCCCCTGCTTACTGAGCAAGAGCTTCATTTAAAAAAAAAACTCTTGTCTTAGCTGTGAAAACCCTCATTACAATGCAGGCATCTAAACCAACCTGCAGATCTGCAGGCACCTTTTTGAAAATGAAACCACAACTGAGTTTTTATCCCTTGGTGCACAAATACAGAAAGACAAAATTAAGCTTTCTTAAAACAAAACCTGGGGCTAGATTCTCCGCCGGCGGGATGCTCCATTTTGCCGGCAGCCCGGGCGGGGGTTTCCCGACAGCGTGGGGGTGCCCCACAATGGGAAACCCCATTGACTAGCCGGCGTAACGGAGAATCCCGCCGGCGGGGTGAAACAGAAATCTGGCGCGGGGGGACCGAGAATACAGCCCAAATTTCTAATAGCCACAAATAAAATATAAATTAATTAAAATTATTCCTATTTCTGGATAGTGTATGTGTGCTGGTGTGGGAAAATGCACGAGTGTGCATGAGCCTACGAGGGCACTGTCAATCTCAGCAACACATCCTCTCACACTCAGATAATCCACCAACCTTTACTGTCAAGGCTGTTATATGGATGATCCAAATAGAATAAGTTATTCAACTAAGATCTTTGCAATTAAAGGGGGTGGGGGTGGGGAGTTTGGAATAGAAATGTGCAGAGTGGCTCTAAGCTCGATGAAGAATCAATTTCATCCGTAAAACTTCTCTCAGGCTAGGTGAGAGAGCTCAAAACGTGTCTAATGACAAAATAAGCATCAAATCAATCACAATAACTTTCAACATCTTCTCGTTGTAGGAGGTTAATGAAGCATAAGGTTCTGACTACAAGAATCTTGTTTTCCTAACTCCATTGTCTGTCACAAAGGAACAACAACAACAAGAGGCTTTGAGTGGAATACATAACTGTTTCATTGGGGGAAAATCAGCGGTTGTACTGCATAAATTGAGACAAAGGGACTGCTAAATAAGAGTTGAGTGAGAGTTGCACCGATCACTGAGTTGAAGTTTAGTTTTAGTACCGAAAGGGAGAATGAGAATTTAGTAAGGCGTTTGAAACGCCTCTAGTATTCTCCCAAGACATCGGTCTCAGAAGTCGTTGTTTCAAGCTCCACTCTAGGTTGACACTCCAGTGCAGAACTGAGGGAGCGCTGTGCTGCATTTTAGATAAGATGTTAAACTGAGATCGCATCTTTCCTCTTGGGTGGATATAAAAATATCCTGTGGCACTATTTTGATGAAAAGCAGAGGGTGTCTCCCGGGTGTCCTGGGCAGTATTTATCATTCAACTGTTCATTATTTTACTGATGTCCATGGGAGCTTGCTGTGTATATACTGACTGCCGCATGTCCTAAATCATACTGAGCACTCTTTAAAGTATTTTATTAGCTCAAAAGAGCTTTGCATGTCACCTTTCTCATGTCACAAAAGGTGCTCTATAAATGCAAACTCTTTGGGGTGAACTTTTACGGGGGGGGGGGGGGGAGGTTGCATATTGCTGCCCCAACCCCTAGTAGAAAAGTCAGCCTTGAGCCCACCAACTTTGTACTGCCCCACAGCAATAAAGTATTGGGGGTCAGGGTGGGAGGGGATAGGCTGGTTGTGGCTTTAACAAGGTGAGTGTGGGACTTCTAACCGCCAACAGCAGGAAATACCACCCTCAAGAGTTGCCAGCCAATCCGATTGGCACAGCTGGGTAGTACAGAATTCAGCCTTGGCTGCTGCTGGGGTTACATCCTGCCCCGAGGAGACAGTCCATGGAGGCCAGGGAGGGAACGGGGGCACTAAAGTGGGAAGGGTTCGAGGTGGCTGGGTTGTGGATGCCAGCAGGGGGAGGCACAATGGGGGGAAATATGATCTTGTTGGGGGCGGGGATGCAGTAGCCGGCTGGCCACCATTGTTCTGCCTTCCCCAGCCGCAGGTTTTATTGAGGAAGAAAGAGGCCCTAATTAACCATTAGTTGGCCAGTTACGGGCCTCAATGGGGCTAAGGCGGTGGGGCAGCTGGCACATTAAAGACAGCTCGGCGGTGGGTAGGAAGGCAGTGGGCTAGCCACCCATTTTCAACATAGAACATAGAAAATACAGTGCAGAAGGAGGCCATTCAGCCCATCGAGTCTGCACCAACCCACTTAAACCCTTAACCCCTCCTCACCTTTTTGGTCACTAAGGGCAATTTATCATGGCCAATTCACCGAGCCTGCACGTCTTTGGACTGTGGGAGGAAACCGGAGCACCCGGATGAAACCCACGCAGACACGGGGGGAACGTGCAGACTCCGCACAGACAGTGACCCAGCGGGGAATCGAACCTGGGACCCTGGCGCTGTGAAGCCACAGTGCTAACCACTGTGCTACCGTGCTGCCCATCCTTTAGATGCAGCCCCCAACTGCAAAACGGCAGCATGGTGGGGGAAAGAGTAAAACTCCCCACTTTATTCCCCAATGGGATCATTGAGAAAATAATCTTGTTGGATAATGAATGACCTTGCCTGCTTCTCTGAAGACATAGTATCACTGTAAGAATACTTCAAGTCTCTCATGAATCAGTCATCAGAACAAATCTGACCAGGTACGACGGAAGATTGTGTAACCATGCTGCCTCGTTATCATTCCCTGCCACCCACGGACATTTTACATTTTAATGACTTTCCAGAGAGCAAGCCACTGAGTTCAAGGGCGGTTAGGGATTCGCAACAAATGCTGGACTTGCCCACACCCCCTGAAAGAATAAAGAAACAGAAAGAAGCAGTATTAACATGAGGGAAATCCTCTTTGTACCACGTCTCATTAGGTTGCACGGCCTGAGAGTGTGGCGGAGACAGGTTCAACAATGACTTTCAAAAGAGAATCGGACCATTATCTCAGGAACACTATTCAGGGTTAGGGGGAAAAGGCGGGGGAATAGCACTCGGAGTTAACTTGCAGAGAGCTGGCACAGACACGATGAGTCGAACGACCTCCTTCCGTGGCATAACCATTCCGTGATTCCACGATAAAAAGTGCGCAGCGGTCTGCCATGTCTGCCTTGGCGCCCCAAATTTAACACTGTTTGGGTGGAATAGCTTCTGACTCTACCACGTTATCCTGTGTGGGAGATTAACTGGTATATCACTCAGCCACATTTTACAGGCCTTCCATAAATATTTTACATCAAGTGTCCACAAATATCGGAAAATGAAAATCCCCATTGGGGCAGGCAGTTCCAAGGCTATCAAGTGCCCTCCATTGTCAACACCCTAATCTCCCTTCGACAGCCCCCATTTCCCCATTGTCCCTGTTTCATGGCTCGTTCCAACCTCCCCCTCCTCACTCGCCTTTTTTGGAAAATGATTTTATTAAAGTTTTTCATTTTATATGCTACAAAATGGAATGAACAAATCTGTACAAACCATGTACAATTTACAAAGACCAAACATTGAAAAATAACTCCCAAAACTCAACCCCTCTTTGCCTCCCAAACCCCCTTCACTTTTTTCCCCCTTTGTTTTTATTGGCGATATTAATTTTATACACTGTACAATAGACAAGGATACGTGCATCGGGTACAATATACAGGATATTTTCCATTGGTATTGCCCCCCTCCCCCCCCCCACACTTCCCACCCCTGGTCCCCCCCCCCCCCCCCCCCCGCCCCCCCCCCCCCCTTTTTGTTACTTTAAGACACTTTCTTAGGTCTCATATAATACAGTAGGTGATTGTCGTCCATTCTCATATATGCGGTTCCTTCCTCGTCCCCTCCCCTTTTGTCGATTGGCCACGCCCCACCATCTTGTTTTTGGTGTTTCCTTTGGTACTCTGTTTTTTGTGGTCTTGTTCTATGCCCCCTATTGTCCGTTCCGGCTATTCTCCAACCTCCCCCTCCTCTTCCCCTGCCCCTCTCGCCCCCCACCCCCACCCCCTCCCCTCCCTTTCTTTTCCCTGCTGTCTCGTTGGCTACCCCCACCCCCTCTCCTCGCTCTATTGGTTGTCGGCTTCGAACAGGAACTGGATCAAGTTAGTGAATGGCCTCCGCGTTTTGTGGAAGCTCTCCTCACTCTCACTCTGATGATTTATTTTCTCTCTCTCCCTTTTGATGCCCCCCCCCCCCCCGCCCCCCCCCCACCCCCGCCCCCACCTCAACCCATCTAGCTGATAGTTCAACCCTTGCCCCCTGCCCACTGATCTCCTTGTCTCTTCTGGATGATACCTCTGATCTCCTGACTGCTGGTTCACTGACTGCATCTCTTCCACCACTGTCTCCTCTTTCTATGAACTTCACAGGCCTGGTGATAAATTGGAACTAAATGGTCGCCCTTCGTCCTAAATGGGAGCCGCCCTCTGCCAACAGCGGCAAGTGGCATATTCCAACCCAAAGTGCCTCCAAAGTGGTGGCAAACAAGATTGGAAGATAAATGTAAATAACTGGCAGGGCCTCATATGGACAGGAAATGTCCAGGTGAAGCGTGATTATGTCCTGGTTACGAGTTACTGTTGCATTGCCATTTGATGGAGCTTGCTGTGAGTACATTGACTGCCGCATTTTCTGTGTTGCAACAGTGATCCCACTTTTAAAGTACTTCATTGTTTGTTGTGCAAAATGCCATATAAAGGCAAATTATTCTTTATTTCTTCGTTTGATCAAGCACTAGCTCTACTTAGGCCCAAAAACCACCAATCCAGAGCAAGAGTGGCCTTCCAGGTGTGGATACATTTCTATTTCCTTTTATTTTTGGGATATCCCTTTAAAATGGGAAAAGCAAATTTATCATTTTGATTTGGTCTGGCGATTGGCCCAGTCATATTTGATTATGCAAATGAGGCCCTAACTTGCCATTAATATTTCATCTCAATTCAGTAGTAAGACAAAGTTGTTCTGCCCATCAAAAGTTATTTGGCTACTTCATTTTTAACATGACATTGTAAGAAAATTAAGCATAAATCGTGTTGCTAAAGAATTAACACATGCAAATGAGCCTAATTGTTATGTACGTTTCCAGTACTGTCGCATGTTAAAGTTAATTACTAGACTTAAAAGAAAATGACACTTCTCCCACTAAACTTATTGGATACTTATTCAATAATCAGTCAGCCAGTGATAATTAGTTGTGTTACTGCGGCAACCGGTAATTAGATTTTTTTTTCTTCCCCCGCCCCCCCCCCCCCCCCCCCCCCCCCTGCCATCAGTTAAATTATTTGGAAGCAAACAATGAAGAGGTAGAAAAACTGGGCCCAGCTTCAGAGTCCATGAATGATGAGGTTTCGGATTGTTCAATTGCCAAAGGAGCCACTAAGGGCCTTAAAGTGCTTGCTGGAGCCTCATGAGAGGCACCGGTCGACAGGTGGATTACGGAAGATCTTCCAAAGCTGACCTGAATGTCTTTCTGAGCCATGAAGCCACTCCACGTAGGATAATTAGCTACTTTTAAGATTCTGCCGAGTCCTGTCTTGCTGGTGCAGGGTTGCCAACTGTGATGTTTTCCCGGAGGATTCGTCACATGATTTGTCCCCCACACTCCATACCATTTCTTTGGCCAACACATCCATCCTGATGACGCACTGCCTTCCCACGTCAACTGGAAAGCAAAGAGACTCATTATCAAATTGGATCATGCTTGACTGGCAGCCAAACATCCTTGCTTCTTCCCATTTTCAACATTTTTAATATGTAGTGAAGAGAACTGTTCAAAGAAAATGAACCCCCCCCCCCACCCCACACAATTTTTTGTTTCATGCCCCAATGCTTTTTCTCCAGGGTTGCACACAGCCCTGTCCTGGAGATTGATCTTCAATTCCTGGAGGCTTCCGGTGGAATCCTAGAGGGTTGACAACCCCCTCCACGCAGGCTCCAAACCTCTGCAAGTCTAGGTCTTGTTCAATCCTGATGGCTGGGAAACCTAGTCAGCAGAGTTTCCATTGCCCCAGAGACTGGAAGTCGTCAATCCACCTGGGAAAATGTTGATCTTGGCCACAATAAGGGCCAATGTTACCCTAATCCACCCATTGAGAAACTGAGGGATTCAGGTGGCGTGCTGATTTTACCTCGCACCCAATTTTTAGTTTCCATTAAAGTCAGCGTCCTGCTCAATCTCGTGGGATCCCCTCCTGCAGAGTGAGGTTAAAATCAGCCCCAATGGGTGTTTGCACATCGTAAGAGTGGTATGTAAGCAAATGATGATTTTCATTAAGTTTATATGATGTATTGATGCCAATTTTGCACATTTTAAGTCAATACCCTTTCATGTTGGATTGTATCCTTCATGTACTCTGTCTTCAACTATCTTTGCTGCAATTTCTCTACTCTCCTTTTTTACCTCCAGAAGTTATTTCCCCCTTGCAGATCCATGGCTCCATGAGTAATCGTCACTGTCTGATATAAATACAAACAAATGAAGTAGGAGCAGGAGTAGACCATTTGGCCTGTGTGGTGATATGACTGTGGATAATATAGCATACACTCAGCAATGTGACCTCCCACCAGCAGGTGGCGTCAGGCATCTGTCATGTGACATCCTGCTAGTGGGAGTTGGTAGTAAGGTGTACACAAGGACAGTCGCACATCATGTAGTTCCAGAGCAACCTAGTCTGTATAGCATTCTGGATGTTATCCTTCCACGTGTTAACTAATAAAACATTCTCAGAAAGCCATCAGCCATTCTGTATGAGTCATTGCAAGGACAAGTCAACAGAACACAACAGCCTGTTCAGTCTGCTCCATCATTTGATAAAATCCCGGTTGATCTGATTGTGGCTTCAACTCCACTTTCCTGGCTGTCCCCATACCATTTGACTCCTTTGTTAATAAAGAATCTATGTAACTCGGTTTGAACAATATTCAATGAGCCTGCCTCCACCAGTCTCTGGGCCAGAATTCCACACACTCGCGATCCTCTGCGAGAAAATAATTTTCCTCATCTCTGTCTTAAAGGGGAGTCCTCCTGTTAGAAACTGTGTCTCCTGAACCTAGCCTCACCCACAAGAGGAAGCATCCTCCCAGCATCTGCCGTAAATCCCCTCAGGATCTTTATGTTTCAATAAGGTCACCTTCAGGTGGCACGGAGTCACAGTGGTTAGCTTTGCTGCCTCACAACTCCAGGGACCCGGGTTCAATCCCTGCCTTGGGTGACTATCTGTGTGGAGTCTGCACGTTCTCCCCGTGTCTGCGTGGGATTCCTCCCACAGTCCAAAGATGTGCAGGGTAGGTGGATTGGCCAGGCTAAATTTGCCCTTTGTGTCCAGGGATGTGCAGGTTACGGGGATTGGGTGAGGAGGTGGGTCTAGGTAGGGTGCTCTTTGAGGTGCATACTCAATGGGCCGAATGGCGTCCTTTTGCACTGTAGGGATTCTATGATTCTCGGGCGAAATTCTCCCCCAACGGCGCGATGTCCGCCAACTGGCGCCAATCAGACGGGCATCGCGCCACCCCAAAGGTGCGGAATGCTCCCCATCTTTGGGGGCCGAGCCCCAACATTGAGGGGCTAGGCCGGCGCCGGAGGGATTTCCGCCCCGCCAGCTGGCGGAAACGGCCTTTGTTGCCCCGCCAGCTGGCGCGGAAATGACATCCCCGGGCGGCGCATGCGCGGGAGCGTCAGCGGCCGCTGACAGTGTCCCGCGCATGTGCAGTGGGGAGAGTCTCTTCCGTCTCTGCCATGTTGGAGACCGTTGTGGAGGCGGAAGGGAAAGAGTGCCCCCAAGGCACAGGCCCGCCTGCGGATCGGTGGGCCCCGATCGCGGGCCAGGCCACCGTGGGGGCACCCCCCAGGGTCAGATCGCCCCGCGCCCCCCCCCAGGACCCCGGAGCCCGCCCATGCCACCTTGTCCCGCCGGTAAATACCTACTTTAATTTACGCCGGTGGGACAGGCAATTTCTCGGCGGGACTTCGGCCCATTCGGGCCGGAGAATTGAGCGGGGGGGCCCGCCAACCGGCGCGGCCCGATTCCCGCCCCTGCCCAATCTCCAGTACCGGAGACTTCAGCAACCGGCGGGGGCGGGATTCACGGCGGCCAACGGCCATTCTCTGACCCGCTGGGGGGTCGGAGAATGACGCCCTTCATTCTTCTGAACTCTAATGGATACAAACTCAACCTTTCCTCATAGGATAACCCCCTCATCCCAGGAATCAGTTGAATGAACCTTGCCAGAATTGCTTTTAATACAATTATGTCCTTTATTAAATAAGGAGAACAAATACTTGAGATGTGGACTCACTGATACCCTATACTGTAGAAAAAAACATGCCCTATTCGCCATTATCCATGTGTTAAACCTGGGCCAAAGAGTTAATTGGCAAAGCAATGGCAGTTATCTGTGTACAGTACGAAGTCTTACAACACCAGGTTAAAGTCCAACAGGTTTGTTTCGATGTCACTAGCTTTCGGAGCGCTGCTCCTTCCTCAGGTGAATGCAGAGGTCTGTTCCAGAAACACATATATAGACAAATTCAAAGATGCCAAACAATGCTAGGAATGTGAGCATTAGCAGGTGATTAAATCTTTACAGATGCAGAGATGGGGTAACCCCAGGTTAAAGAGGTGTGAATTGTATCAAGCCAGGACAGTTGGTAGGATTTTGCAGGCCAGATGGTGGGGGATGAATGTAATGCGACATGGATCCCAGGTCCCGGTTGAGGCCGCACTCATGTGTGCGGAACTTGGCTATAAGTTTCTGCAGGTACGCGGTACATACTCGTGCGACTCGGCCAACGTTGTCTACCTCACACGCTGCAGGAAAGGATGTAATGCGACATGAATCCCAGGTCCCGGTTGAGGCCGCACTCATGTGTGCGGAACTTGGCTATAAGTTTCTGCTCGGCGATTCTATTTGTGCAGGAGTTTTATACGCTTGAGTGCTTCTAAAATGTTTGCTCTCGTATTCAGAACTTCTGTCTGACAGTTTAGTTTCATTTTCCCAGTCACCATACCCAAGGTTGACTAACAGCACAGAGATCAGTCAACAGGTACACGCAAACCAGACACCGAACAATTGACTGCACCTTTCGAGTGGCCATATACCATTTACCCACTCTTCATCCACCTCTCCTATCTAATCTCGTACTATACGACTCAAGATGTTTTCTCCAAAAACATTACAAATTCTGATGGAGAAAGTCCATAATTGAATCGTCGGAAGTCTTGTGTTCCATAGTGCAAATGGACATAGAAAATCCAACGTTCCACTGTTTTAGTTTGCTGAAATCCTAGCCAGAACACGAATCATTATGGTACTATTTACACAAGGAACAGGGAGCTGCCTGAGCAGCCTTGCAAACATTCCTGTCTCAGCCAATATCATGATAGAAAAAGACTATTCCATTTCAGGGCCGTCTTGTGCAATCTCCGAAACAGCTCCTGCACTTGTCTATGGCATCGACACTTATTTCCAAGTCATTCGTTGCGTAAGAAGCATTTTGAGACATTTGTGGAGAGACATGGTAAGATGCTGTATAAACTGAAATCTTTTATTAGGCTCCACTATTTTTATGGGGCATGTTAGAGGGAGTTCAGCAGAAGATCTGAATGACAACCCACACCAACCCTAAAGCCACATCAAAGATTAACATTTCATTATCCTATCCCTCATTCTAAAGCGTTTTGCCTGTGCAACAAGATTATCTCAATCTGCTTGTGCCTACTGGTCAAATTAGCAAACATCTTTGTTAACCTTAGCAGTTTTATAATTGTGCCCTCCAGCTTTCCAAAAGGCACCATCTCCATTTTTTTGTGTGTTTATTCATGAAAATACTTGCAACGTTGATGAAGACATCATTTTTCCATTTTAGTGTTTTCCTATTATACAGGCTCAGCAAAATTAAATGATGATTTTTTTTTAAGGGTGACAAGACTGGGTTCCCATCAGTTGCTTCTAGGTTTTGAGGTTTTGAGCTGACAGAGAACCTTTGGCTTTCCAGGGCTAGTAGCACAGTGCAGTCGGATTCCACTTGTAATGTACTGCTGTTGCCACCCCTGCCATGCACAGACTGCCAGATACGGGTGGGGTCGATGTTTGCCCAATGAGGGAGGAAAACAAAGCACTACCCTCCAATTGTGCAGAAAGCAAATTTGCCTGCCTAACAATAATAGCTTGCATTCACATAGTGCCAGTCATGTGGGAAAATCGGCAAGATGCTTCACAGAAGTGTCTCAGACAAACAATGGAGCATTTTAGAGTGGGCATTGCAGAGCAGTAGGGGCCTAGATGGATGGCGGCATGTCCATCACTATTAGGTCAAGTGGGGTGACACACAAGAGGCCAGATGTGGAGGAAATTTGAGTTATAGGATGTTGGGGCTGCAAAGCTTGAGGACGATAGAGAGATTGGGCCGGGATTCTACCTTCTGGGGACTAAGTCCCCACGCCCGCCGCAAAACAGGCGAGAATCACTCCGGACTTTTTCCACGAAGGTCTGGGGTGATTCTCCGTTTTCCAGGGAGTTCACAGAGCCCCGGTGTGCGTCCCGCAGCTCTGACTGCCGGTGGGGCCCTGCTAGCCAGACCGCATGGCCGCGCATGCGCACGGCGACCGCAAGTGGGTCCGCACATGCGCACAGCGGCTCACTTCGGCGTGGTGCCGGAGACATGGCGGGGCCACACTGCGGGTCCGCGTGCTGAAGGTAGGTCCCTCCCAGATCGCAATGGTCTGGCCACCGCTGAGGCCCCCCCCGGAGTCAGATACCCCCCCGACCCACACCAGGACCACCACCGCGGCTGGGGTGGTACCACATGTAAACCACGCCGGCGGGAGTTCGGCCGGTCGTCTGTGGAGAATCGCCTCAGGAGCCTGTTCCAATGGCCCCCCGACAGGCGCTGCGTCGACCACGTGCGCGGGACTGGGGGGGGGGGTCCGTGGATAATCACGGAAGCGCCATCGCGCGGAGTTCCGGTGTGAACGGCTATTCTCTGCCCATGCCAGGCGTGATTACTGGCAGAGGATCGGAGAATCCCGCCCATGGAGTGAGGAGGCCACAAAAGGATTTTAAGATAAGCTTTAGAAGATTGAGGCTTTGAAAAATGTTACATTGACCAACCTTGACCTCTCAATAAGGAACCACTATCAAAGAGAGCACGGGTTACAGCACTGTGAAGCCAATTTTCCTTGACTGGTTTACCCTGTTCCTATTCCAATGACTGTGACATTGAAATCAGAGCGAGCATCGACATTGTCTTGGCAACAAGGTGGCACAATGGTTAGCACAGCTGCCTCCCAGCTCCAGGGATCCGGGTTCAATTCTGGCCTCGGGTGACTGTGTGGAGTCTGCACGTTCTCCCCGTGTCTGCGTGGGTTTCCTCCGGGTGCTCTGGCTTCCTCCCACAGTCCAAAGACGTGCAGGTTAGGTGGGTTGGCCACGATCAATGTGCCGTGTTACGGGGATAGGGTTGGGGAGTGGGCCTCGGTAGACTGCTCTTTCGGAGGGTCAGTGCAGGCTCGATGGGCTGAATGGCCTCCTTCTGCACTGTCGGGATTCTATGATTCTATGATCGAGGTCTTTAATTATTTAAATTGTTGCTCTCCTCCAATGGACTAGACAGTCAATCTGCGTCCATTCCTGCCTCTGGGAAACATCCTTGGTGACTAGACCGTGTTGGGGAGCCTTCCAGATGCCTTCCTAACAGCAGATTTTTCTGACATTGTCAAAAATCATAACAAATTGAACGACTTCTGATTTCAAAAATCTCTAACATGGGTCAAAGAGTTGAAAGAAACTTGGATAATCGATAGCTGACTAAAAATATAAATCGTACATGTAATTAATTCAAAAATAATCATATTCTAAATTTAAAATTTGTTTTCTTCGAGGAAATCTTAAAAAGACGTTGTGCAGCATTTGCAGGCTTGATGTATTTGTCAGTTCAAAGGAGGATGACGCCCATAAGACCTCAGTGAGAGCATATTTTTTAATTGGCCAATTTAAGTCAAAGTTCAAAGTCCTTCGTGTTGGACATCATTAAATCTGAAACTAATGAAGAGGGAATTCAGAAGGTTGGAATTTAGGTGGTGGTACAAGCTTGGGGTTTGAAAGCCTAATGGAAGGTCCACGGCGTTGAAGCCTGTGAAGTAGTTAGTGTAGGGACCAAGTCACTGAGCTTAGGAGAACGGTTTAGCTCAGTCGGCTAGACAGCTGGATCATGATGTGGAGTGAGGCCGGCAGCACGGGTTCGATTCCTGTACCGGCTGAGGTTAATCATGAAGGCACCGCCTTCTCAACCTTGCCCCTCGCCTGAGGTCTGTGTGGTGCTAAATTCAGGATGGCTTGTGTAGTATTCACAAAGATCACAAAATAGCTTTAACTTGAACAAAGCTATAAATTTATTAACGCTACTAATTTGGATTCGACACATACTCCTACATAATACACAGTTAATAATTAACGTCTCATCTACTTCCAATCTCGACACTAGTATAGACTATGATCTGCTCTCACTCACACTATCTTTCCTTCAGTCTGTACTCGAGCTATCTCCTTCACTTCCCTCCCCACAAGGCTTAGCATCAATGTCTTCTATACTTGTGACTCTAGCTCCCTCTAGTGGCTGATCTAGACATTTCATTAACCCTTGCGGTTCTTACATTTATGACAATGCCACAGTGTGGTGACCCTCAGGTTAAATCACCATCAGTCAGTTCTCCCCCTCAAAGAGGAAAGCAGCCTCTGGTCATCTGGTGAAACTTCAAAGAGGAGGGAGAATGGCAAATTCCCAAAAGAGCCGAAACACTGGAGTCCAAACTGGAACGAAAGCTAATAATGCAGCCTCAATGCAGTCTCCATTCTAGATGTTGCTTCCTGCAACCAGTCCACAGATTAGCACGCCTGGGTTGAGCAGGGTGGGGAAGATGTTAACATCAAATGGTCTCGTCCTATTTTCCTTTGCCGTAGGCTGACAGCCCAACTGAGGCCCTGCAGAATAAAGGCAGATGAAGTGGCGGCCATGAAAAATTCCTTCATTCCGATGCTAGTCCATTCTCTAAGAATTAATACACCCATCAGGTGGGAGAAAGCCTGCATTGGACCGGAGAATCCTTTGACACACAGAGGCTCTGCTTTGTAATGGTCTTGTAAACTCATGTAATGCAAGGTAATGGGTTTAGCTAATGACATCATTAGCAACAATGCGGAACTTGCTGCCGCAGCATCATTTCTCTGCCTGATAGCTGAGCTTGTTAACTCCATGAAGACTGGATTTCCTTTCCTCCCAATGCCGAAGTTACATACATAGATACATAGAAGATAGGAGCAGGAGGAGGCCTTTTGGCCCTTCAAGCCTGCTCCCCCATTCATCACCATCATGGTTGGTCATGCAACTCAATAGCCTAATTCTGCTTTCTCCCCATAGCCTTTGATCCCATTCTCCCCAAGTGCTGTATCCAGCCACCTCTTGAATATATTCAAAGTTTTAGCATCAACTACTTCCTGTGGTAATGAATTCCACAGGCTCACCACTCTTTGTGTGAAGAAATGTCTCCTTATCTCTGTCCGAAATGGTTTGCCCTGAATCCTCCGGCTGTGAGCCCTGGTTCTGGACACACCCATCATTGGTAACATCTTCCCTGCATCTACCCTGTCTAGTCCTGTTAGAATTTTATAAGTCTCTATGAGATCCCCCCTCATTCTTCTGAACTCCAGCGAGAACAATCCCAACCTAGTCAATCTCTCCTCATATGACAGTCCCAGCATCCGTGGAATCAGCCTGGTAAACCTTTGCTGCACTCCCTCGAGAGCAAGAACATCCTTCCTCAGAGAAGGAGACCAAAACTTCACACATGTGTGGGTCGGGACTGGTAGAGGAGAGAGCAACACAGACACACAATAAAGAAAGGTCTTGATTATACCGTTGGGACAGTTACCTGTGGGTGTCTAAATGAAATAATTCACCCAGTTGGTTTAATCTGTTTTCTTCAAAAAGTCAACAAATCTATATTTTCCAAGAGGAATTTCACATAAATCCACTGTGTTTGCACATCGCCAGCCCAAGGCACAGTTCCAGAACATTAGGTATTCCCACGTCAGGTTTGGAGAGGATAGGTAGGACACAGCATACTCCTGAAGAAGAGCCATATTGGACTCAAGCTCTGTTTTTCTCTCCACAGATGCTACCAGACCTGCTGAGTTATTCCAGTGCTTTCTGTCTTAGGAATGGTTTGAATGGGTGAGTTTTGGTTGCACCCCCTTTTTTGCACCTGAGATTTTTACCTATTTCTATCTGACAATGAATTGAAAGCAGATATCAGGAACAACAATTTGCGGGGGTGGGGGGGGGGGGAGCATGGTGGTATAGTGTCTAGCACTGCTACCTTGCAGCGCCAGGGACCCGGTTTCAATTCCGACCTCGGGTGACTGTCCTCCCCGTGTTTCCACTTCCTCCCCGTGTCTGCGTAGATTTCCTCCGGGCGCTCCGGTTTCCTCCCAGAGTCCAAAGAAGTGCAGCTTAGGTGGATAGGCCATGCTAAATTGTCCGTCCGTGTCCAAAAGGTTAGTTAGGGTAACGGGGGAGTGGGCCTGGGCGGGGTGCTCTTTCAGAGGGTCGGTGCAGACTTGATGGGCCGAATGGCCTCCTACTGCACTGCAGGGATTCTATGATTCTATGAACAATGGGCCAATCAGCAGAATGAATGAGGCCGCAGAACATTTGGTACTGATGAATGCACGAGTTGGGAACTTCATTTCAGATTGTCTTCTTCATTATTCACTTGCCCCCGTGTTATCTTAAACTCAGACCTCTTGCGCACTCGTGTACATTGCACACATACAGGTGTGCCTGCAAACTTTACCGTCTAGAAAGCCTTGTCGCACCTCCTTTTATGACCGTATCTCACAAGATTACGACACAGTTTCAGATCCAGGAGGTTCTTCATTCTATTTGATCTCATTCTTCCAGAATACCAACCCTCTCATCAACTTCCCTCTACAGCATTGATTGGTTCTTCAATATATTCAATGTCTTAACCTCGGCCACTGTTCCTGATGGCTGTTGCAGCTGCCTGTCACCCTCCATGTCAATAAGTCATTATCTCGGACCTACCCAATACTTCAGAAAGCACCATAGCCGTTTTACAGAGTGGTCATTTATCTCTCTTGCCCATTAGCTCAGAGAATAGCTCAGAGGTCAGTCTGGAGAGTGGGGAAGGCAAATGTTTGTGGTGAAACTAAACGAAAGGCAGAATGAAAATAACCCTCCTCAAGAGTTGAACCATCTATACGTCGAATGTTCAATGTTCGCCTCACTTGTCGGATGGAAAGATGAATGTTTGTCCACAGGGTGATGGTTGGCAGCGGGATAGGGGTGGTTGTTAGCGGTGAGTGGTTGCTAAATGACACTTCCGACCGTAAATAAATAAAATGACAAGAATGATTGAGAGCCGGGGAAAGCTGGAAGGTTCTGAAAGCTTTAAAATGGAAGTCAGAGGGCGTCAGAAAGACAGCGGATGCGTGTGGAAATAAAGTATCAGGCCTTTCTGACACCATGCCCATTGTTCCCAGGTTTGGTAATGGATGCCTTGGGAAAAAGAAAATGCTTCTCAAAAGAATTTTTGAAAACATGAAGTGAAAATAGATGGAAGAGAAAACAATGGTGACTTTCACTTAACCACTGCGAAGGTCAGCTGCCTTCCAAATACCTGTCCCCAATCCCTTTAGAAATTTGTCTAAAACTACAAAATTGTTTGTAATCACTGCGTTTGGTTATTGTCAGTTCAGTGAACTATTGAGTAGGCTGAAATAAATGTCTATATATAAGATATAGAAGTTCCTCATCAATTCCCTATTGGATTTATGAGCCATTATTTTATATTTATGGCCTCAAGATTTAGTAATCAGCACAAGTGGGAGCATCTTCTCTACACCTACCCTATCAAATCCTAGCCGTTTTCATAGTCTTACCACCCTTTGGGTCAAAGTCTTCTCCTGAATTCCCTATTGGATTTCTTGGAATTAGGGTAGCTGGAAGAACATTAATCAATGCTGTGGTTGGAGAGGACTGCCGCTTTATCTCTGTCTGTCTCTCTATCTCGTGCCAACTCATCTTCGCCTGACTGTCTACTTGCAAAGCCTGAAGGGTGCCATTAATTTTCTCTTGCTCACATCACAAAACTGACAAGATGCCACTGACTCTCCCTTTCTCTTTCGATTCTTAATTCCATTTTGCAGCTGAAATCCTTTATAGTGAGGCCTCTGTTTTTCTCTCTGATTCTCTCTCTCTCTCTCTCCCCTTCTGTCTCTAATCCCCAGCCCATTAACCTTACACCAGGATGTTCTGTTGAGTGGCGTCTGAACTCTGTGATTCCAATGCAATTCCCTTTCATTCTTAACCTTCCCCGTCCCCCAATGTACTTCCAAATCAATCTATAATATTGTTTAATCTTCTATTTTTGGTGTCATTGACAATTGTTGTCCATTCCGGGTTGCCCTTGGGAAGGTGGGGGTGGTACATCTTCATGGACAGCTGCACACCATCTGGTGGAAGAGTTTTCACAATGCTGTTAGGGAGAGTGTTCCCAATCATTGACCCAGCAATGAAAAATGAAGGGTCAATAAATGTCAGGGTGCTGTGTGATTTGGAAGGGAACTTGGAGGTCGTGATGTCCTCATGCATTTGTTACTCTTGCCCTCCTAAGTGGTACAGGTCATAGGTTTGGAAGATGCTGTCGAAGAAGCATTGATGATTCGCTGCAGTGCGTGGTATAATTGATGCAAACTGCAGCCATGGTGCGCTGCAGGGTGGAGGAGGAATGAATGTGAAAGGTAGTGGTGGATGGGATGGCAATCAAATGGGTTGCTTTGTCCTGGATGGTATCGAGCTTCTTGAGTGCCATTGCGACTGCAGCCATCCAGGCAAGTGGCAAAGATTCCATCACACTCCTGACTCCTGCATTGTAAGTGGTGGAAAAGCTATGGGGGAGATCAAAGTTATACCACTTGCTAGAGAAATCCCAGCCTCTGACCTGATTTAGTATCTATGGCATTTACAGTGCTGGTCCAGTGAGGGTTTGGCCCATGGTGACCCTCAGGATCTTGATGTTGGTGGATTTCCAGATGGGAATGCTGTTGAAATCCATGGGGAGGTAGTTAAAACCTCTCTTGCTGTAAAATGGGCATTGCTGGTGCTAGTGTAGCACAAATGTTACATACTCAAGCTTGCTGGCTACAAATCTTAAATCCAGATGAAATGAAATGAAAATCGCTTATTGTCACAAGTAGGCTTCAAATGAAGTTACTGTGAAAAGCCCCTAGTCGTCACATTCCGGCGCCTTTTTGGGGAGTATCAGATATACTGATAACACTGGCTATCATGTAAATCTTTTGGAACATGAGTGAAACCAGGGGCGAAATTCTCCCCCAACGGCGGGATGTCCGCCGACTGGCGCCAAAGCCGGCGCCAATCAGACGGGCATCGCGCCGGCCCAAAGGTGCGGAAGGCTCCGCATCTTTGGCGGCCTAGCCCCAACATTGAGGGGCTAGGCCGACGCCGGAGGGAATTCCGCCCCGCCAGCTGGCGGAAATGGCGTTTGTTGCCCCGCCAGCTGGCGCGGAAATGCGGCGCATGCGCGGGAGCGTCAGCGGCTGCTGTCAGTTTCCCGCGCATGCACAGTGGGGAGAGTCTCTTCCGCCTCCGCCATGGTGGAGGCCGTAGCGGAGGCGGAAGGGAAAAGTGCCCCCACGGCACAGGCCCGCCTGCGGATCGGTGTGCCCCGATCGCGGGCCAGGCCACCATGGGGGCACCCCCCGGGGTCAGATCGCCCCGCGCCCCCCCCCAGGACACCAGAGCCCGCCCACGCCGCCTGGTCCCGCCGGTAAATACCAGGTTTGATTTACGTTGGCGGGACAGGCAATTCCTGGGCGGGACTTCGGCCCATCCGGGTCGGAGAATCCAGCGGGGGGTCCCGCCAACCGGCGCGGCCGGATTCCCACCCCCGCCCAATCTCCGGGAGCGGAGACTTCGGCGGGGGCGGGGGCGGGATTCACGGCGGCCAACGGCCATTCTCCGACCCGGCGGGGGGTCGGAGAATGACGCCCCAGAGCTGGGCAAATGCGGCTCAAAGTTTGATTACATTTTTTTTGATCCTTAGTGTTGTGTTCTGCTTCTTCATGGAGCATAAGCTGCGTCCTTGATGTATACTCTGACAAAGGAAGGTTCAGACTTGGAGGTAGGTTTAACACATTTATTAAACAGTTAATAATTCTCCTACTTGAGTTTGACTCTCCTGCTAATCTTGCTATAGTAACTCAGTCTAACTAACCAGTCTGCTCTAAGCCACGTGGTGGGTGTGATGTTTCTGATCTGCCCCTGTCCTTCACTGTGAGTGTTGCCTGTGGAAAGAGAAAGAGCATATGTGCCCTGACCTTTATATGGGTTGCCCCCTTGTGGTAGTGTCACCTCTGGGTGTCTTGACTGCCCATTGGTCGTGTCCTAATCTATGTGTTCATTAGCTGTATATCTGCATGTCATGATGTCTCTGGTGCTCCCTCTAGTGTTTACTTAGTCTTAGTGTATTTACATTAACCGCTTGTGGATTTACTGTGATGCATATCACCACATTTAGCAGTAGTTTCACATAGAACATACAGTGCAGAAGGAGGCCATTTGGCCCATCGAGTCTGCACCGACCCACTTAAGCCCTCACTTTCACCGTATCCCCATAACCCAATAACCCCTCCTAAACCTTTTGGTCACTAAGGGCAATTCATAATGGCCAATCCACCTAACCTGCATGTCTTTGAACTGTGGGAGGAAACTGGAGCACCCGGAGGAAACCCACGCACACACGGGGAGAACTTGCAGACTCCGCACAGACAGTGACCCAGCGGAACCCTGCCGCTGTGAAGCCACAGTGCTAGCCACTTGTGCTACCGAACTGCCCTTACCGTTTTAAAGCTTTGACAAAGGGTCATCCGGGCACGAAACGTTAGCTATTTTCTCTCCCTACAGATGCTGCCAGACATGCTGAGATTTTCCAGCATTTTCTCTTTTGTTTCCGATTCTCTCTTGATTGGTCTCCCATTTTCCAATCCCCCCCACCCTCTAAACTTGAATCAACCAAAACCTTGGGGCCTGACACTACCTTGTGGCACATCCAGTCCCCACCTCACCGTTGCACTTGCTGAGTTACATTAACCCCCTGCCTGCCAATGCCTTGATTTTAAGATTCTTTTCGAATCCCCCCCAAGGCCTCGCCGTTCTGTATCTGTGCAATCCAGAGCCCGCACAGATGTTGATACTCTTCTAATCCTGCCCCTTTGGATGTTCCCAATTCTATCCTCATCGGCATTCACTTCTTCCGTCTGTCCAAATCTTCGAGCCGCTGCTGCCTCACAGCTCCAAGGACCCGGGTTCGATTCCCGGCTTGGGTGACTGTCTGTGTCGAGTCGGCACTTTCTCCCCGTGTCTGCGTGGGTAACCTCCGGGTGCTCCGGTTTCCTCCCACAGTCCAAAGATGAGCAGGTTAGGTGGATTGGCCATGCTAATTTTCCCCTTAGTATCCAAAAGGTTAGGTGGGGTTACTGGGTTACGGGGTGAGAGAGGAGACGTGGGCTTAAATAGGATGCTCTTTCCAAGGGCCGGCGCAGACTTGGTGGGCTGAATGGCCTCCTTCTGCACTGTGAGTTCTATGATTCTATGCGGCTGGGCCTACCTCCTCTGGAAACCACTTGTGATCCATAATATGAAGTGAACCAGAGATGACCTCTTAATTGGCCACCCACTTAAGATGCTAGTACCGCCTGACTAGCCAATACCAGTGGAGTCCGGAACCAATGGCAGTAACGTTTCAAAGATGGCGAGGGTCTGCCCGTCGGGTACACACTCTTACACAACAAGAATTCTTGCGTCTGCTTACCTTTATTGGTCCTTGATCCAACAACAGCTTGATTTTAAAGTGCTCAACTTTGTATTCAGATTCTGCCATGATCTCACTCCTTCCCATCTCTGAATCCTCTTTCAGCCCTACATCCCTCGGAGATCTCCGCACTCCTCCAGTTCTGGCCTTGTGTCCATGCTCCATTTTCTTCCCTCCACCCTTGCTGGCTGTGCCTCCAACTGCCTTGGCCCTGAGCTCTGGAATTCCATCGCTAAACCTCCCTGTCCCTCCACCTATCTTTCTTCCTTTAGACCATAAGACATAGGGGCAGAATTAGGCCACTTGGCCCATCGAGTCTGCTCCGCCATTCAATCATGGCTGATATTTTCTCATCCCCATTCTCCTGCCTCCTCCCCATAACCCCTGATCCCCTTATCAATCAAGAACCTATCTATCTCTGTCTTAAAGACACTCAGGGATTTTGCCTCCACAGCCTTCTGCGGTAAAGAGTTCCACAGATTCACCACCCTCTGGCTGAAGAAATTCCTCCTCATCTCAGTTTTAAAGGATCGTCCCTTTAGTCTGAGATTGTGTCCTCTGCTTCTAGTTTTTCCTAAAAGTGGGAACATCCTCTCCACGTCCACTCTATCCAGGCCTCGCAGTATCCTGTAAGTTTCAATAAGATCCCCCCTCATTAAGACACTCCTTAAAACCAGCCTCTTTTGCCAAGCTCTTCTTCCCCTGGCTTCAAACCTCCTTGCACCTCATGGAGTCAAATTCCGTTTGATAATGCTGCTGTAAAGCCCGGAATGTGCGATGGAAATTTAAGTGACCTGCATGGCAGCCTTTGGATGAAGGCACACAGGCTCTGATACCATTGAATTCTATTCTGAGTCAAACATCAGTCACAGCAAAGTCATCTCACAAAAAGAGATTACTTGTACAGAAATGTGCAGTCCTTTGGACCTTTTCCACCACAGTACCTCTCTTTAATCTCAGTTTCCTGCCTCTCTCTTAACATCCTTGCTTCCCAAGTAAATATCTATCTCCCATTAAGTACCTCAATTGACTCTACATTGAATGCTCTATGGCAGAAAATTCCACCCTCTTGCAATCCTTCATATGAAGCAATTGTTAACTGTTTTGAGCTGTGCGCCATGCAGTATCAATCGGTAAAACATTTATGTTTGCCAAACTTGTTTAATTGAGTCGAAATATCCATTTACTTACAGCCGAAATCAAGATATTAACATTACAGGACATGGCGGCATTGTTGAGTAGATTGCCTGGCAACGCCAGTGTCATAGCTCAGTGTCTGAGGTATTGGTTACAATAACACAATACTAATGTCATAACACTTTCAGGGTGTGCCTACTCCACCTGATACAGCCTGCAACGTTATACCTGAATTGGCCACATTCCATTTCCAGGGGTCGCAGCTAGTTTATTTGCTATCACATACACGTAGGAGTATAAAAGACTGTGAAATTAATTGGCGCTGTGTTGATGAACTCCTTCAAAAGAAGAACTGGGATAATTATCTGCTTAGAAATGCAATTGTGAGTTGGAGAGATGATCTAATGCTCTGTGGATGTGATGGCTCCCCTGACCGAGCACATTGTTTATGGGGGACAGATATCCAATGTTACAAATTACAATGTTGTAGAATATATCATACATAACCGGGACATGTGGCTCAATAATAATAATCTTTATTAGTGTCACAAGTAGGCTTACATTAACACTGCAATGACGTTCCTGTGAAAGTCCCCTCGTCGCCACATTCCAGCGCCTGTTCGGGTACACAGAGGGAGAATTCAGAATGTCCAATTCACATAACAGCACGTCTTTTGGAACTTGTGGGAGGAAACCGGAGCACCCGGAGGAAACCCACGCAGACACGGGAGGAATGTGCAGACTCCGCACAGACAGTGACCCAAGCCGGGAATTGAACCTGGGTTCCTGGAGCTGTGAAACAACGGTGCTGACCACTGTGCTACCATGCCGTCCATCCGAGCCAGTGGAGGGGGACTCGAAGATGAAGCAGTCCCTCGATGGCCTGGACATGCCGGTCATGGGGGAAGATAAGAGGCAGGGCCTGGACGCACCATTAGAAATGGGGGAAGTCGTGGAAGAGGTCCATGTGGCTATTTAAAAAAATGTTTATTTATAAATTTAGAGCACCCAATTATTTTCTTTCCAATTAAGGGCCAATTTAGCGTGGCCAATCCACCGAACCTGCACATCTTTGGGTTGTGGGGGTGAAACCCACGCAGACACGGGGAGAATGTGCAAACTCCACACGGACAGTGGCCCAGAGCCAGGATCGAACCCGGGTCCTCAGCGCTGTAGGCAGTAGTGCTAACCACTGGGCCACCGCGCTGCCCCATGGGGCTGTTTATGATCCACACAAGCCTTATTCAATCCGAACTCATCAAAACATATCTGCAGAACTTCCATTTATTTTTCTTTCACGTCTTTATTTAGCTTCCCCTTAAACGTGTGGGTTATTTGCCCCAACCACTCCGTGTCGCTGTTGTTCTTTCACTTCCTACATCTAATGCTGCAGAAGACAGACTTTTATCTGTTCCTACAGCTAATCTTTTTCTGGGATTGGTCGCTAGTCTGTTGCCAGAGGTTTATAGCTTGGGAGGCGCCACTTCGCATCAAGCATGGCTGAGCAGGAGCCTCTTTGACATTGCCACCTGCCATTGGCGTGTGTTGGAAGAGTTTTGCAGGTTGATAGTCAACCTATTTGGCTGCGTTATGACTGCACCTACTTTACCCGTCAAGTCCTGGGCTGGGACTCGAACACAGAGATTCTGCCTCAGAGACAGAGATGATACCCACTGTTCCACAGCACCTCCTCTACTCCCTGTAGCAGGGAGCTCTATATTCTAACCACTCTTTGGGTAAAGATGCTTTTCTTGAATTCCTCATTGGAAGGTTAATGATTATCTTGTACGTTTGGTGCTAGTTCTAGTCTCCCCACAGGTGGAAGCATCTTGTCTACCTCTACTTCATTAAATCCTATCATAATCTTCAAAGACCTCTATTGCGTTACCTCTTCGTGATCTCTTTTCTAGTGGAAAGGACTCCTTAAGCTGTTCATTATTTCCTGTTAGATATCACTCTCAGTTTTGGTATTATTTTTGAAACGGGCCTCCCATTATGGGCGTCCACTCCATGTGTTGTGTCAGTTTAGGAAAAGGGGAAGTGCAACGAGACCTGGGTGTCACGGTGGAACAGTCGCTGAAGGTTGGCATGCTGGTACAGCAGGCAGTGAGGAAAGCTAATGGCATGCTGGCCTTCATAGCGAGAGGATTTGAGACTAGGAGTAGGGATGTCTTGTTGCAGTTACACAGGGCCTTGTTGAGGCCACATCTCGAGTATTGTGCGCAGTTTTGGTCTCCTAGTTTGAGGAAGGACATTCTTGCTATTGAGGGTGTCCAGCGAAGGTTCACCAGACTAATTCCCGGGATGGCAGGACTGAGATATGAAGAAAGACTGGATCGACTGGGCTTGTACTCACTGGAGTTTAGAAGAATGAGAGGGCATCTCATTGAAACATGTAAAATCTTGGTGGGACTGGACAGGCTAGATGCGGGAAAAATGTTCCTGATATTGGGGACGTCCAGAACTAGGGGCCACAGCCTAAGAATAAGGGGTAAGCCATTCAGGACTGAGATGAGGAAGAACCTCTTCTCTCAGAGAGTTGTGGATTTGTGGAATTCTCGACCACACAAAGCTGTTGGGGCCAGTTCGTTGGATATATTCAAGAGGGAGCTGGACGTGGCCCCTTCGGCTAAAGGGATCAAGGGGTATGGAGAGAAAGCGGGATACTAAATGTGCATGATCAGCCATGATTGTATTGAATGGTGGTACAGGCTCGAAGGGCCGAATGGCCTACTCCTGCACCTATTTTCTGTGGTTCCATGTTTCACACCCAAAAGTGGACCAAATGCAACTTCCACGCCGATGAGTTGCTCCGAGGAATGCCACTCTGAGGAGCAAAAGGCTTGCGGGTGGTGTGTGTGGGGTTAAGATCAGGGATAGGTTCTGATGGCCTTTTCTTAAAAAGAATTATGTGACCTTATTAACCAGTTGACAAAACTATGATCCTTTGATTAAGCTGACTATCCTCACAACAGGAAGCATGACATTGATCACTCATCCCTTCAAAACAGTGAAGACAGACAGCTGGGTGATTGAATAGGCTGCTGTTTGACACTTTAAAAAATGCCAATAAATTTACCACGAGTGGGGTAAATTGCAGTACCTAATAGTATCAAGAGAGTGTCCTCAATCATGCTCAGGTACATTCAATCAAATGTGAAAGAATGGCCACAAGCTAGTCTGAATCATAGATCTTTTAACTTTTATGATTCAGTAGCTCGTGCGTTATGAATCATTCACTGGGCACACTCACTTGTCAATGACAAGTGGGATGCTAGGGGTTATGTAAGAATATACAAGGTTGATTCATCACTTCTCTTTTCTTTCTTTTAAGGTGACACCACAGCTCCCTTGTCTGTGCTCCCCAAGCGCCCCCCACCCCCCCACTCCGTGATTTGGCCTCCACAGCCTTCTGCGGCAAAGAGTTCCACAGATTCACCACCTTCTGGCTGAAGAAATTCCTCCTCGTCTCTGCTTTAAAGGATCGTCCCTTTAGTCTGAGATCCACCTGATGTCCCTCACCAACTTGGAGCTTGACAGAGCTGGAGTCCTCCATACTCCTTGATAATGACACCATCCCTTTCCCTCTGGCCTGCCTGTAGTCCACTTGTCTACTTGTCCCACTCACCCCTTGCTGTTCCCAACTCTATACTAACCATCCGATCCAAATCAGGAGCAGTGTCATTGCAGGCATCAGCTCTTACAGAGGACCACGTTTTCTCCCGGCATTATGGCATATTAAACATCAAATAGATTGTGACAGAACTCTCAATAGACCTTAGGAAGAAAGGAGGGTTTGGGAATGCGGCAGGCAATGGTATCATGTGTCACCACTGACAGCTTGCATTAAAATGTATTCTTTTTGTTCTACTTTTAACAGACGTGAGCATAAAAGTAAGTATTGCGTTGCAGAAGTCTGCATCACATTAGATCACAGATAAACCTTGTGACTTGGTGAATAATCCTTCCATCCTGTGCCTCCAGCTTCTCTCTCTCTGTCACAATACCTCTTGACTTTTCCTTATGTTATCGATATCTCTCAATATTATCAATATCATTGCTTCTCTAAACTTTCCTTACTTGTTCCATCTACCTTCAACTCGCGACTGTATTTGGGTGATGTGCCTGCTATAGCTGAATAGCTGGAGGTATTTCGAGGCAGTGAGAAGTGAGTATAAAGCTTGCAGCATTAGTGGGTGCGTGAAAGTCAGGTGGAGTATTTGGATGTTAGGTGTATGTCCCGAGTGCAGGGTGCGCTACTGGGTGACAGATGGGGCATTGAGCAGGGTGAGATTGCACATCTTCCAAATACAGTGCTACACACTCACTGATCTTCGGCCCTCTCTCATGATAGGGTAACACTGCACACAACAGAAGGGAGCAGCACAGAACCAGCAGAGACTCCTGACCCTAGGAAGGAGGGGATTCTCAGGGCCATGGGGCTGGCTGTGATGCAGCCTGTGAATCGGATCGAGAATTGCAATGTGGTCTTGACTCAAGCTGCATGACTATTGACTCCACACCCCCTTCCCTCACACCACTCTTCCCTTTTAGGTTTCTGCTTTCGGACACCCAAGAACACAATCTGCTCAGCCACAGGAACTCCAGGGCGAACAGAAAGTGCACTAGCGAAAATGATGATCACCCGATCTGACATTTGCAGCCTCCAGCTCAGGTACTGCCGCCGCACATACCTTGAAGTTCAAGTATAGAGTTAGGAACAGCCCGGGGTGAGCCACCTTGCAAAGGGCAGCACGGTAGCACAAGTGGATAGCACTGTGGCTTCACAGCGCCAGGATCCCAGGTTCGATTCCCCGCTGGGTCACTGTCTGTGTGGAGTCTGCACGTTCTCCCTGTGTGTGCGTGGGTTTCCTCCGGGTGCTCCGGTTTCCTCCCACAGTCCAAAGACATGCAGGTTAGGTGGATTGGCCATGATAAATTGCCCTTAGGGACCAAAAGGTTAGGAGGAGTTATTGGGTTACGGGGATAGGGTGGAAGTGAGGGCTTAAGTGGGTCAGTGCAGACTCGATGGACCGAATGGTCTCCTTCTTCACTGTATGTTCTATGTTCTATTTCTAAGCCGGTTGGCAGTGTGATGTCAGGAGAATACTTACAGGCGTCTGCCTTATACTGGGAATACCCACGAGAGTGCCATTCACAAGAAGGCAGACTATGTGGGTTGCACCTGAAGTGGTTGGTGGCACAGTGTGCTCCATCAAAATGGTGGGAGACCTCCTCAGGGTCACTTGCTATGAAACTGGCACCCAAAGTTTCACCCCTACAGCTGATTCACTTTTCCCTGAACACCTTGGAATTCCTTACCTTCCTCAGACCCTCCTCATGCCCTCTAGAAGTTAAAAAGTCCTTTGCCTGCCCCCATATAGGTCAACCTTCTTGGTCTACCATATCCCTTCTTCTACTCTTGGAATTTGCGAGTTGTTCGAATTAATTCTCTCTTTAGATCTTCACCTGGGTTTCACTGAGACTGAAACATTCTCCTGCTTCTGAAGCAGATGTTCGTTATTTGTGACTAATGTTCCTCAACCTACCTCCCCCAGTGAGACATGACTGATCTTCTCTAAATGTCCTCCTCGTGCATTCTATTACACTCATGCTTCTAAATTGTACTGCTGTGACCACAGCAGTTAGGATATGCTGAGCAAGTCAAATCCTGAGGGAAACATGCCTTACTGATCATAGCTTTTTTTTTTGTATTCTGAAAACAAGGAGAAACCTGCTGATCCTAGGACATAGACTTCCAGTCACACTTCCGGGACTTAAAAAGTTACATTTATTAACAAGAAGAAAAAAACCCTTAAGCACACAAGACTGATGTTACACAATTAAACACTCTCACAAAACCTCCACCCAAAAACCCAATTGATCAGTACACACAAGTAAACACCTTCTTGGCAACACTGCATTATAGATTTTTAACTCTAAGAATCCAGTAATGTTACCCAAGGAAAAAGTGCTGTCACTTTAGTAAAGGCGTATTGCTCAGCTTCTCACCCACTTCCACTCTGTTGTGGAAATCGAAGAAAATTCATAAATCAGACCATTTTCTGGAACCAAAGCATATCTTTCCTCATAAAGCCAATACTCAGCTCAACGAATTTCCTTAAATTATTATTAAATTTAATTTTTTCCCCTTTCATCTCCGAGTCCAATGTCCTCAGCAACTCTTATAACTCATTTTTTCCAAAACACAAAAGTCTTCCTGTTACCTCCCCCTTTCAGGTCAAATAAAGTTGAATAACCTTCCCTTGTTTATTCATGAAACCGTTGTAAGTTGTAACGGTCCCCTACTCCCTGTGACATTATACAAATGTACAGCATGTGAAGAGTTAATGTTATGTTAAGCCTAGCTACTAGAGGGAGCTAAGGGACAGGTCTACAAATTGCACTGGCTCTTAAGCTTGATGGAGGAGATTGGACTGGAACTGAAGAAGATATGGAACTAGTTAAGATATGATAGTTATAATTAGTAGATCGAGATAGTGTTAGTGAGTGTAGTTTAATTCTTACATGTATGTTTTCTATTCAGAATAAGTGTTGAACTCAAATTTAATCGTGTTAATAAAATTAGTTTAGTTCTTCAAAAGAGCTTTATGTATCTTTGTGATCACTAAGCCTTCCATCCTGGAAACCCCTCACCACACTCCACTTTGAAATTTAACAGCTGAAAAGCCAAGTATCTATCTATCTCCTAATGCAAATTTCTGAACCTAACCTATTTACTTATAAATCCTCTTCACCATGGCTGCTTATTACAAATGCGCGCATTCAACACCTTTACCCCCTTTTATCTCTAAACTGTCCCAGACAAGCTGTCTCTATTAACTTTTCTCCAATTTAATTAAATCATTCACACACACACACACACAAACACACACAGATATAGACAGACACGCCTTCTTTACAGAATAATACAATATTCTCCAAAAATATATATTTTTTAATTCAATCCTCACAGTACTTATTTCCATTCTGAGGAACTACTAGACATGGTATAACTTTAAAGAAATGTTACAAATTCAATAACCAGAACAGAAGCAGTTGTTATGTTGTCCTTAGTTATGGATACTGGGTGGCATAAATAGTGCAAAGGAAGTGGATTAATTAATTGAATACTGGTCGCACCCTTTTACCACACAGTTATCATTCAACATTTGGCACAGTGAGTTTGAGTGCTATGAACTCATTTCAAGGCGTGGTGAGGCCTGCAGGCTCCCATTTATGCTTTTCAGCGCTCCTTGAAAGAGGACGACTGCCAGTTTAGATTGAGTAAATGGTTACTCCCAATCTCGCTCCACCTTGGAGATCACCGTGGCTCTTAAAGTCTGTTCGATTGTTCCATTTAACCTCTCTCTCCCTCTCTCTGACTCTCGCTTGCTCTCTCTGTTTCTATCAGTCTCTTTCACTCTCTCTTTCTCTTTCAATCTGTCTACCAAACTGAATGAGCCTTCGGCTCATGTGGTCTGCCTGTGCGTCTCATTAATTCTCGGTGTCTTCCTGTCTCTACCTCTCTCCATAACAAACTGCAGAGCTTAAGGCCATATTGATGTCTCTTTTTGGATGTCATTTACTCTCCCTTGTTCTCTGTCTTACGACTCTCCCTCCAGAACCAATTGCAGTGACCCAGCCCTGTGCTGAGCTGCTTCCCCTTGGATATTTGATTTTCTCCCTCTCAGATAACTGAAGGAGCTTTACTCCGCAGTGATGACACATCTCTGTGGGTCTCACTTATTCCCTGCCTCAGATCCTGTTTGTTGTCATTTCTAAAAGTCTCCTCATAGTCTCACCGTTTCCCTTTTCCCTTTGGCCCTGTGGAGTAGTGGGAAGATTAAGAATAGGGACCTATCAGAAGGGTGTTTTGGCACATTTAGTGAGTAGAACCTCTACTGACGTACATTTATGGGCAAAACGCATAATATAAGCAGAATTATACAAAAACAATTATGTGGTTTCTGTGCCAGATTTGGGATCCTGTCGTAAAATATTTTCCAGCTACAGAATGCAAATCTCTCCCGTGAGTGATCTGAGCAACGAACATTTTGGGGAGTGCTCTGCATAGCCCCAAAATCTAACTCTAAGATAGCGTAAACCACGAGTGATGGAATAATAGGAGTCCCCACCCCACTCATCATTCAAATTGGATATTTGTCTCTTTTGTGAAATCAAAATTTGTACTCTGTCCTTTTGTTTAATGATTGAATAACCCCCTTCCCCCCATATAACAACTAACAAAACATATTGTTGCGATCAAAGTATGGTGCAAACGATTTTTAACCTCACTGACCCATTGGACAGATCACCAGTTGTAGAACCTAGCACCTGCCTGGTCCATGTTCCACTGAACTGGTGGCAGATCCTCTTAACCGGATTATCACATGAGTGGTGAAGTTAAAGATGAACCCCTATTCTGTCCATGCTTTGCCCTGTGGCTGATATATAATAGCCATCGTTCCCTGTGACTTATCTCGGGTGGGAACCCTCTGAGATATCTGTGCTCCTCCAATTCTGACCTTTTGTCCATCCCATAATTCAATCGCCCCGCTGTTTGTTGGTGGCCGTGCCTTCCGCTGGGCCCAAAGCACTGAAATTTCCTCCCTAAACCTCCCCATCTCTCCCCTCCTTTCAATCACTCTTTTCCAACACCTTACTTTGGTCTCTTGTGCTGCGCACTATCTGTTTATTTGATTCTATGTAAAGACCTTTGGGACCGTTCATTGCATTAAAGGTGCTGCATAAATGGCATTGCTTGTTGTAGGGCTTTCAATGAAATAAGGGAGCTCTGGCATTTGCTGCTTTCATTGAGATCACTGTTTCAGGCAGTTTTATTTATTCTTCTTATCGCCAGCCCTTCCCTCGCGGTGGATAGGGACGGGACTTTGCCGTGATGTCTATAGCTTGAGAATGAATAAAAATGAGATGAATAGTTTATTTCATGCCAGATATTTTAAAAAAGCAGTTTCTGTGCCATCGTCATACCATCCACACCAGATATCACACTCTATGGAGGGGTGAGGGGGTGGGGGGGTGGGGGGGGGGGCATGTTTTAAATTGTAAATGGTGTCAAATATACATTGCATTGGTAAAATGAGCTGGCTGGATATCTAGTTGAGAACAGGATTTGGGGCATAAGAAGTACAAACATGACACTTTTCAAAATAATGTGGTTGCAATTCCATCAGTTCCCTTGGACCCTGTCTCATGTTGCCCAATTGCAGCTCAGAGCTTCTGCAGCGAATGCAAATGCCATAAGGAGGCAGCTCTTGATCATTTATCTCCTGTCGAGATAACTGCCCTGGGAAAGGCGGGCCTGAAGGGGAGCTTTGCACAGCATGATTAATCAGGCACCAGAAGAAATTGCCTCCTGGTGGGGGGGGGGGGGGGGGGGCGGGGGGCAGAGGAGGAGGGGCTTGGGGGGGGCTGAGTGGGGGGGGGGGCATACTCTCACACTGTTTTACTTGCCGTTGGTTTGGGACATCACCCCCCAACATACACTCGGCAAGATTAGCATTGATGTGAGGACCGAATTGCTTTGCACTAACATGACACAATGTACCATAAATCACTGGTCACCTGTCAACAACAAACACCCCCAAAATGTGGGTTTAAAACTAAACCTTGTCCTCTGGAGCCTCAGACATATACGGAGTTCACTCGCAATATATAATGTAGCATCTTATGTGTGCCTATGCTTTGCCTCAATGCTAGGGAGGGGATGCTGTGCAGCAGATCACTGACCATATTCAATCTTTTCATATAACAGCGGTGTCAACAGATTTACAAGATAGGAAGGCTGCATGTGTTTTATTGGGCGTGCAATAAACAACAATGTTTTCACAGCTTCCCCTGATTCCGAAGCTCAACCGGTCCCCACTGATAGTTTGATGTGTTTCGCTGTATGGGCTGCAAGACGAGAAAAATATAAAGTTTCAGAATATCCATGCTGAAGCCTTTTTTAAAAAGAGAAAGGCCCTAAATGTTGGCCCAATAGCTCTTGGAGGTCAAGAGCAAGGCTGTGAAGAGTATAGGGACTGAGTTACATGACAAGATTCTAACGGGCAACGTTTGTAGATTACAGGAGGAAGAGTCACTCAGCGCTAATTTGCACAACCTACATTTCTGAGAGTGGGTGTGGGGCGATTGGTTAACGTAAACGGCTGGACTGTGATGTAGAATATTGCCAACAGCACAAGTTCGATTCTCCCTATTGGCTGTGGTAGTTCACGAAGGACTGCCTTTTTACTTTGCCCCACGCTTAATGTGCAGTCCTGTCTCCCAAGCTACCTCTCATGGACTTTGAATCATAGAATTTACAGTGCAGAAGGAGGCCATTCGGCCCATCGAGTCTGCACCAGCCCTTGGAAAGAGCATCCTACCTAGGCCCACACCTCCACCCTATCCCTGTAATCCCATCCAACCCAACCCAACCTTTTTGGACACACTGGACAATTTAGTATGGCCAATCCACCTAACCTGCACATTTTTTGGACTGTGGGAGGAAACTGGAGCACCCAGAAGAAACCCACGCAGTCACGGGAAGAACGTGCAGATTCCGCACAGGCAGTGACCCTTAGCCGGGAATCGAACCTGGGACCCTGGAGCTGTGAAGCAACTGTGCTAACCACTGTGCTGCCGTGCCTTGGCTAATTACTTTACAATATCTGAGAGTTCCGTTACAATAGCCTCTCCATCAGAAAGGCAGCCTGCGGGATTCTCTGTCAGCGTGATCCTCCGCTTCGCCGGCAGCGTACGCACGCCTGTGGGTTTCCCAACGCCGTGGGGGCGGCCACAGTGGGAAACCCCATTTGCCGGATGCGGGAACGGAGAATCCCGCTGCCGGTGGGGGGGTGCACCGTGCCAGAAAGCGGGGCTAGAAGGACGGAGAATCCCTCCCAGAATTTCTCTACCCCTGAGACCACGCACCTCTGCCCTGGCACGGCCCACCTGCTGCTGAAAGGCTTGCCCATGCGTTTTCCACCTCCCAGTCGGCTATTCCAATACATTCCTGGCCTTCACCCGCTCTAGAACTGAGCTCATCCAGAAACTCGGCTGCCCTTTTCCTGTCCTCACCAGTTCCCGCTCACTCCCCCTGCTCGCTCATTTGCAATTTTGACGTTGAGCAGTCATATTGGCAATATTCTGCATCACATTCCAGCCATGTAGAAATGATCTCATGTGCCTATTTTAAATACATGAACCCACAAATACATGTTATGGTTAGCACTGCTGCCTAACAGTGGCAGGGGGTTCAATTCCAATATTGGGCGACTGTCTGTGTGGAGTTTTCACTTTCTCCCCGTGTGTGCGCGGGTTTCCTCCGGGTGCTCCGGTTTCCTCTCACAGCCCAAAGATGTGCAGGTTAGGTGGATTGGCCATGCTAAATTGCCTTTAGTGTCCAAACATTAGGTGGAGTTACAGGGCAGAGGTGTGGGCGTAAGTTAGAGTGATCTACTGGGGGACCAGTGCAGATCCGATGGACCGAATGGCCTCCTTATGCACTGTAGACATTCTATTCTATGAAAACAATATGACACTGGATCCTGGAATGCCAATGCCTCAAATTCACAATTTTCATCCTGCCATCTCGATTTCTCCATATCTTTCACCCCTCTCCAGTCTGACATCATGGGCGGGATTCTCCGATCCCGGGGCTAAGTGTTGACGCCGTTGTAAACACCGGAGCGTTTTACGTCGCTGTCACCTGGCCCCTAGGAGCAGCGATCCTGCACCGCACCGGGGGCCAGCACGGCACTGAAGTGCCTCACGCAGTTCCAGCTGCCGATATAGGTGCCAGCATGGCCAGCGCGAGTTCGCACATGCGTGCCACGGCCGGCGCGAGTTCGCACATGCGTGCCACGGCCAGCGCGAGTTTGCACATGCGTGCCACGGTGGGCGCAAGTTCGCACATGCGTGTCACGGCCAGAGCGAGTTCGCACATGTGCACCATGGCTGGCGCGAGTTTGCGTATGCTCGTGTGTTGCCTTCTCCGTGCCGTCACCCGGGCAACATGGCGGAGCCCTACAGGGCCTGGCGCGGAGGAACATAGGCCCGCCCCTGGGATAAGCCCGCCCGCCGATCAGTAGGCCCCGATTGCGGGCCAGGCCACCGTGGAGCCCCCCTCCCCCACACTGGGACGGCCCCCGCAGCATGAACGCCGAGGTCCCGCCGGGTAGGACCACATGCGAATGATGCCGGCGGGTCTCAGCCGAACTCGGCGGGCACTCGGGGGGGGGGGAGGGGGGCGTTGAGTGTCTCCCGACTGGCGTCACGGCGACCCCCCGTGCCATTGTTGCCGATTCTCCGGTGACCGGAGAATCAGCGGACCAGCGTCGAATCGGCGTCGCGTGATTCACGCCCCCCGAGGGGGTCGGAGAATCCCGTCAACATGTGTTGAAAGCGAGAGACATTCCACCTTCTCCTTCTCTAGCTCTTTGGTCTTGAGAACTACTTAATTGTGGAACTCCTCACATCCCCTCACCCTTTAACCTCCAGGCTTGAGAAATCTAACCTTGCCGTTTGGCCAAAGGTTTTCCGATTTGTCACTAGTCCTACCCTATCAAACCTGGTCAGTGATCTACACAACAGATCTTTGCTCAGGTATCTCAGTAATAATCAAATTGTCTTGCCAAGTTCAATCTAAAAGAAACCACAATTTCTGGGCCAGTTTCATTCACTGGGTCCCTCCAGACTGAAATTCAGATATCAAATTACTTGATAGATTCTGATAATCCATCAACAAAAGAATTAAAAGTTTCCTTCCCTTTTCAAGGTGATCGCTAATAAAAGGAATATATATATATATATCCTTTTCTTTAAGAAAGAGGTTTTGTGAGGTTACTTAATTAAATGGTACAAGCTTAATTTGTCTCTCATGGGATGCGATATAATTAGCAGTTGTCCTAGAAAATGACAGGTGACATTCACTGTCAGTCAGGCTGAAGACTTTCCCCATCCACCCAACAGAATATTAGAGAGTAAATGCTCGTTGATTCTGTTCCTGGCAAGGAGTTTGATCTGCAGGAGTGTCGACTGGGTGTGGGTCAGTTGCCCCATTCTCAACTTCTCATTCATTCAGCCTCAATGACCAGAAAACTGGGGGGTGGGGTGGAAGTGGGGTCGGGGGTTTGGGCATCACACAAATTGGACATACTGTAGCCGTAGCTGGCCCACGCACTTGTCAACTGTGATTCTCTGCTGGGATAGAATCTCCGGACGCCGAAGGGGGAATGCATTTTCCCGCCTAATACTCGGACCTAGCTTTTCACTTAAAAACGGCAACTATGGGAAAGTGAGGAAGGACAGCTGATGAAACATGTGTAAAATTAACCAGATTTCTTAAGTTCCCCAAAAATCTGATGTATGGATTGCAACACTTTAGTCACACATTTCTGTGGTAATGTCGTGGTTATAACACTGGACTCGGTTAACAGTCCAGAGGCGAAGAGTTAAAATCTCATTGTGCCCAAGCAGGGAGATTGGATTCAGGTAATTTCTGGGCTGGCACCAGTTAGAGTAACCATGACAATTGTTGTATTGTCCTCGGATGGCTGGGCTGATTGGCCATGTACCTGCGCACTTGCAAATCGCATCAGAGCATCCATGTCGACGGCCAAGGTCCCCCTCCAGATTTCTCTCACCACACCTTCAGCTTTCAACAAAAGGCCCCTGAATATCCTTCCCTTTGATGTCTCCCTAGCTCCCTCCAAATTTCTGCGAGGTGCCCAGTTGTTATGCTTTGTTAACCGTTGTGCACAAGGAACTGCAGGAGTTCAGCTGGCTGCAGGTTAGGCTGCCGCTTTAATGGCCTGAGATGGCTGCCCTTCCTGGCTTTTGCAGGGGGTACATGTGAGCCCTCCGCTGAGCGAGAGAGCTGGCTTTGTAAGATGGCCATTGGAATGTCTAACTAGCTAGTGTTCACCTTTGCTATCTGGTAAGCTTCACACTGGATAGTTCGGTGGGGGCTGATAGGTGTTCAACCTGTAACCTCCTCCTGCTTAACTCCAGTCCTCCCCTTGTCCAGTTTTGGGTGGGAAGCTGCCTTGACAATAAAAGCTCTGTTAAAGCCCATTCATTCAACATAGGCAGATTTGGTGTCCTTATTATTTTTATTACGTCCATGTCATATAGAATTTACAGTGCAGAAGGAGGCCATTCGGCCCATCGAGTCTGCACCAGCTCTTGGAAAGAGCACCCTACCCAAGGTCAGCACTTCCAGCCTATCCCCATAACCCAGTAACCCCATCCAACACTAAGGGCAATTTTGGACACAAAGGGCAATTTAGCATGGCCAATCCACCTAACCTGCACATCTTTGGACTGTGGGAGGAAACCGGAGCACCTGGCGTGCAGTATCCGATACTCAGTTGGGACAGGTGCAAGTTCGCAATCTAATACTAACACCACCTTAAAAGAAGCCAGGATGCTTCTGAAAATGATTCAGTATTGTTCCTTCCAACTCTGTTCTTCTCTTTGGGGAAGAATTTAGCCTCAGGTACATTATCTGTCTGGGTGAGATTGCCAATGCAATGAGTGGTGCTGCCAGGTTATGGGTAGCATAGTGCTGAGGAGTAATGCCCCAGTGAGTTGACTTGGCACTGCTGAATCTACTTAGGTTCTTTGTAGCCGACAGAGAGGAGATTTTCATCCATCAGCTGGAGCTGGATTGAAACTCATTGGATTACAGAGAGAAACAAACGCACTGCACCACCTGCTCTCTCTTTCAGGAGTAACATTATCACATCATTACACTTGGCAAGCAGCAAATGTCACTGCTTTTATTTTGCATGACGTCAGAGGCTTTCACTGGCATTTTTGATGTGGTTGGGAATTTTGAGATCTGCCTTGCCTGTGTGCCGCTTGACGCATTGCATCATGTGACACAAACCGGGGGCGAATGATCGACGATCCTTTAAAACAGAGCTGAGGAGGAATTTGTTCAGCCGGGGGTAGTGAATCTGTGGAACTCTTTGCCGCAGAAGGCTGTGGAGGCCAATTCACTGAGTGTCTTTAAGGCAGAGATAGCTAGGTTCTTGATTGATAAGGGGATCAGGGGTTGTGGGGAGAAGGCAGGAGAATGGGGATGAGAAAATATCAGCCATGATTGAATGGCGGAGCAGACTCGATGGGCCGAGTGGCCTAATTCTGCTCCTCTGTCTTATGGCTTTATGGTGCGTGAGCCTTTCATTTCAAAGGGTTTTGGCAGCAGTAGAGGTCAGGCACCTGGTGACAGTGGTCGGAGGCTGGGGGCGGGTAGAGGGGGAGCGGGATGGGGTGGAGAGGGGCGGTGGTGCGAAAGGGGGGTGTTGGCAATGCAATAGCAGTGCCATTCTTGGTAAGCTAACAACCCTGCACTTTGCTCTCTCGAATAGTTCTGCTTTCTAAAGTGTTATTTTATACTTTTCCTCACTGCAAAGCAAGAGTAGGAGAGGGAAGGGCTGAGTCTCAGCTGGAGGCATGTGGAGCTTAGTAAGTCTGCTGAGGGACACGTAGACGAAGGTGATGGAGGCAGCAAGTGGTTATTAGTTGACCATGACTAGAGTGCTGTCACTTGTCTCATCTGCTCATACTTTTGTACTTAACCCTGAAGGAAGGGTCCTTTCACATGTTTTATTTATGCACTGGATGTGGACGTCACTGGAAAGGCCATACTTATGATGACTTATTTCCCTTGAAAAGTTGCTGATGAACCACCTTATTGAACATTTGCAGTTGTGTGGGATAGGTACTCCCACAGAGCTCTGAGGGAAGAATTTCCCAGACTTGATATGAGTGACAATGAAGGAATGACCATATATTTCAATCAGGACCGTGTGTGGTTTGGAGGGAACTTGCTAATGGTGGTGTTTCCATGAGTTCTTCTAGGTTTGCAGAGGTCACAGGTTTGGGAGGTATTCATAGAATCATAGAATTCCTACATTGCATAAGGAGACCATTCGCCCTATTGAGTGTGCACCGACCCTCCGAAAGAGCACCCTAACCAAGGTCCTCTCCTCCATCCTATCCTGTAATCCCACCTAGCCTTTGGACAGTAAGGGGCAATTTAGCATGGCTGATCCATCTCACCTGCACATCTTGGGACTATGGGAGGAAACCGGAAGACCCGGAGGAAACCCGCGCAGTCACGGGGAGAATTTGCAAATTCCACACCGACAGTCATCTAAGGTCAGAATCGAACCCGGGTCCCTGCCGCTGTGAAGCAGCAGTGATAATCACTGTGTCATCGTGCTGCCTGGTGTTCATAGAATTTACAGTGCAGAAGGAGGCCATTCGGCCCATCGAGTCTGCACCGGCTCTTGGAAAGAGCACCCTACCCAAGCCCACACCTCCACCCTATCCCCAGAACTCAGCAACCCCACCCAATACTAAGGGCAATTTTGGACACTAAGGGCAATTTAGCATGGCCAATCCACCTAACCTGCACATCTTTGGACTGTGGGAGGAAACCGGAGCACCCGGAGGAAACCCACACACACACAGGGAGAATGTGCAGACTCCGCAGACAGTGACTCAAGCCAGAATCGAACCTGGGACCCTGGAGCTGTGAAGCAATTGTGCTAACCACTGTGCTACCGTGCTGCCCTCAGCTGTTGCTGTTGAACAACAGCCCGTGCTGTTGAAGGAGCCTTTGCGAATTGCTGAAGTGTATCTCGTAGATGGGACAAATTGTTGCCACTGTGTAATGCTGGTGGGTGGGAGTGAATGTTTAAGGTGGTGAATGAGGTGCTCGAGGAGAGTATTCCATCACACTTCTGACTTGTGTAGATGGTGAGGGGGTTAGTCAGGAGATGAGACAGTCATCACAGAGTACCCAACCTTGGTCTTTTATCACAGTTTTTGTGGGACTAGCCCAGTTGAATTCTTATTTAAGGATGAATATAAATGAGACGAAGGCAGTTCAGAGAAGGTTTACTAGACTGATACAAAAAATGAGCGGGTTGTCTTTTGAGGTTAGGTTAAAAGTGGACTTATTTCCAGTCGAGTTTCGAACAGTGAAGGGTGGCCTGATATAAAATCCTGAGCAGTCTTGACAAGGTGATTGTGGAAAGGATTTTCCCTCTTGTGGGCGAGACCAAGGCCATGTGTTAAAATTAGGAGTTACCAGTTTAGGACAAGAGGCGAGGAAAAATTTATTTTCCCTCGAAGGGTTGTATGACTTTGGAACTCTCTGCCCCAGAAGGCCGCGGAGGCGGGGTCACGAAATATTTTTAAGGTTGAGGGAGATATATTCTTGTTGGGGGGGGGGGAAAGGGGATTAAAGGATCTCAGAGGTAGATGAGAAAATGGAATTCGAATCAAAAACAGATCAGTCACAATCCGATTAAATGGCAGAGCAGGCTTGACAGGCCGAGTGACCTACCTCTGCCCCTAATTGGTATGTATGTATGTTCGTATGAATCACTGTTGAACATCCACCAAAACCAACATCCACCCCTGTTGGAACTACAAAATATTACAAGGTTTTGACAGGGCAGAAACAGGCGATTCGGCCCATGTCTATAGCAGTCCTAATGCTCCACAGGGGCCTTTTCCCAGCCCTCTCTTTTGAAACCTGTCAGCATACCCTACTGTTCATTTCTCCCTCATGAGTTGTGGGGAATCGTGGAATGAAATGTTAGCTGCAAGTTTTCGTCAAGGCCTGAAATATTTCTAACACCTTCTGTATATGGTTGGATGATATTTTCTATCAGTGGTCCTAGTCACCTGTGAACTAAACCCTAGTATCTTTTGGGCGCCCAGATACGAAAGCTGCCTTGCAAATATGCGAAGAGGTTTACGAGAGGATTTGTGGGGTGTCGAATGCACTCCCTCGTCATTCCATAGGCAGAAAACACCACGCCATTGATCCTTGTGCACAGGTTAAAATGACCATCCTAATTTATTTAAGGACAGAATTATACACAGATCAAGAGTTGGAGATATTATTTAGAATAATGGCTAGACTTCCATAAAAAACATGATGGGCTATTTAAAAGACAAGCAGTCATAGTTACAACAACCTCTCAGAAACCTGTGTGAAATGTGCAGTCAATAATGGGATATATGCACATGGCCAGTCCTAATTATCCACTTCATCTGTAGATGCCACAGAACAGAGTATCAAAGATCACATTGAATTGGAATTCCAATTATTTCTCTGTAGCCGTTTGACATTCAAAATGTGAACAGTTTCAACACTTTGGGAAAAATATAATTGCTTATAACAACCCAGCCTTCAAATCTAGAATGGATGGTTTATACTGACATTTGACCACAACTGAGAATTACATTTTTCATTTGCAATCTTAAGCCATCAAAATATTTATTATCTTAATTGATCTCTGAGCAAAAGACGTTTCCACTTTCAAAGATGGGCCATTTTTGCTTTTCGTTTTGAAACTTCAGAAGGCAGCCCCATATTAAACTAAAAAAGATTTGTTAAACGAAAGAACTCCTGTATTGTTTGGAGCCCTTGGCTTATATGGCTGAAAGACCATGCAGTCATTCGTAAAGAGTATAACCCCCATGCCACAGCTGGACATATCAAGGCCCTTCATGGCTAGACACTTGGCAGGCACCATTCTATTCTCCACATGGCATCAGGGCCAAGCAACTGTGGGACAATTGGGTGACTTTTGTGCAGCCCTGCGAAAACACTGCAGTGGTCCTAAGCAGGATTTCTTGAACGAGATTTGAAGATCGGACGAGAGGAAGTCTTCCCAGGTTTGAAGGGGGCCTGGGAAAACCGGGTAACGCCATGTCGGGACGGCACCCCAATCCTTTCTCACCTCTGGGGGAGTTTCCCAGGGTTGGTCTGGGAACAAATTCAACAGCCCTCTCCATGGGGTGGGCAGCCGACCAAAGTCTACGTTGGGGTTATTTACCAAATGTGACCGCCATTTCCCACTGTCAGAATGTCAGCTCCTTGGGAGGTGGCCTCTTGCCAGATGTTCAATGGGCCAGGGCATGCTGGTTGTAACGGGGTGGAGCAGGGGTGGGGCTGCAATGCCGATCGGGAACCAGAGATACTCTTCCAGAGGAGTTTTTCCGTCTGTTCTTTAGGCCACTCATGGTATTGTGCCCTCTTTCTTTTTCAGTTGTAGAAGGGGGGCTTTGTAAGCGCCTCCATTTTTTTTGTGCCCCCTCTTCTCCAGAGCTCCCAGCATTCCTGGTGCGGCCGTCATTCTGACATTTCTGCTGGTTCTCCCATTGCGCCTCTCGTTTCCCTGGTCCAACTGCCACCCTTAATTGGATGGTGTGGGTGGAGTCGACCAATCAGGAGGCCACCGCATTTAAAGCTGTGCTGGCAGGCGGACAGCTGGCAAGTCTCGTCTTCGGACCCCGATGTGATCCCAATTCTCGCAGGAAAATTCCAGCCAATCTCTCTGTCTCGTGCACGCCCCCGCCCCACCACTTCCAACACTTTGGGTTCAAATCTATCGCTGTTCACGTGACTGGGTTTTGAGTGAGTGAAAAGCTCGCCTTTAATCTCACACTGATCTAACACACAGGGCTGGATTCTCTGAACCCCAACGCGGAAATCGTGCCCGGCGCCGTTTCGGTGATTCTCCGGGCACCGGAAATCAGCGTCACTGGGGAGTACGCCACCCCGTCGAGGGGGCCATTGCCAGAGTCCCACTCAGCAATCCTCCGTCCCCAACCGGCCAAGTTCCCGACGACGTGGAACTAACCTGCCATTGCCGGTCGGGATGCTCGTGTGGAGGCTGCGGACTCAGTCCATGGTCGCCCTGGTCGAGGGCGGGCGGAATGGAGACAGTCCTGGACCGCAAGTGGTTGCATTACCGGCAGTAGCCACTGCCCCCTTGCTGACGCTGCTGAGCAAAGAAGAGCTGCCGCCCTCTGATTGGTCCACAGCTCTCGGGGCGCATGACACATTTAACTGTCACTCAGATAGGTTAAATAATGACACTGACAAGGGATATAGCATAACAAAATGTAATAAAATTTATTGAACTACGCTTCAAAACCAGAAGGTTAAGAATAGCATCCTGATAGCTGATACATGGAAAATATCACTGTATGGATCTTATCAATGATACAATCATATCTGTCTCCTCAATTCTGCATCTTTACTGTTACAGAAATCCGCTGGTCTCGCTCTCTCATCCAATGCTGTATTTGTTGATTAAGCCACAGGCACTAAAAGGGTTGATCTCATCCAGTTGCCTGCTTTGATTCCTCAAGCTCTTCCCCAATCCAGTCCAGCTCAGGCCCTCTGTTCCCATTCCTGCTCCATGTGCTGATCAGATGCCCAGGGTGATGATGCATGGGAAACAAAGGGGGAAATGGCAAATGAAATATTGGCATAAGAGTTGGCAGTGCGTGCCATTTACAAGATACACTGCAGCAACTCACCAAAGCTACAGTACCTTCCAAACCCCTGGCTTCTACCATCTAGAAGGACAAGGGGAGCAGACACAGGGGAACGCAGCCACCTTGCAAGTTCCTCTCCGCGCCACACGCCATCCTTACTTGGAAATATATCGCTGTTCCTTCAAAATCCTGGAACTCCCTCCCTAACAGCACTGTGGGTGTACCTGCACCACAAGGATTCCAGCAGCTCAAGACGGCAGCTCACCACCATCCTCTCAAGGCAATTAGGGATGGGCAATAAAAATATTGGTCGAGCTGAATGATGCCCATGTCCCAGGAATGAATTTAAAATAAAATTTCAAGGGGAAATAAAAGGAGGGATGTTTTACTGCACTGTTGAGGCCACATCTGGAATACCGTATACAGATTTCCTTCTCCTTATTTGAATAAGGATGTAATTGCATTTGAAGCAGTTCAGAGAAGGTTGTCTTGACTTATTCCTTGAGGGGATATCTTAGGACGAAAGGTTGAAGAGGTTGGCCCTATACCTACTGGCGTTTAGAAGATTGAGACATGACTTCCGGGTGCGGCGATGACCAGCTAAGTCGCACGTTTCGGCAGCTCCTGGTGGAACGGACTTTTGGGCTCTTAATAAGAGCCCCAACGGCAATTTTAACGGCTAAAAGCACTGTGCAGTAAACCAGAAGGGAATCCCCCCTGGATACGGATGGAAAAAGGAGAGGAAAGTGGCCGGATTGCGGTGGATCCTTTAGAGCAGCGGCAAGGAAGGCAAGCAAAAACCAAGATGGCGTCGGAAGGTGGCAGTTTAATATGGGGCCCTGAACAACACGAGTTTTTGAAACGCTGCGTGGGAGAGCTTAAAAAGGAGATGAAGAAGGAGCTGTTGGCCCCGATATTACAGGCGATTGAAGGGCTAAAAGATGAGCAAAAGACCCAGGAGCGGGAGCTTCGGGTCGTGAAGGCAAAGGCTGCCGAGAACGAGGACGATATACCGGGCCTGGTGGTGAAGACGGAGATGCACGAGGCACACCACAAACGATGTGTGGAAAGGCTGGAGGTGCTGGAGAATAATGCGAGGAGGAAGAATTTAAGGATTCTTGGTCTTCCTGAAGGTACAGAAGGGGCGGACGTCGGGGCATATGTGAGCACGATGCTGCACTCGTTGATGGGATCGGGGGTCCCGACGGGTCCACTGGAGGTGGAGGGAGCCTATCGAGTTATGGCGCGAAGACCGAGGGCTGGAGAAATTCCTCGAGCCATAGTGGTGAGATTCCTCCGTTTTAAGGACAGAGAGACGGTCCTAAAATGGGCAAAGAAAACTCGGAGCAGTAGATGGGAGAACGCGGTGATCCGCGTATATCAAGACTGGAGTGCGGAGGTGGCGAGAAGGAGGGCGAGCTTTAATCGGGCCAAGGCGGTGCTTCATAAAAAGAAGATTAAATTTGGAATGCTGCAGCTGGCAAGACTGTGCGTCACATATCAAGGGAAGCACCACTACTTTGAAACGGCGGATGAGGCGTGGACATTTATTGTTGAAGAGAAATTGGAATGAGTGGGTTATTAAAAAAGAACGTTCGAGACAAAGTGGTGGGGCGAATATGGGGGGCGAAGAGGGGGGAAAAAGGGGGGAGAGATGATTTTTATGTTGTTAATCCTGCGACCCGGTAACTTTTCTCTCTTCCACAGGTTGTGGGGGAGGGAGGAAGGGAGGTGGAGGAGTTGGGGGCGTTGGCCATTGGGGACGGGGCCAAAAGGGAAGCGCGGGCTTTGTTCCCGCGCTATGATAATTATGGCGGGAATAGGGAAGCAGGAAGGAGGGGGCGTCGCACGGTGCGAGCCGAGGTCACGGGGGGAAGCCGAGGTCGGCCAGAGTTTGCTGACTTCTGGGAGCAACATGGGGGGTGTAACTACGCTAGTGGGGGATCTAGCGGGGGGGTGTGGGAGGGGGGGATTTACTGGGTTGCCGCTGCTGGGGAGAAAGGGGAGCTGGTATGGAGTGGGGTGGGCGGGGCGGGGGGGCACCGCCTGGGAGGGACACAGCTGCGTGGGAACCGGGTGAGGAGCTGGGTAAAAGGGGATGGCTAATCGACAAGGGGGGGGGTTAAAGAGCCCCCCAACTCGGCTGATCACGTGGAACGTGAGAGGGCTGAACGGGCCGATAAAGAGGGCACGGGTACTCGCACACCTAAAGAAACTTAAGGCAGATGTGGCTATGTTACAGGAGACGCATTTGAAACTGATAGACCAGGTTAGACTACGCAAAGGATGGGTGGGGCAGGTGTTTCATTCGGGGCTAGATGCGAAAAACAGGGGGTTGGCTATATTAGTGGGGAAGCGGGTAATGTTTGAGGCAAAGACCATAGTGGCGGATAGTGGGGGCAGATACGTGATGGTGAGTGGCAAATTACAGGGGGAGGCGGTGGTCTTAGTGAACATATATGCCCCGAACTGGGATGATGCCGACTTTATGAGGCGCATGTTAGGACGTATCCCGGACCTAGAGGTTGGTAATTGGTGGAGATTTTAACACGGTGCTGGAACCAGGGCTGGACAGATCGAGGTCCAGGACTGGAAGGAGGACGGCAGCAGCCAAGGTGCTTAAAGACTTTATGGAGCAGATGGGAGGAGTAGACCCATGGAGATTTAGTAGACCTAGGTGTAAGGAGTTTTCGTTTTTCTCCAATGTCCACAAAGTTTATTCGCGAATAGACTTTTTTGTTTTGGGAAGGGCGCTGATCCCGAAGGTGAGGGGGACGGAGTATATGGCCATAGCTATTTCGGATCACGCTCCACATTGGGTGGACTTGGAGATAGGGGAGGAAAAAGAACGGCGTCCACCCTGGAGAATGGACATGGGACTAATGGCGGATGAGGGGGTGTGTCTAAGGGTGAGGGGGTGTATTGAAAAGTACTTGGAACTCAATGATAATGGGGAGGTCCAGGTGGGAGTGGTCTGGGAGGCGCTGAAGGCAGTGGTTAGAGGGGAGCTCTAACCCCTCAGGGCACATAAAGGAAAGCAGGAGAGTAGGGAACGGGAGCGGTTGCTGCAAGAACTTCTGAGGGTGGACAGGCAATATGCGGAGGCACCGGAGGAGGGACTGTACAGGGAAAGGCAAAGGCTACACGTAGAATTTGATTTGCTGACTACGGGTACTGCAGAGGCACAGTGGAGGAAGGCACAGGGTGTACAGTACGAACATGGGGAGAAGGCGAGCAGGTTGCTGGCCCACCAATTGAGGAAAAGGGGAGCAGCGAGGGAAATAGGGGGGGTGAGGGATGAGGAGGGAGAGATGGAGCGGGGAGCGGAGAGAGTGAATGGAGTGTTCAAGGCATTCTATGAAAGGTTATATGAAGCTCAGCCCCCGGATGGGAAGGAGAGAATTATGTGTTTTCTGGACCAGCTGGAATTTCCTAAGGTGGAGGAGCAGGAGAGGGTGGGACTGGGAGCACAGATCGAAATGGAGGAAGTAGTAAAAGGAATTAGGAGCATGCAGGCGGGGAAGGCTCCGGGACTGGATGGATTCCCAGTTGAATTTTACAGGAAATACGTGGACTTGCTCGCCCCGCTACTGATGAGAACCTTTAATGAGGCGAGGGAAAGGGGACAGCTGCCCCCGACTATGTCAGAGGCAATGATATCGCTTCTCCTAAAGAAAGAAAAAGACCCGCTGCAATGCGGGTCCTATAGGCCTATTTCCCTCCTGAATGTAGACGCTAAGATTCTGGCCAAGGTAATGGCAATGAGGATAGAGGATTGTGTCCCGGGGGTGGTCCATGAGGACCAAACTGGGTTTGTGAAGGGGAGACAGCTGAATACGAATATACGGAGGCTGCTTGGGGTAATGATGATGCCCCCACCAGAGGGGGAAGCGGAGATAGTGGTGGCGATGGATGCCGAGAAAGCATTTGATAGAGTGGAGTGGGATTATTTGTGGGAGGTGTTGAGGAGATTTGGCTTTGGAGAGGAGTATATGAGATGGGGACAGCTGCTGTATAGGGCCCCGATGGCGAGCGTGGTCACGAATGGACGGGGGTCTGCATATTTTCGGCTCCATAGAGGGACGAGGCAGGGATGTCCTCTGTCCCCATTATTGTTTGCACTGGCGATTGAGCCTCTGGCAATAGCACTGAGGGGTTCCAGGAAGTGGAGGGGAGTACTCAGGGGAGGAGAAGAACACCGGGTATCTCTGTATGCGGACAATTTGTTGTTGTATGGCGGACCCGGCGGAGGGGATGCCAGAGATAATGCGGATACTTGGGGAGTTTGGAGAATTTTCAGGATATAAACTGAACATGGGGAAAAGTGAGTTGTTTGTGGTGCATCCAGGGGGGCAGAGCAGAGAAATAGAGGACTTACCGCTGAGGAAGGTAACAAGGGACTTTCGCTATTTGGGGATCCAGATAGCCAAGAATTGGGGTACATTGCATCGGTTAAATTTGACGCGGTTGGTGGAACAGATGGAGGAGGACTTCAAGAGATGGGACATGGTGTCCCTGTCACTGGCAGGGAGGGTGCAGGCGATTAAAATGGTGGTCCTCCCGAGGTTCCTTTTTGTGTTTCAGTGCCTCCCGGTGGTGATCACAAAGGCTTTTTTCAAAAGGATTGAGAAGAATATCATGAGTTTTGTGTGGGCCGGGAAGACCTCGAGAGTGAGGAGGGGATTTCTGCAGCGTAGTAGGGATAGGGGGGGGCTGGCACTACCGAGCCTAAGTGAGTACTACTGGGCCGCCAATATCTCAATGGTATGTAAGTGGATGGGAGAAGAGGAGGGAGCGGCGTGGAAGAGATTGGAGAGGGCGTCCTGCAGAGGGACTAGCCTACAAGCTACGGTGACGGCGCCGTTGCTGTTCTCACCGAAGAAATACACCACAAGCCCGGTGGTGGTGGCTACTCTGAAAATCTGGGGGCAGTGGAGACGGCATAGGGGTAAGACGGGAGCCTCGGTGTGGTCCCCGGTAAGAAATAACCATAGGTTTGCTCCGGGGAGAATGGATGGGGGATTTGGAACATGGCAAAGAGCAGGAGTAACACAATTGAGAGATCTGTTTGTAGATGGGACGTTTGCAAGTCTGGGAGCGCTGACCGAAAAATGTGGGTTGCCCCAAGGGAATGCATTCCGGTATATGCAACTGAGGGCTTTTGCGAGGCAACAGGTGAGGGAATTCCCGCAGCTCCCGACACAGGAGGTGCAGGACAGAGTGATCTCAAAGACATGGGTGGGGGACGGTAAGGTATCAGACATATATAAGGAAATGAGGGACGAGGGGGAGATTATGGTAGATGAGCTGAAAGGGAAATGGGAAGAGGAGCTGGGGAGGAGATTGAGGAGGGGCTGTGGGCTGATCCCCTAAGTAGGGTAAACTCATCGTCCTTGTGTGCCAGGCTAAGCCTGATACAATTTAAGGTGTTACACAGGGCGCATATGACTGGAGCACGGCTCAGTAAATTTTTTGGAGTAGAGGATAGGTGTGCGAGATGCTCGAGAAGCCCAGTGAATCACACCCACATGTTCTGGTCATGTCCGGCACTACAGGGGTTTTGGGTGGGGGTGACAAAGGTGCTTTCGAAGGTGGTGGGGGTCCAGGTCGAACCAAGCTGGGGGTTGGCTATATTCGGGGTTGCAGAGGAGCCGGGAGTGCAGGAGGCGAGAGAGGCTGATGTTTTGGCCTTTGCGTCCCTAGTAGCCCGGCGCAGGATATTGTTAATGTGGAAGGAAGCCAAACCCCCGGGTGTGGAGACCTGGATAAATGACATGGCAGGGTTTATAAAGTTGGAACGGATTAAGTTTGTCCTAAGGGGATCGGCTCAAGGGTTCACCAGGCGGTGGCAACCGTTCGTCGAATACCTCACAGAAAGATAGAGGGAATGGAAAAGAAGAAGACAGCAGCAGCAACCCGGGGGGGGGGGGGGGGGGGGTGGGAGGGGGGGGGAGGAACCAGAAGGACTCTCAGGGATGTTAGTGTATATGTATAATATGTATAGGTTGTTGTTTTAGGTAATTGTATATTGGACTGCTAAATTGTATTTTTGGAGAGTATTTATTTGAGACAAGGCAGTTGCCATTTAGTTTTGTTTTTTTAATTTCGATGTTGTTTATATATTATTTATTTCTTGCTTAAAACTGGCCATTGTTATTTATATTGTTATATTACTGTGTAAAGGATACACAATGTACTGTCATGGTTGGCCAAAAATTTTGAATAAAATATATTTTTAAAAAAAGAAGAAGATTGAGACATGATTCTATTGAAACATGCAGTGAGGGGACCTGGTAGAAAGGATACCGAGAGGACTGTTTGTTTTGTCTTGTGAGGGAGACTAGAACTAGGGGACGCAGTTTAAAACTAAGAGATCTCCACTTTGAGAAGGAGATGAGAAGAAATCTTTTCTCCCAGAGGATCATTAGTCTGTGGAATTTCCCCTGGGAGCAGTGGGGGCTGGGTCATTGACCATATTCAAGGCTGAATTAGTTAGAGTTTTGATCGACCGGGTGGCAGGGGGAGAGGGGGGGGGGGGGGGGGGGTTGCAGAGAGGAAAGTGGATTTGAGACTACAATTTGATCAGCCATGGTCTTATCGAGCAGCCTTGTTCGGTCAAATGTCCTACTCCTGCTCCTAAGTTCCTAAGTCCTACCTTCCTGTGGGTAAGCCCCTTTTATCAGTTCAGTGCACAGCTTTCCTCATGTTCAGGCCTTGTGGCAGTCATTGATTGGTTACTCCCGCATGATTGACCCTATAAATGGTCGAAGATGTATCACCCCCATGCTTAAGGGTACCTCTCCTGAGCTGACACTCACTCAATCGGGCAAGACTCCTTCCTGGTTCATAATGGGGACCATCCTGCAGATACTTTGACAATGCAACACACCCAGGGTGTCTATTATCAGGGCAAATGGTTTAACAATTACGATTATAAGTGTGTGGTATTCCGACAGAGATGCTATATGTCTGCTCCCGGGGTTCTGATCCTGGGATAGACCCACTGCAACCCAGTTAAGTGCTTGATTGACTTTCCCAAAAAGAGCCTGAGACCCCGGTCACCTACATAAATACCACCCCATCTCTCTCCCTCTCTCTGTCTCTCAGACTCGCTTTCTCACGCATGCACACTGCCTCTGGGACAAGTAAATGTGGATTTTCTCAGGCCTCTCCTTCTGATTAGTCCTTGAATCATGTCTGAGGAACACACCTCGAGGGCTTGGATCACAGGATCAAAGGAACAGTTAACACTGGGTGAAAAAGTTAATATAAGAACTTCAGCTCACCCGCTGACTCATTGAACTGAGCAGCTAACGAAACACAAAGAAGGTATGTGATTAGACCTGCAATACACCTGGGTGGAGATAGTTGGTAAAACCAATGCAAAACAGCCTGAGGATTATAGGATAAAAGAGCAAGTTGTTTTTTTTATTAACTTTTAGCTTGTGAAGTCATTATTGCACTTTCCTACAGTCATATTGAAGTATTTTAAATGCAGGAGAACTCATGTTTGGCAAGATGTCAAACACCTTGATTTAAAAACAACCACTCCAATTAGGTTGACCTTTAATGTCCTTCACAACTTAGGTGTGTTCTGCCTTCTATTTAATGGGCACATGGCATACTGCCAGCTGTCTGAGTTTGATACTCAATGTCTGGCACAGCCTGGAAAAACACCAGGAGCAACAAAGGCTAATACCTCATTTGTTGCATGATCTAAAATTGCAGAAACATTGGAAGTTCACAGAAAGTTCTATCAGCGAGTGTCTAAAGGCCAAAGGATACCAAATTCCCTCACGTTTTGAAGGACTATCCCTGGTTTGGGCATCATTGGCAAAGCCACATCCTGCGTTGCCCTGAGTGGCTTTGCTAAGCTTGAGAGGCTGCACGGTGGCACAGTGATTAGCACTGCTGCCTCACAGCGCCAGCGACCCGAGTTTGATTGTGGCGTTGGCTGGCTGTCTGTGTGGAGTTTGCGCTTTCTCCCCGTGTTTGCGTGGGTTTCCTCCGGGAGCTCCGGTTTCCTCCCACAGTCCAAAGATGCGTAGGTTAGGCCATGATCAATGCTCGGGGTTAGTGAGGAGTGGCCGTAGTTAGAGTACTCCTTCGGAGTGTCGTTGCAGACTCGATTAGACCAATGGCTTCCTTCTGGGCTGTAGGGATTGTATGGGTTCGACGGCATTGAGGTAATGTAGTGGCAGGGTCATGTGCAGGGCACACTGAGATGGAACGGAAGAGCCTAGTCCCTGAGTGTATTCCTGCATTGTTTGGGTTATTTTTCTGTGCGAGTCACAGCTGCAGGTCGAGAAAGAAAGATCAAGGTTAAATTCATCTTACAACTCATCGCATCCAACACAATCAATGGGTTACTTGTTAAGTGCAGTCACGGTTAAGTTGGCAGACCGTAGCTCAGCTGTTAATGATGGGTTTGGTTGGGGGCAAGAGGGGAGGGGAGTCTTATTGAAATATATTTAAAGTATGATCTTATGACAAATCAGACCAATGGAACAAGTGGAATTATATTTAAAATAGTAAAGGCTACACTCGAAGGAGAACTTAGAAAATCTTCCATCAGCAAAAGCTGACAGGCATTTGAAGGAACCTATCGGGAAAACAGCTATGAGGTGTGGATTTTCTTTTAAACCCATGGTCTGGAATGTACCACTTGTGGTGGAAGCACATTCCGTGCTGTCATGACTTTCAAAAGGGAATTTGATAAATACTTGAAAAGGAAAGAGTGGGGAAGTGGGACTAATTGGTTAGCGCTTTCCAAAGACAGCACGGGCTCCACTTTACCATTTCAGTCATCATAATTCAATTAGCAAATTACATGATTATAGACTCCAATGTAGATCGGCTTTGCAATGATCTCCGCACTGGCAGCTGCTCATTCTCAGCTACCAGAATTCAACTAAGCCCAGATTTTCCACTAACTTTCCCTCTGTATATTATTCCTCAATCCACCCATTATGCATTTAACTACTTGCAGATTGTGATCTAATCATCGGGCCCTCAAGCAAGATCTGAGGTTGGACGGATTTTTCTTTTGTCTCCGTTTGAGCCTCAGATGTGTGGAATATACCACCAGCAAGCTCTGAGCTCCTTCTCACAGTGAATCGAAATAAGAAGAGCATTGTACCTGGGACAATGTTGTACGATTTGGTGCCTGCTGCCATTTCAATGGGAAAACAGAGTGAGGAAGGAGGATGTGCAAAGTTTGCAAATTTGACCTTTCTCATTTTCTGTCACCAGTTTGAATTTGCAGTAATGCCATACATTCCCATGGCAACGAGGCCTTCAAGGATTTCATAATTGGAGATGGTTCCGATCAAGAGAAGTTCAGATTGGCTGTTTTTAAAAGGAGCTGGATGAATTCTGATTGGCAGTCAGAATGGTGATTATCAGGATAGGGACAGATGGAGATCGGAGATAAAAATAGAAAATGCTGGATAAACTCAGCAGGTCTGCCAGCATCTGCGGAGAGAAACGGAGTCAACGTTTCGGATCTAAATGATCCTTGTACAGAATCATAGAATTTACAGTGCGGAAGGAGGCCATTCAGCCCATCGAGTCTGCACCGGCTCTTGGAAAGAGCACCCCACCCAAGCCCACACTTCCAGCCTACCCCACTTTATCCTCGTAACCCAGTAACTCCACTTAACCTTTTTTGGACACTAAGGGCAATTTAGAACAGCCAATCCACCTAACCTGCACATCTTTGGACTGTGGGAGGAACCCGGAGCACCGGGAGGAAACCCATGCAGACACAGGGAGAACATGCAGACTCAGCACAGACAGTGCCCCAGCCGGGAATCGAACCTGGGGCCTTGGAGCTGTGAAGCAACTGTGCTAACCAGTATGCTACAGAACTGAGATCTGATCAGTGTTTCTTGCAGCACAGAAGGACACCATTCAACCCATTTTGAAAAAAGCTCCCTCCACTCCCTCCCCAGAGTACTGCAGTCATTACTCCATTGGGCATAATGGTGGGAAATTTCTGCGGGTTTTTCTGGCTCTGTTGCCTTATCTTTGCTGTGAACCCCGTCCACGCACATCAATGGGGTCTGTGCCAAACTTCTGCCAAAGTTACCCTCATGGAACAGGAGATGGCCGGAGGGAATTCCACCCCACCCCCCCCCCCCCCCCGCCCCCCAAACATCTGGGCTCTGATTCTCTGTCTCATCATGACCCCTTTGTAGCTTTCCATCAGGTGTAAGGAGAGTTGAAGCGCGGCTCCAATGGTTAAACATCCTCTCTCACTCTTCTGCCCGTCTTCCTCAGTTGATGTTCCTGGGTTCTTGCGAGATGTAAAAAAAAACGACGGAGCGGGTCAAATTGTTTAGCGGCAGGGCAGCACGGTGGCGCAGTGGGTTAGCCCTCCTGCCTCACGGCGCCGAGGTCCCAGGTTCGATCCCGGCTCTGGATCACTGTCCGTCTGGAGTTTGCACATTCTCCCCGTGTTTGCGTGGGTTTCGTCCCCACAACCCAAAGATGTGCAGGCTAGGTGGATTGGCCATGCTAGATTGCCCCTTAATTGGAAAAAATGAATTGGGTATTCTAAATCTTTTTTTAAAAATCGTTTAGCGGCAGTGAATTTTCTTAACACCGACTTCAGCCTTGAATGACACCAATGTGCAGTGAGGGCCGCAGAGCTCAAAGTAAGGAGTTGGGGATGTGTTTTTAAAAAAATACATTTAGAGTACTCAATCATTTTTTTTCCAATTAATGGGCAATTTAGCGTGGCCAATCCACCTAACTCTGCACATCTTTTTGGGTTGTGGGGGTGAGACCCATGTAGACACGGGGAGAATGTACAAACTCTACACGGACTGTGACCCAGGGCCGGGATCGAACCTGGGACCTCGGCGCCGTGAGGCAGCAGTGTTAACCACTGCGCCACCGTGCTGCCCAGAGTTGGGGATATGGTTGCGGCTCTGAACAGTATCCAGTGTGATTCCCGTTTTGTTGTTTCCTTCCCATCATGAAAATGTCAGATGGATAATGAAGAACAAATCAAAACAGTTATCCAATGAGGGAACGTCACTCAATACAAAGAGAATGCGTAGAGGTTGGAATGTGAGAGCAGGTATCCATGGTAATCTGTTTAGTCCAGCCATGGTATTTATCAAGAAAGAAGGTCGATGCAGCCTGAAAGTATTTGAACGTCAGTCAGCATCAATATTTTTTCAGAGAGGACTATACTTCATAAAGCTGCCTGCGTCCAGCTTCAAAGCATAGCCAAGTGTTTTTGACATTTTAGAGATCGATCTCTTTGTTTTGCCGAGGGAAGATATTTGTGTCGTTTATATTTTGCCCCACATGTTGGTGTATTTAACGCTAGTTCTTTTTATTGAATGCCGGGTCAAGGAGGAGAGAGTCGAGGAGTGAACGGTGCACTCCTTTTAGATCAGGTAGGTTCTAGGCTCCGCAGATTGTGCAAGTCAACATATCAGTGCTGACAAACATGAAGAGAATCAAACCTGGAGAGAGGGAGGGGGTGATGATTGTGAGATGACTGAGGCATTCAGCCAGGAGTGTGTGTGTGTGTGTGTGTGTATGTGTGTATGTGTGTGTGTATGTGTATGTGTGTGTGCATGTGTGTGTATTTGTGTGTGTGTATTTGTGTGTGTGTATGTGTGTGTGTGTGTGTGTATGTGTGTATGTGTGTGTGTATGTGTATGTGTGTGTGCATGTGTGTGTATTTGTGTGTGTGTATTTGTGTGTGTGTATGTGTGTGTGTGTTTGTGTGTGTGTGTTTGTGTGTGTGTGTTTGTGTGTGTGTGTGTATTTGTGTGTGTGTGTGTTTGTGTGTGTATGTGTTTGTGTCTGTGTGTATATGTGTTTGTGTGTGTGTATGTGTGTGTGTGTGAGTATGTGTATGTGTGTATGCATGTGTATGTGTATGTGTGTATGTATGTGTATGTGTTTGTATGTGTGTGTGTATGTGTGTGTGTGTGTGTGTGTGTGTGAGTGTATGTGTGTGTGTATGTGTGTGTGTGTAAGTGTGTGTGTGTATGTGTGTGTGTGTGTGTGCGTATGTGTGTGTGTGGCTGGTAACCATGAGAGGGAGCTATGTCGAGCTGACCAAACAAGCCATGGGATGTACTCCCGCTTCCCCCTGTTCCACATGTACAAAGTATTCCATTTAAAAATATTTATCTGTTGTTTGGTGGCGGTCTCCAGTAGTTCCTTTAAGGACCATCGATTAGGCCCCATGTAGATTTGGTTGTTCTGAATGTAACAGGTCTATGTTCAGGATAACTCCATTTCTGTAAGTGGCATTGAAAATAGTGTTCGATCTGCTCTTATGTACTTCCACTCTTACCAACATGATGCTGGGTGCATATCATCCACCATTTTGGACATATCTATAAAGCAAGCACATTATCAACAAATTTCTGGTCCTGGACATCTAGAGGGGCAATTTCTCAGCCTCCATTTCTGTTTTGGACTTAATTGATTTTTCCCAAAGTTTATCTTTCCCATCTTTTTTTCTCCTTCTGCCCTCCTTCTCAAAGCTCGCTTATCGTAGTACTGTACTTTGATTAAATGGCCATAACTCACCCCTATAAGGTTCGAGGCTATCTGGATTAATCTGTGTTGTGCCCAGCAGAGGGAGCCTTGTTCTGGAAGCAGCTCTGGGCTGGAATGGTGAGAACACAATTAGGAATCTGATTGCTAATTAAAGCACAAACTCACTGGAGGTGTGAAGGATCCTCAGCGTGGCTCAAATCAGGTCCCATACCCAGCAATGTGCGAGCCTTAATGGGCAATAATTGTGCATGACATCCTGGCTGATTGAACCCCACTCTATCCATGGGATATTTCCATACATGACACCTTTTCACCAGGAGTGACTGGACACTGATTGGGAGAAAGGATCCCGAGTCATTTCCAACCAGTTGTAATGCCCTCCCCTCCTTGAGTACATTCCGTTGATAGAAGAGAAACTTTTTGCCCCTTTCTCTTAACCTGACTGTCGCCATCAATCTCCCTCTTGCTTGGTAATCTGCCTTTCTGTGTAGTTCAATCTCCTTTCTCAATCACTGCCCATTGCCAGGGGCACATGACTGGCAGACATTAGATGCCTCAAGTTCTCCACCAATCACGCTCCATGAGCCTTCCTTCTAAAGGTGGAGCCTTTGGTTCTGGACTCTGGGCGGCCAACTCTCCAGAAATTTGACTTTATTTCCATTAGTTGTCCACACTTGCATGTGCCTTTTAGTGTTTAACTCCGTCACGTGATCGCAAGCAGCAGAGCAGGCAACACTCAGCATCTGTTTAGTGTGTAGCGATCAAGAAATAATTTAGATGCACCAACAACTTCCCGCGTGTCTTTACTTTAGTAATGTTCATCGTCAATTCATTTATAACCACACAATTGGAAATTAAAGGGTCAGATTCAGCCTTTTTAAATTCATGACGATTTTATTTGTCAGATGCTTGATATGATCTGATTTTGGAAATCAGCCCCACCAAGAGGCAGAGAGAAAAGTTGATTTGATTTATTATTGTCACATGTATTAGTACACAGTGAAAAGTGTTGTTTCTTGCATGCTGTACAAACAATGCATACCGTACATTGGGAAGGAAGGAGAGACTGCAGAATATAATGTTACAGTCATAGCAAGGTGTAGAGAAAAGATCAACTTAATACGAGGTAGGTCCATTCAAAAGTTTGATGGCAGCAGGGAAAAGTTGTTCTTGAGTCGGTTGGTAGGTGACCTCAAACTTTGGTATCTTTTTCCTGACGGAAGAAGGTGAAAGAGAGTATGTCCGGGGTGCGTGGGGTCCTTAATTATGTTGGCTGCCTTTCCGAGGCAGCGGGAATTATAGATAGAGTCAATGGATGGGAGGTTGGTTTGCATGATGGACTGGGCTGCATTCACGACCTTTTGTAGTTTCCTGCGGTCTTGGGAGAGCAGGCTCCCTACCAAGCTGTGATACAACCAGAAAGAATGCTTTCTATGGTGCATCTGTAGAAGTTGGTGAGAGTCGTAGCTGACATGACAAATTTCCTTAGTCTTCTGAGAAAGTAGAGTCGTTGGTGGGCTTTCTTAACTATAGTGTCGGCATGGAGGGACCAGGACAGGTTGTTGGTGATCTGTACACCTAAAAACTTGAAGCTCTCAACCCTTTCTACTTAGTTCCCATTGATGTAGACAGGGGCATGCCTCCACTACGCTTTCTGGAGTCGATGACAATCTCCTTTGTTTTGCTGACATTGAGGGAGAGGTTATTGTCGTCGCACCAGTTCACCAGATTCTCTGTCTCATTCCTGTACTCTGTCCCGTCATTGTTTGAAATCCGACCCACTACTGTGGTGTCATTAGCAAATTTAAAAATTGAGTTGGAGGGGAATTTGGCCACACAGTCATAGGTGTACAAGGAGTATAGTAGGGGGCTGAGGACACAGCCTTGTTAGACACTGGTGTTAAGGATGATCGTGGAGGAGGCGTTGTAGCCTATTCTTACTGATTGTGGTCTGTGGGTTAGAAAGTTCAGGATCCAGTCGCAGAGGGAGGAGCCAAGGCCAAGGCCACGGAGTTTGGAGATGAGTTTCGTAGGATTGACGGTGTTGAAGGCTGAGCTGTAGTCGATAAATAGGAGTCTGACATAGGTGTCTTTGTTATCTAGGTGTTCCAGGGTAGAGTGCAGGGCCATGGAGATGGTGTCTGCTGTGGACCTGTTGCAGCGGTAGTGGATCAAGGCAATCCAGGAGGCTGGAGTTGATTCATGCCATGAGTAACCTTTTGAAGCACTTCATGATGATGGATGTCAGAGCCACTGGACGATAGTCATTAAGGCACGCTGCTTGGATTTATTTTGGTACAGGGATGATGGTCGTCTTCTTGAAGCAGATAGGGACCTCAGATCGTTGTAAAGTGAGGTTGAAGATGTCTGCGAATATCCCCGCCAGCTGATCCGCGCAAGACCTGAGAGCTCATCCGGGTACCCCATCCAGGCCAGTGGATTTCCGTGGGTTGACCTTCGAGATGGCTGCTCTGATGTCTGCAGTGGTGATCTCAGATACAAGTTCATCCGCAGCTTCTGGGGTGGAGGGCTCGCTCTCGCTGACCTCTTGCTCAAAGCGGGCATAGAATGCGTTGAGCTCATCAGGGAGGGGTGCATTGGAGCCGGCGATTTTACATGCCTTCATCTTGTAGCCTGTTATGTCTCGCAGACCTTGCCATAGACGGTGGGGGTCCGTGTGGCTAGCCTGGGACTCGAGCTTGGTCCGGTACTGTTTTTTTGGCAGCTTTGATGGATTTCTTTAGATCATATCTGGCTTTCTTGTAGAGGTCAGGGTCGCCTGACTTGAACTATGAATGATATCACCACAGTGAGTGTGCATTGGTACAAGAACAAGACTTGACATTCTCCCCGTATCTGCGTGAGCCTCACCCCCACAACCCAAAGATGTGCAGGGTAGGGGGATTGGCCACGCTAAATTGCCCCTGAATTGGAAAAGAAATAATTGGATGCTCTAAATTTTGAAAAAATGAACACGACTTGAGGCAATTCTTATTCGCCCCTAGTCCCAGCCCCTGTTCCACAAACACTCTGCAACCTTCCAAAAAAAAAAATCCAAGGCTGATTAATCTGTCAAAAAGCCAAGAGGGAATGTTACTGTTGGATAAACAGAATGCAGATCATAAACCGATCTTTACAGTGAAGCATCCATTGCTCCAGCTGCCGCATCCTTACTCAAAGTCACTTAATTCAAGCTATTCAAAATGTTGGCTCCAATTTACATTGCTTAATTCACATTACCCAAGCCTTCAGATTTTAGCGTTTCGGCGGGCTGGCCGCAGCTCAATGACATGCACATGCGCAGCTGGGTGTTGGTGGCCATCTTGTGTTGACAGGCAACGCGATGCTCCAGAACACTGCAGCAGGTAGCCCAGTTTATTTTGTTTCCTAAATGTTAAGCACACTAGACAATGGGAAAAAAGGCAGTTTGACTGAGAGTCATCTTGTGAAGACTCTATTTGCTTTCCGGTTGGGAAGGTGGTGCCCCATGAGGACAGACGTTTAGATTAGATTAGATTTAGATTCATTGTCACGTGTACTGAGGTACAGTGATAAGTATTGTTCTGCGTACTGATCGCTCCATACATGAAAATATAGGACATACGATAAATACATGATGTAAACGCACAGACATAGACATCGGGTGAAGCATAAGGAATATAGTACTACAACTGTAGAGAAGATGTGTGAAGAGATCAGTTCAGTCCATAAGAGTATCATTCAGGAGTTTGGTAACAGCGGGGAAGAAGATGTTTTTGAATCTGCTGGTCCGTGTTTTCAGACTTTTGTCTCTTCTGCCCAATGGAAGAGGTTGGAGGCAAGAATAGTCCGGGTGGGAGGGATCTTTGATTCTGCTTCCCACTTTCCCAAGGCAGCGGGAGGTCAGTCAAAGAATGGGAGGCAGGTTCGTGTGATGGACTGGGCGATGTTCACGACTCTGTGTAGTTTCTTACGATCTTTGGCCGAGCAGTTGCCATACCAGGCTGTGATGCAGCCCGATAGGATGCTTTCTATGGTGCATCTGTAAAAATTGCTAAGAGTCAATGTGGACATGCCGAATTTCCATTGTTTCTTGAGGAAGTATAGGCGCTGTTATGCTTTCTTGGTCATAGCGTCGACGTGGGTGGACCAGGACAGATTGTTGGTGATGTGCACATCTAGGAATTTGAAGCTGTCAATCATCTCCATCATGGCACTATTGATGCAGACAGGAGCGTGTACAACACTTTGCTTCCTGAAGCCAATGACCAGCTCCTTAGTTTTGCTGACGATGAGGGAGAGAGTGGTGTCGTTACAACACTCCATTGGGTTTTCTATCTCCCTCCTGTACTTTGATTCGTCATTGTTTGAGATCTGACCCCTTCGGTCATGGAATCAGTAAACTGGTAGATGGGGTTGGAGCTGAACTTTTCCACACAGCCTTCTGTGTGTAGTGGGTATAGTAGGTGGTAGACCGATGGTGGGAGTGTGGGGCTGGCAGTTAGTGGCAAGAAGTTGTATGATGAAACATCCAGGGACAGGTTGTGAAGGGCAACCCCATTCAGAATGGAGATGTTTAGAAAATTCCCCCAATATCCATGCCTAGAGCATTAGGAGATATTAGGTCAGATGACCAAAAGCTCATTCAAAGATAGTTTTTGAATAGTGTACCAAAGGAGGAAAGTAAGGATTGAGGTGTGAGGAGGGATTTCCAGGGCTTGGGGCCTTGGCAAATATACAAATGAGCCTCATGGCTCATTCCCGATGGTGGGAACAAAAGATCCCCGTCGGCGGGAACAGCTGGACATTCCCGCCCAATGTCACCACTGGGTTGAACGTTAGTCTCTCTGCCACATCAGACCCCGGGTCAGGATTTTGCCTTTTGAGTTGAGACATCAGCTCTAAGGTCAACTGGGCGTCACAACTCTGCACTGCAGGGAAACAGTCACCGGCCAGCGATTTCCCCAAATTGTCCAGTTTCAGGACAGCAGGCAGGCCTTCGAAACTGGAGAGCTAATTGGAACCACTTCATCTCGGAAGGAGGTGAAGCCTGCAGTTCAGGTAAGAGAGAGAGGTGTCACCACTGACTTGGAGAATTGCAATTGGCCTCTGCACATTGACAAATAAACCTGGATGAACTGGCAGCCCAACAATGTGGGCAACAAATTTCTTCTCCCAGCAAGGTGACACAAAGCCGTGAAGGGACACAAATGAGTTGTTTCCAAAGACCTGGACTGTGACGATGAGTCCAGCGCTCAAAATCTGGCGCCGGTTCAGTAGATTTTGACAGGTTGTTCTCCACAGGCCCTGGAACCAAGGCGGAGAGAGAAAAAGACAAGAATCAGACTGGCACATCCTTCGGAGGGACACTAACAGGCATTGTGTACCTTAGAGCTGTTGTATTCTTGGCTGCCGTTACTATGCTGTATATCAGGTTGTCAGTCTGTGTTTGTCAGTAGCACCGGTCAGCAGTAAAAGATTTCCTTCAAAATATATCTGACCCGAGTTCAAATAAATGCTTTCATTTTGCAAAAAGCAATCTCCCAGCAGTGATAACTTGACATTTTAAAAATTTTATTTTTTTGCACACCTCATACATACATAACAAAGCCTAAATAGTTCTCTGGAGCCTTTCAACCGAAGAGACACAAAAACAAGGCCAACACGGCCTAAGGTTAGTGGCCTTGAAATTATAAACCCGGGTATTACCTTGTGAACACTCTGTCTCAGATTCCTCTCTTTGCTATTTTGATGGAAGGAACTTTAAACATCACAGAACGGTGATTTTGAGGGAAATGTCTGATGGAACAGGATATCTATGACCTCCAATGCCACTTAAAGATTTTTCTGAAGTGTTTATTTTTCCCTTCTCCTATTTGTAGCAATGGGCTGGGCTGTGCATTCATAGGTATAGGTGGTGTTGTATTCTGTGTAATGGCCGTGGTAATGATGTACACAGAACATCTAGTTCTTTAACTAGTAAGGTGATTTATTAAGAAACACGTGGAAAGATAACTAACGGACCATAATGCAGACGATGGCTAATGGTTGAATTCAGTGAATTCTCCGAGAGCTACTTCTTGTGAAACTGTCCTCTAGTACAACTTACTACCAACTGCCGAATCTCTCCAGTCACATAGTGGATCTGTATTACCACCTGCTGGTCGGAGGTCGTACTGATAACTATATACATTGATCGATAACTATATACATTAATGTGCACATGCATATCACCACAGCTGACACCACCCCTGAGCCTGCAATGTTCTCATCTGTCACCACACATTCCCACTTGACGTATTGCTCACTGGTTCTGATTCAGGACTGAGAACCCTGCCTGCCTATTTCCCCTCTCCTTCAGGAAGTCCAGAACTAGGAGGACCATGACCTCAGGATAAACGGTCGGCCGTTAGGACTGACTTGAAGTGAAATTTCTTCATTTAGAGGTTTTGTGAATCATTGAACTTTTCCACCCCAGAGAGCTTTGAATGCTCAGTCATTGAATGTATTCATAGGCAGATTGCTGAGCACTAAAGGACTCAAGGTATATGAGCGAATAATAGGGAAAGAAGGTGAAATCGTGGTAGTGGATCAGCCATGAATGTATTGGTTGGTAAAGTAGGCCTGAAGGGCCTAAGGCCTACTCCTGATCCTGTTTTTCATGTTGGACCGAAGCAAGGAAGTCAATATTTGGGGAGTTGGAGACATTCTACCTAATATCACCTAAATTTTCAGATTAAGACTTGACTTTGAGATTGCTGTACTTCTTAGGACTTTGTAATGCGCCAGTTATTCCTGAAGCTACTTGTTCCATTTTTGAATGTGTATTTTATTTGCCTCCCTTTAGGCCTCCCACAGCTAATGAAGGAGAAGACATTGGTTTCCAACCTGGAGCCAGGATGACAACTGTGGGGATGATACTCGCCCTCTCATGTCATAGCTCAGGTTAAAGGACTCGACAGAGGGTGTTCCCTCACATTCCCTCAATGATCAAAAAGAAAAGATACAATGGAGTAACATCCAATTGTGTAAAACAGGTGACAGCAAACAGGCTGCCGGGAAATATCTTCCCCCATTTTAAATCCCATTGAGGGAAGTGACCAGAGCATTGGTTGGCTGAGGCAAAAAAAAAACCTTGCATTTATATAGTGCCTTTCATGACCTTCGGGTGCCCACCGATGAAGTACTTTTGAAGTCATTGGGCGTGTTTTACGATGGCGGAGCTGGCCCACCATTGGCAGGATTGTCTGGTCCCTCCACTGTCAATGGGGTTTCCAGTTGTTTGCACCCTCTGCTTCCAGGGAACCCGTTGGTGGGGCCGGAAAATTTTGCCAGTGGAACGACCGGAAAATCCCTCCCATCACATCTGAAACATGACAATTTACTCCCACAAATAGCAAAGTAATAATGACGCAAGTAATCTGTTTTTTGTGATGTTAATCCAGGGAAAGGTATTGGAGATAGAGGCCATTGGCCATTTGGCCCATTGAGTCTGCACCAACCCTCTAAAAGAGCACCTTACCTTGGTCCAAGCCTCTGCCCTATCCCTGTAACCACACCTAACCTGCACATCCTTGGACACTAAGGGGCAATTTAGCATGGTCAATCCACCTAACCTGCACATCTTTGGACTGTGGTGGGAAACCGGAGCTCCAGGAGGAAACCCACGCAGACACGGGGAGAACGTGCAAGCTCCACACTGACAGTCACCCAAGGCCGGAATTGAATTCGGGACCCTGGTGCTGTAAGGCAGCAGTGCTAACCACTGTGCCGCAGTGCCACTGGACCCTCATCACCTGATAACTCCCATGACCTTCTTCAAATTGGTGCCATGGGATCTTTAACGTCCACCTGACTGAGATGGTCCTTGGTTTAACATCTCGATCCAAAGGTGAGACCTTGGACAGTCCAATACTGGACTGCCTCGATTGTGCATCCAAGTCTCTTGAGTTATGGCTTTCTGCCTCAAAGAAGGGAATGCTACCGACTGAGCAGTGCTGTTACCAATTACAGGGAGCAATTGGAGATTCCATACGGAGAACCCCAATGTTTAAAGCCATGGGGTTGGTCTTGAAGGTATTGCCGATTTCTCTTTACTATGCTCTTTACTCTGGCTCTCTCCCAATTAGGGCAACCAGTGAATTTGCCTTCTTTCTATATTGTCTAGGTCCGAATGCTTAGAGTCGCCAGGTATCGAATGATACCACCACAAGGTTCAACCGGCTATCGATAAAAGAGCCAAACACCAGTTAGTTAGTTCAAGGTCAAGGGTACTTTATTTACACACAATTGGTCATGCAACATAAACACTACTAGTTAACTACACCTATCAGCTAGGACAACCTGTACTTAACTTCGGGCACCCGGCTTAGGTCAGAAAACAGTGGCCGCCATTCGCTTCTGGATCTATCGGGTTCGAAGTGGTAACTGCTGCTCAGCTGGGCTCATCCATATGGTAGTGGGCGTTGAACTCGAACTTACTTCTGGTGATGCTGCGATTGGCGATAACCATGACCGGGGTATCAAGGCCAAAAGAGAGCGAGCATATGGCGAACTCTTCCTTTATACTCAGGGGGTTTTCCCGCTCTTTTGGGTGGTCCTTCGATTTGGGCCTTACTGATTGGGTGATCCCTGATCAGTTCATTCGATTCCTTAGCCAATAAGTGGGCGGGGATCTGGATAGCTGGGCGTGTCTCAAGCGGTCATTGACCCTGTTGTTCCCTTGGACAAGGAGTGGTGCCGAAATGTCTGGGACTGTCCCGGTTGCTGGAGTACCAGTCCTTTGTGTTGGGGGAGATGGGCCATCACCTGCTAATCGGCCTGATTAACATCCTAATGGGACGGGGTTTCGATACCGTCTGGACTTTGCTGACAGATATGCATTTCAGGCTCAGAACCGGCCTGACTCTTGGCTTGTTCATTTTACCCATCAGTCTTTGTGAGTTGCTCTGTGCTTAGTTGGAAGTGGCCATCCCAGATGGCTACAAAGGAGAGAGTCAAAGTTCTGTCTACTTTCATTCTTTAAACATTGACCCAGATGGGAAAGCACCCCAAGCATCTTTGCATTGGAAATAAAGTGGCACAAAGTGTTTTGAGAAACCCCATGGATGTAATGAGGTCTTATCTAATTTTCTGATGATTTTCCTCACCTTCATTCATTTGGTGAGGGCTGAAGGTTAAATGTGCACAGAAATCGCATTCGGTGAGACTGCGAATCTACAGAGAGACCTTTAATGCCCCCTGATGTTCTACCAGGCTGTCAGAACATTATTCTGGCATGTCAATTACAGGGTGGAATTGACAAAAGATACAGGGGGAAATAAGACAAAAATAAATCACAAATTGTCTAAATGTCGACAGATATTTGCATATTAGTCACAATTAATCAAACACACTGAGGGACAAGCTAATTCAAAAGGCATTGTTCTTTTGTGTTGCAATATAAAGGATTGTGACATTTATAAATGTGCCTGCGTTGTTAAGTGTTAAAAGTATTGCAAAACTGCCTCACTGCTTCTTCAGGTGTTCAGAGATAGCCAGGTTAGGACATTGAATGGAAGTATATGATTCACTGTAAAGATATAAGTGTAATAGAACTGTGAAACGACTTAATAATGTTAATGTCTCAGCAACTCAGGTTGGAATGTGCTGAGCAAACTGTTCACTGTGCCCGGGTGAATGGCTCCCTGTTTCTTCATCCAACTCCCTGGCAGTCTGGGTGATTGTTCCGTGGCCCGATGAGACAGCACCATCATTCCCTGGCACTCTGCTGGAGGCACTACTGATACAGTGAGAGCTCAATCGACTTCTCAACCTGAAGTCTAGGGTGCCCAGGAGATGAAAAGAATTAGAATGAGCTTCAACCTTGAAACAAGATCGCCCGGGGACGAGGAACTACAGGACATTCTCCAAAGATGTGCGGGTTAGGATTGACCATGCTAAATTGCCCCTTAGTGTCCAGGGATGTGCAGGTTAGGTTACGGGGTTAGGGTGGGGAGGATGGGGGAGTGGACCTGGGTAGCATGCTCTTTCAGAGGTTGGTGCAACCGCAATGGGCCGAATGGCCTCCTTCTCTACTGTAGGCGTCCTACGATTCTCCTTAACATTTACAAGGAGGTAATTTAATTGATGATAACCCTTCAGGGACATCTAAAGTTACCACCCACATTGGCAGTGAAGGTGAATCCAGTTGCCATGCCAGTGATAGTTGTGAGATCAGTAGTACGGAGATTGGTGCAACTGGAAGAAGATGACGAAAGACTCATGAGGAGAGCAAGAAGGTCTATCTGATAGATATCTGTGTGAACTCCTCCAGCCCTACGACCCACCAAGAAGAAAGAAGGAAGCAAAATAGGAAATGCAGAAAGAGGAACAAGAGGTGGAAAAGTGCAAGGGAGGAAGAAAAGGAAGCGGAACATGGGAAAGGAAAAAGAGGATGAGGTAGAAGGTATAGGAGGAAAAGGAGCCTTGCGATTTCAGAACTTCATGATGTCGCAAAGCGTTTTACAGACACGTTTTACAGACAATGCAGGGCTTTCGAAGTGTCATAGCGCCATCATAAAGACCACTTTCCACCTCCATAACATTGCGTAGCTCCATCCCTTCATCAGCTGCTGATTCACTTTTGAAACCTTCGCTCATGTGACTTTGTTTAACTCTAGACTTCACCAATTTACCCTGCGATGAGTTACTGCTGCTCTTATCTTTTATGTCCTTACGTTCTACTCCATTGTTCTCCTGAAGACCACTCTTCATGAACTTAAGCTCAATCAAAACTCTGCTGTCCAAAGCCTGACTCACACCAAGCCCTATTCAGCCTACTGCCCTCTGCTCGTTGACCCACTTTGGTTCCCAGTTATGCAATGCCTCGATTTAAAATCTTCCTCGTGTTCAAATCCCTCTATGGCTTCAGCTCTCTGAGATCCTTGTGTTCCTCAAACTCTGGTCTCTTACTCATCCCAGTTTTAACCGCTCTGGTATTGGTGGCCATGCCTTCAGCTGCTAAATCCCCAAAGCTCTGATATACCCTCCATAAGCCTCTCTGCCACCTTCCTCCTTGTAAGGCACTTCTTAAAACCTTCTTCTTTGACCAAACCCCACTCTATCTCTGTAATCTTTTCCAGCCCTACCACAAGATTTATGGGCCCCTCGAATTCTGCACTCCTGTGATTCCACAAATTTAATAATTCCACCATTGGCAGCCATACCTTGAGCTGTCTAACCCCGAAGTCCTGGAGCTCCCTCCATAAACCTCTCGAACTCTCTTCCTCCCCCAGGCACTCGTTAAAACCTACCTCTGGCCAAGCTTTTGATTATTTGCCCTAATAACCCCTTATATGTGACTCAGTATCAAATTTCTGTTTGGTAACGCTCCTGGGAAACCTCTTGGGATGTTTTATCGCGCCTGCACTGGGGTGCTACTTTGAGCTGAAGTAGAGTGCTTAATTTGGAGTTTGTTGCTGAGGGAGTTCAGTGCAGGGAGAGGAAGGGGCTTTTTTCCTTTATTACCTTTCCTCAGAAAGGCGAGTGGCAGCCTTGGTAAGTAGGACCTGGAAGTTGTGGGGCTGATTGGGATAAAAGAGCGTAAGGAGAGCGGCGGAGACACAGGATAAAAGAGCACAAGGAGAATCAAAACAGCAGGGAAAGGGAGAGTGGCTTCAAAGTGACGCTACAGGAAAATGGTGAGCTGATTGGCTGGTAAGAAATTGACATTTGGGGACTAAAATTAAATAGCAGTAAATTTAGAAAATCGTATTATAATTAAGGGTCTCTCTGAGAATAATAGTTTAAATATGAAAAAAATTAATTAACTGAACTAGAGATGGCAGTGTAGGTGATGTGTAGCAGCTGCGGTATGTGGGAGCTGGTGGATCCCATTGCGAGCCATGGTGACCACATCTGCAGAAAGTGTTCACAGCTCAAAGTTGAGCAGCTGGAGTCCGAGCCTCAGGGAGGGGGAGAGTTACCAGGATGCTGCGTTTCAGGCAATCACACCCCGTAGGTTAAGTACTTCAAACTTGGCCGGTGGTCAGGTACAGGAGTGCGTGACTGTGAGTGAGGCAGGTAGAGAGATCTTGAATTTAGTACTGGAGGAACCTCAGCACTTGACTTGTTCAACCGGTACGAGATACTTGATTCCTGTGTGGGTGAGGAAAAATAGTGTAGGGAGGATGGAAAAACGGATCACTGTACTGTGGTCCAGGCAGCCATTCAAGTGGGGGCAGCAAAAAGACAAGTGGTAGGGGATTCTATTATCAGGAGTATAGATAGCATACTTTGTTAACAGGATTGAGAGCCTCACATGGTGTGTTACCTACCTGGTGCGAGTGTGAGGATTTTGAACTGGCTTGAAAGGATTTTGGAGAGGAAAGGGGAGAATCTAGTCATTGTAGTCCATGCTGGGACCAACAACATGGGTACGAGGAGGCAAGAGGTCCTGCTTGGGGGTTATCAGGAATTAGGAACGAAATTAAAGAACAGGATCTCAATGGTTTAAACTCTGGATTATTACCCGAGCCACGTGCAAATTGGCGCAGAGATAAGGACACCAGGGAAGTAAACGCGTGGCTAAAGGAGTAGTGCGGTAAAGAGGGGTTCCACCCGGTGGGGTACTGGCATCAGCATTGGGACAGAAAGGAGCTGTATCGTTGGCACGGATTCCACCTGAACATGTCTGGGATCCGTGTCGCAGCGGGAAGGCTAAATAGGGGGGCTACAAGGGCTTTAACTAATAAAAGGGTGTGGGGTTGTGGGGAGGGGGGGCACTCTCCTCGGTGGAAATCAAAAACAAGTCACAGGACAGAGAGTAAAGAAGCAGTCAGGAATTATGTTTCAGGTACAATACGTCATAGCCAAACTATAATAAGTATAAACCAGAAGAGACAAATAATAAACAAGTGAATGTAGCAATGGTGCTGAGGGACAGGTTAGAGTGTATGGCCCACATAAGAGTCCCATATGCAAATGAGCCTATTGGCTTATTTAAATATGCGCACTTGGATAGGATTGGATTTGTTTATTGTCACATGTACTGAGGTACAGTGAAAAGTATTGTTCTGCGTACAGTTCAGACAGATAGTTCCATACATGAAAAACATAAGACATACATAAATACACAATGTAAATACATAGGCACAGGTGTCGAGGAAAGCATACTACTGTGCAGTACTACTCAGTAGAGAGGATGTGTGAAGAGGTCAGCTCAGTCCAGGCCAGTCCATAAGAGGGTCGTTTAGGAGTCTGCTAACAGCGGGGAAGAAGCTGTTCGTGCGTGTTCTCAGACTTTTGTATCTCCTGCCCGATGGAAGAAGTTGGAAGAGTGAATGAGTCGGGTGGGAATGTCTTTGATTATGCTGCCCGCTTTCCCCAGGCAGCGGGAGGTGCAGACAGAGTTAATGGATGGGAGGTGGGTTTGTGTGATGGACTGGGTGGTGTTCACGACTCCCGTTTCTTACGTTGCAAATACCAGGCTATGATGCTGCCAGGTAGGATGCTTTCTATGGTGCATCTGCAAGGTTTGGTAATAGTCAATGTGGACATGCCAAATTTCCTTAGTTTCCTGAGAAAGTATAGGCGCTTTTGTGCTTTCAGTGAGAGCGACATCCAGATCGCAACACACCGCGAGATTCCATTGAATCTCGTGAGACATTTCGAGCATCGCAAATCACTCAACGGCCTTGTACCACCACTGGGCTGCTCGCGACGAGACCGTTGAATTGGGCCCATTAACAGAAAAGGACAGGGTAGGTGGAGATAAACTGTTTTCACTGGTGAGAGATTTCAGAACTAGGGTGCATAGTCTAAAGATTCACGGCCAGACCATTCAGGAGAGATGTTAGGAAGCACTTCTGTACTCAAAAGGGGGGGTAGAACTTTGGAACTCTCTCCCACAAATGGCAGTTAATGCTCGATCAGTTGTTAATTTTAAATCTGAGATAAATAGATATTTGGGAAGCAAGGTTATGGAGGAATATGGGCCAAAGGCAGGTTTATGGAGTTACGCCACAAACCAACCATGACTTCATTGAATGGCGAAGCAGACTCGAGGGGCTGAATGGCCTACTCTTGTTCCTATGTCCCTACGGGTGCTATACAAATGCAAGTTGCAGTTGGGTAAATAGCGGTAAAACTCCTCTGCTCTTCTTGGATGGTGCCTTGAGATTGTTTACATCCAGCCGAGGACAGACAGCACTCGGTTTGACAACTCATCCAAAAGATGGCACCTCCAACAGTACCGTGCCCCCTCAGCACCAGCGCTGGAGTGCTAGCATTGGTGATGAGTTCAAGGGTGGGATTTTCCAGCTAGTCCCGCAGGCAGCATCTTCCAGACCTGCCAACAGTGACCCCCCCCCCCCCCCACCTTGCCGTGGGTTCCCCATTGACTGTAGCGGGGCTAGAAGATCCAACCGCCGGATAATGGTGGGCCACCTCGGCTGTCGCAAGCTGCGCTACGGGGGGGCGGGGGGGGGGTGTAATCCTACCCCGTGTCTCTGGAGTGGGACATGATCCCAGAACCTTTTTTACTGAAGGCAAGGGACCTTTGAACTGAGCCATAATTAACACCGTAGGGTTTGAACAAAGGAATGGAGGAGCAACAGGAGAAAAAGAGGAGGAGGAAAAAGAAGAAAGAAAAGGAGCAAAGAGGAGTCGGTGAGGAGGAGGGGAGAAACATCAGAGAAAGTGTGAGTGTGTATGTGTGAATATATGAGTGTGTGCTTGTTTCTGTGTGTGTGTGTTTGTGTCTGTGTGTGTCTGTGCGTGTGCATCCGTGAATGTATATATGTGTGTGCGTGTGTATATGAGCGTATGCATGTTTCTATGTGTGTGTTAGATCTAAAAAAACTATGGATTCAACAAAAAATAGTTACCAGAACAGTATAGTTAAGAGATTACAATGGTAACAAAATCTCGCCGTTAGGAGCACGTGAGCTTGATGTCGATGCCAAAAACAAAATTCACAAGTTGAAATTTTCTATGGTGGCAGCGGACCGCGAGTCTTTAATTGGAGTTGAGGCGTGTGAGGAGCTACCTTTAGTCCGGCGAGTCTACAGTGCAGACAGTGCTGCAACAGGCCCTCATCCCACAGGAGATTCCATATTGAATGATTTCCCTGAAATTGTCCAAGGTTTTGGTACGTTACCACACACGCGCAAGATTCAACTAAAAGGCCAATGCGAAGCCTGTGATTCATTCGTGTGTCGAGATGTGTGCTGGTGCCTTTAAAGGATAAACTAAAGGCAGAGCTAGAGAGAATGACGGCCTTGTGTGTCATTAAGCCCATTGAAGCCCCTACAGACTGGGTTAATTCGATGGTATCTGTAAAGGAGCACAATAAAGAACCTCCACAATGGATGACCTGTATTGATGGTGTCAAACTAATAGAAGAAACCAAGAAGGACCCAATGTTGCAGGAGGTGAGAAGGTATCTTGGCAAAGGGTGGCCCAGAGAATCCTGCTCTGCTTTTTGCAACGTGAGAGCAGAGTTGAGTGTTGCAGATGGGGTTTTGCTGCGAAAAAAGCGAATAGTAATTCCGAAATCTTTGAGATCGGTGATTCTGAGCGAACTCCATGTGGAGCACAATGGAAAGAAAAAGTGCAAAAAGGGAGCCAAAGACAGAGACTATTGGCCGGGTATTCCCCGGGATATCGACACAATGGTACGAAACTGCACAAGGTGCAGGAGAGGAAAGGCACACGGTGCAAACTGCTTCAGTTCCAAGTGTTGGAGGAATCTGCTCATCCAGAAGCAGAAAGGCAACCACTCTGTCAAACAAAAGGAGGCGAGGAAGAGATTTCAAGCCAAATCCACAAAGAGGTTTGCCGTGAGTCTACGAAATGCCTCAAGCCGTTGGTGATGCAACCACCGTAAGAAGCATCCAACAGTCCGAAAACATCTGAAGAGCATACGGAACAAACAGAACAAGAGGATGATACATCAATACACAAAGAACATCAAACTCAAGCAATAAGCACTAAAGAACATGAAGAACCTTTGCCAGTTCAGCAGACACTAAGAAGGTCTGCCAGAGAGACTGAACTTGTGACAGACTGTAAAAAAAAAAATTCTGAACATGTAACTAGTTATGCATATCATGGTGAAATATAGAAAAATAATTTAATGTATGTAAATAATTTCATTTAGCAAAGGAAAGGTGATGTGATGATATGCATAAAACACGTTTGTACATAATGTTATGCACGACCTCTGACCATTAGGTGGCAGTGTATACCCACCACGTGACCGTGCGGCTGGGGAGTTGGGAGTAGGTTGTGCTGGAGGATAGACTTATTTTGCAGCAGCTCTACAATAGTTAATTAGTGTTAGTAGTTTGTTATTTTAATTATCCCATTACCATATCACATAGTTGTTCCATAATAAATTATATAAACTACATGTTCTGTAGTTCATCATTCAGTTCAGCCAGTCTACAGAACATGACAAGTGTATGAGAGTGAATGTGTGTCTGTGTGTGTGTGTGTGTCAGAGAGAGGGAATATGTGTGTGTGTCTGTGTGTGTATGAGAGTAAATATGTGCCTGTGTATGTGTGTATGAGAGAGAGGGAATATGTGTGTGTGTCTGTGTGTGTGTGAGTGTATGAGAGTGAATGTGTACCTGTGTATGAGACTGAATTTGTGCCTGAGTCTGTGTGTGAGAGAGAGAGAATTAACATATATGTGTGTGTCTGTGTATGTGTGAGTGTATGAAAGTGAATGTGTGTGTGTGAGAGAGAGAATGAATGAGTTTGTGTCTGTGCCTGTGTGAGTGAACGTATGTCTGAGTATGTGTGTGTGTGTGAGAGAGAGACTGAATGTGTGTGTGTGTCTGCCTATGTGTGAGTGTATGAGAGTGAATGTGTGTCTGTGTATGTGTGTGAGTATATGAGAGTGAATGTGTGTCTGTGTGTGTGCCTGTGTGAGTGGATGAGAATGAATGTGTGCCTCAGTATGTGTGCGTGAGAGAGAGTGAATGTGTGCCTGTGTGTGTGTGCGTGTGAGAGAGAGTGAATGTGTGTCAGTGTGTGTGTGAGAGAGAGAGAGTGAATGTGTGTCTGTGTGTGTGTGTGAGAGAGAGTGAATGTGTGTCTGTGTGTGTGTGTGAGAGAGAGTGAATGTGTGTCTGTGTGTGTGTGTGTGTGTGAGAGAGAGTGAATGTGTGAAAGAGAGTGAATGTGTGTCTGCGTGTGTGTGCTTGAGTATGTGTGTGAGTGTGAGAGTGTGTGAATGTGTGTGTGTGTATAAGAGTGAATGTGTGCCTGATTATGCGTTTGTGTGAGAGAGTAAATGTGTGTCTGTGTTTGTGTGTGCGTGTGAGCGAGAGTGAATGTGTGTCTGTGTGTGCTTGTGTACGTGTGTGTGTATGAGAACGAATGTGTGCCTGAATATGTGTGTGTGAGAGAGAGAGAGTGAATGCGTGTCTGTGTATTTGTGTGCCTGAGTATGTGAGTGTGAGAGAGAGTGAATGTGTGACTGTGTGTATAAGAGTGAATGTGTGTGTCTGTGCGTGTGAGTGTATGAGAGTGAATGTGTGACTGTGTGTATAAGAGTGAATGTGTGTGTCTGTGCGTGTGAATGTATGAGAGTGAATGTGTGACTGTGTGTATAAGAGTGAATGTGTGTGTCTGTGCGTGTGAGTGTATGAGAGTGAATGTGTGACTGTGTGTATAAGAGTGAATGTGTGTGTCTGTGCGTGTGAGTGTATGAGAGTGAATGTGTGTGTGTGTATAAGAGTGAATGTGTGTGGCTGTGTGTGTGAGTGTATGAGAGTGAATGTGTGACTGTGTGTATAAGAGTGAATGTGTGTGGCTGTGTGTGTGTGTATGAGAGTGAATGTATGACTGTGTGTATGAGAGTGAATGTGTGTGTCTGTGTGTGTGAGTGTATGAGAGTGAATGTGTGACTGTGTGTATGAGAGTGAATGTGTTTGTATGTGCGTGTGAGTGTATGAGAGTGAATGTGTGTGTCTGTGCGTGTGAGTGTATGAGAGTGAATGTGTGTGTCTGTGTGTGTGTCTGTGCGTGTGAGTGTATGAGAGTGAATGTGTGACTGTGTGTATGAGAGTGAATGTGTGTGTCTGTGCGTGTGAGTGTATGAGAGTGTGTGTGTGTCTGTGCGTGTGAGTGTATGAGAGTGAATGTGTGTGTCTGTGTGTGTGAGTGTATGAGAGTGAATGTGTGACTGTGTGTATGAGAGTGAATGTGTGTGTCTGTGCGTGTGAGTGTATGAGAGTGAATGTGTGTGTCTGTGCGTGTGAGTGTATGAGAGTGAATGTGTGTGTCTGTGTGTGTGAGTGTATGAGAGTGAATGTGTGTGTCTGTGTGTGTGAGTGTATGAGAGTGAATGTGTGTGAGTGTATGAGAGTGAATGTGTGTGTTTGTGTGTGTGAGTGTATGAGAGTGAATGTGTGTGTCTGTGTGTGTGAGTGTATGAGAGTGAATGTGTGACTGTGTGTGTGAGTGTATGAGAGTGAATGTGTGTGTGAGTGTATGAGAGTGAATGTGTGTGTCTGTGTGTGTGAGTGTATGAGAGTGAATATGTGTGTCTGTGTGTGTGAGTGTATGAGAGTTAATGTGTGTGTCTGTGTGTGTGAGTGTATGAGAGTGAATGTGTGTGTGAGTGTATGAGAGTGAATGTGTGTGTCTGTGCGTGTGAGTGTATGAGAGTGAATGTGTGACTGTGTATAAGAGTGAATGTGTGTGTCTGTGTGTGTGAGTGTATGAGAGTGAATGTGTGACTGTGTGTATGAGAGTGAATGTGTGTGTCTGTGTGTGTGAGTGTATGAGAGTGAATGTGTGTGTGAGTGTATGAGAGTGAATGTGTGTGCCTGTGTGTGTGAGTGTATGAGAGTGAATGTGTGTGTCTGTGTGTGTGAGTGTATGAGAGTGAATGTGTGTGTCTGTGCGTGTGAGTGTATGAGAGTGAATGTGTGTGTCTGTGCGTGTGAGTGTATGAGAGTGAATGTGTGACTGTGTGTATAAGAGTGAATGTGTGTGTCTGTGTGTGAGTGTATGAGAGTGAATGTGTGACTGTGTGTATGAGAGTGAATGTGTGTGTCTGTGTGTGTGAGTGTATGAGAGTGAATGTGTGTGTGAGTGTATGAGAGTGAATGTGTGTGCCTGTGTGTGTGAGTGTATGAGAGTGAATGTGTGTGTGAGTGTATGAGAGTGAATGTGTGCCTGAGTATGTGTGTGTGTATAATTTCAGATCAAATTAATGATTTAAACTTACCTTCCATTTAACCTTCCAAATGAAACACTTTTTATAATTAAAACATAAATATTTAAAAGCAAATCTTAGTTTTTAAATGAAATATTTATTTGGTTTTAATGTTTGTTGTTTTTCCTGCTCTCTACTCGGTTGCTGGTACGTATCATTTTGTTTCACTTACTGTGTTTATGCCGTTTTCATCTGATTCATTTAGTGACTGAGGATTTATAGAAGCACTAAATAAATTAACTTACATACCAGCATTGAGGTTAATTCAACAAGTCAAAGTGTACTGCTTCCTTTCGATTGAAAATTACCATGGCGTTTAGTAAACCTCCAACAAATGTAATTTATATGTGATAATGACACAGAGAGTTTGGAAGTTGTGGGGAGAACTTTAGTGTGGGAGTTAAAGACTGGGCCAATAGTGGGGGGAAAGGGAGATATGCCTATTAATATTACTTAGTTTGGAGTGTGTGTTCATATAAAACTGGAAAGATTATATTAATACCAGCTTAATTTGTGAAAATAATATCCAGAGCATTAAAATTATATTAAATAAAACAAACATCCTGCAACTGTGCACATTTTCTTTTTTTCTTTTTAAAATGTTTTTATTCTCCTTTTTCACATTTTCTCCCACATTTACACCCATCAACAATAAACAATCAGCAAGATATGTCAATCCCCATAATAACAACGATCCCATCCGCCCACCAACCTCCAAACATCAGCCCGCATGTTTACATAAACAAATGACAAAAAGGAATCAGGGATTACCCGTAGTCACCCTTAATTTACACAGCCCCCCTCCCCCTCACACCCCCCCCCCCAACTAATGTTCGATGTTATCCAGTTCTTGAAAGTGCATAATAAATAGTGCCCATGACTTGTAGAACCCCTCCGAGCTTCCCCTCAGTTCGAACTTAACCTTCTCAAGGGTCAAGTATTCCAACAGATCCCCCTGCCACGCCAGGGCACTGGGTGGAGAGGCTGCTCTCCATCCCAGCAGGATCCACCTTTGGGCGATCAATGAGGCGAAGGCTATGATATCTGGCTCCGCTCCCATTTCCAACCTTGGCTAGTCCGACACCCCGAATATGGCCTCCTGGGGACCCGGGTCGAGTTTCACACGCACCACCTTGGAAATTACCCTAAACACCTCCTTCCAGTACTCCCCTAGCTTTGGACAGGACCAAAACATATGAACGTGAGTCGCGGCCCCCTCCCCCTCCTCGCAACGCTCACGCACATCCTCTACTCCTTCAAAAAATCGGCTCATCCTCGCCCTCGTGAGGTGCGCTCTATATACCACCTTCAGCAGTATCAGCTCCAACCTCGCACATGAGGTGGAGGCATTCACTCTCCGGAGCACCTCACACCAGACCCCCTCCTCTATAGCCTCTCCCAGCTCTTCCAGCACCATATTCACCCAATGTGGAGCGTGATCTGACGCTGCAATTGCAGAGTATTCCGACCCCTTGACTCCAGCTAGCAAAGCCTTCCCCACCACAAAAAAGTCGATCCGTGAGTATACCTTATGGACCGCTGAGAAAAACGAATACTCCCGTTCCCTTGGGTGCAGGAAGCTCCAAGGGTCCACCCCTCCCATTTCCACCATTAGCCCAGCCAGCGCCTTCGCCCCCCCCCCCCCCCCCCCCCCCCCCCGATGGGACCAGCAAGCGCGGCCGTGATCTGTCCAACCTTGGCTCCTGCACCAGGTTCCAGTCCTCCCCCACAATCAGCTCATGCGTGTCCAAATCGGGAATAGCCCCAAACACCTTCCTCGCGAATCCCACATCGTCCCAATTGGGACCGTATACACTTAACAGCGCCACTAATCTCCCCTCCAGTGCCCCTGTCACAATCACATATCTACCCCCCCCGATCTGCCACCACCTTCTCCACCTGGAGGCGTACCCTTTTGCTGACCAGCACCGCTACCCCTCGAACCCTTCCATCAAATCCGGAGTGAAACACTGGGCTAACCCAGCCATTTTTAAGTCTCACCTGGTCCTTCACCCTCAAGTGAGTCTCCTGCAGCATTGCTACATCGGCTTTCAAACTTTTAAGATGTGCAAGCACCCTTGACCTCTTGACCGGACCTCCTAGCCCTCTCACGTTCCACGTGATTATCCTTACTGGGGGTCTCTCACCCCCCCCCCCCCCACCTTTCTTATCCACCATCACCATACCACCGGGCCCTGCCCCATAAGCCTGACCTGCCCCTGTCCATTGTTAACATCGAACCCCTTCCCCCCTCCCAAGAACCCCCCTACTAAAACATCCCCCAACATCCATCCCTCCACCCCCTCTTGCTCGCCTCGAAGGCCCATTGAAGCCTGCTATCCAGGCTCCAACGTCCGCAGTCCTCCTCTCACCTCACCCCCGTTCACTAACTGACTTTAGTTAGCTAGCGCGGGTGGCTCCACCCACTAAGACCTCTCGCCCCCTTCCACCCAGTCCCAGAGAAAGAAACACCAAAACAAACCCAACAATCCAACCCCTATAATTCACTAACATAACATTTAACCGTCGCAACACTGAACGCCATTAACTTGAACTCTGTAACAATGCAAAGAGAAATAAATTTCAATACAAATCAGTAAAAAGAAAGTTGTAACATTTGTACATTTTCCAGCCACTCAAACACAGTCCACAGTCTCTCTTCCAGTTCCGCTCTTCACGTTTGTCCCAAGCCTTCTGCCCTCACGAACGCCTCAGCCACCTCCGCTGTCTCAAAATAAAAGTCTTTGGCGTTATATGTTACTCTCAACTTCGCCGGGTACACCACACCAAATCGCACCCCCTTCTTGTACAAAGCCGCCTTCACTCGCCCAAACGCCGCTCGTCTTTTTGCCAACTCCACCGTCCAGTCCTGGTAGATCCGAACCGCAGTACCATCCCACAGCACCTCACGCTCCTGCTTCGCCCAGCTTACTACTTTCTCCTTCATGCAAAACTTATGGAAGCAGATAATTACTGCCCTTGGTGGCGCGTTCACTTTGGGCTTCGGCCTTAATGACCGATGAGCTCGGTCTAGCACATACAGGGTGGGGCTCTCACCCTCCCCCATCAGCTCCGCCAACTTCTTAGCAAAGTATTACGTTGGCCTTGGGCCCTCTGTCCCTTCGGGCAAGCTCACAATTCTCAAATTGTGCCGCCTTGAGCGGTTTTCCAAGTCTTCCAGCTTTGCTCAGAGTCCTCTGTTAACCTCCACCACCCTCCGCAGCTCGTCCCCCATCGAGGTGACCTGGTCGCTGTGTCGTGTCACGGCCTCCTCCACCTCCTTCATCTTCTCGCCCTGCTCTCTCACCTCGGCCAATGCCTTTGCCACCTCCATCCTAATCAGGCTGATTGCCTCCTCCACCCATGACCTCAACACGACCGCCACCTCTTTCCTCAAGGCCTCCATGTGCCTCACCAAATGTTTTTCCAGCTCCACCGCCATCACCTCGGTCATCTTCTCCACCGTAAGTAGTGCGGCCCCGCCTTGCAGTTCGGCTTCCGCCATCCTGTCAACACTTTTGCTCGTCTTCTCCTTCGGCGGCGAACCCGCGTTTCCTCCTTTCTTCGACGCTGCTCTTCGCATCCTTTAGCGGCTTATTGTTCTTTATCTTATTTCTTTTATCCTCTCTCCCCCTTCACCCTCCTGCCCTTCATCAATCTGACATTCTTCTCTTTTGAAAAAAAACGGGGGGAAGAGAGAAAAAAAAAAACTTTCACCAAACTTCCTTAAATCTTCTTTCTTTCTCCTCTGCATTCACCTGGGACCAGGCTTCAACCATTTTTCTTCTTCCTAGGTGGGAGCCATCCGAAGTGGAGCACCCTCCCTACATGGTGCCCTGGCCTCGGGCCTGCCGCCTCGGCCTCCTCGTAGCTCCGCCCCCGCTACTCTGACCTGCCGCATCGGGCCCGGCGCCCGATGCCCGACACCCGCGCGGGGTTCTTCGCCGGTTTTTAAACCGGCCCCGCTGGCTGCTCATGGCAGCCCCAAAGGCCAACGATAGTCGGGGGGTGCGTGAGGACTCGGGGATTTCCCCGAAATCGCCGCGAATCGCGGCCACCGGCGGGTGCTCTTGTTGCTGCGGCCGCCCTGCTCGCCCACGCCACCGGAAGTCCTCAACTGTGCACATTTTCAGCCCACAAAACATTACTTGGAACATTGAGCTTTGCTGTTATGAAATCCTACATCCTTATTTATAATTGTGCCAATGTGGCACAACCATCATGCTAAATGGGCAGATTCCAAATAATCTCTCTCCCTTTCTGGTCGTTCTTGAAGGGGTGGGGGGAGTGGCGGGGATGAAGGCATACACGCTAACATGGGAATATTAACCATGGCAAGAACCTATCTGATGATGTGGGGAGGTTGTTGTGATGTAGCTACCATACAGTTCTGGGTGACCACTCCCACTCTTACCACCCACCATAGCCATATTGGGAGCATTTACAGGTTGCTAATCGACCACTTTGGCCAAGTTATGAACGTACCTTCCTAGGCCATCAAGTCCTGGAGGAGGACTCAAATTCAGAGCCGCTGGCTCAGAGGTGGGGACACTAGCCGCTGTGCCAAAAGATCTCCTGGTATGGATTAAATCCACCAGCTCAGAATGGAGCATCCATGAGGCGCTGTGATCCCTCAGCAGCGCAATTGTACTCCCAAGCCCCAAGATATTCTTCACGCTATCAATACCATCATGCCAGGGGTTCATCGCTGTTCAATGAAGAGTGTGGGAGATCTTGCCAGGAGCGACAAAGGTGACACAAAATTGCATGCACGTTGTACTGTGGGAGCAATGTGCTATAGACAGAGCTAAGCATTCCCACAAAGAACAAATCTCTTGACCTCCTCTTGTAGTCCATAATCACCAGTTTTAGGCCAATTAGATTCATTCCATGAGATGTCAAGGACTGGGTTGAGAATGTTGGATACAAGAAAGGCTATGGTCCAGACAATGTACAACACTGGCAAAGTGAAACATACCTGGGTATGCCCTGGTCACAAAAAGCAGGACAATTTCAAACCAAACTAATAATAATCCCATCAGTCTACTCTCAATTATCAGCCAGACAATTGATAGGTGTCATCCACAGTAGCTATCAATTAGCAATTACTGACTGATAACCTGCTCACCTATTCCCTGTTGTTAGGAAAGAGTTAATACTGCCTTGTACTTAAGTTGTAATTGGGGTTTCAATTGTTTAATCGACTGCACTGTATATAAAGGGGATGCAGGTGGCTGTGTGGTGCTGATAGAGGAGTGATTGCTGAATGTACTAAACTTGGAGTTAAAGCAGTCAAGACCTGCTTTTTAATCTTATTGTAGAGTTACCATCCGAGCTTAACATCTGTTTGGGCCTTCTGCGCCCAATGGGCACCGCAGGGTGTTTTATCGACCCCGGTAATCACTTTTTGGATTGATGTCTTAAGTTTCCCTTGCAATTTGTTTTTTGCTTGATGCAGTGCCCCTTAAAGGGGCCGCTCTCTTGATTTATCCCTTAGTTTGTTAATTTTGTTTAACTGTTTCAACCTAAAATAATATTCTCCGTTTGGATTGCATCAGGGCCACACAGCTCCTGACCTCATTCCAGCCTTGGTCTAAACATGGACAAAAGAGCAGAGTTCCAGGAGTGAGATGACATTGACCGATATCCAGGCAGCCTAGGACTGAGCGTAGCACCAAGGAACCTCAGTAAAATTGCAGCAGTTGGAATTAGGGGGATAATCCTCTACCGCTTGGAATCATACTTAACACAAAGGAAGATGGATGTGGTTGTTGGTTGGCTTCCTCAGCCCCAGGATGCACCTGCAGGAATTCCTCAAGGTAGTGTTCTTGGCCTAACCAACTTCATCAATGACCTTCCTTCCATCTTAAGGTCAGAAGTGGGTATTTTTGTTGATGACTGCACGGTGTGCAGTTCCATTTCCAACTCCTCCGATAATATATTGGGTCACACCTGCACGCAGCAATTCTGTTCATATGATATAGGAGCAGAATTAGGCCATTTGACCGATCATTTGACCGATCAAGTCTGCTCTGCCATTCGATCATGGCTGATCACATCCTGCCCTTAACTCCACCGTCCTGCCTGTTCTCCATAACCCTTCAACTCATTAAAAATCTGTCTAACTCCTCCTTAAATTTACTCACTGTCCCAGCATGCACCGCACTCTGGGGTAGCAAATTCCACAGATTCACAACCCTTTGGGAGAAGTAGTTTCTCCTCAATTCTTTTAAATTTGCTACCTCTAATCCTAAGACTATAGCTTCTCATTCTAGAATGCCCCACAAGAGGAATCCACATCTACTTTATCCATAACTTTTATCATCTTGTACACCTGAATTAAACCCCCCTATTCTTCTAAACTCCAGAATGTATAGGCCTAAACTGTTCAATCTCTCTTCATACGACAACCGCCTTATCTCTGGAATCAATCTAGTGAACCTCCTTTGAACTGCCTCTAATGACACTCCTCCTTTCCTCAAATAAGGGGACCAAAACTGTACACAATACTCCAGGTGTGGTCTCACCAATGCCTTGTACAATTGCAACAACACTTCCTTACCTTTTATATTCCAGTCCTTTAGCTATAAATGCTAGCATTCCATTTGCTTGCTTTATTATCTGCTGCATCTGCATGCTAGTTTTCTGGGACTCCTGAACGAGGACCCGCAGATCCCTCTGCATCGGAGCATCCCGAAGTCTCTCCCAATTTAGGTAATAAGTTGCCTTCCTATTTTTCCAACCAAAATGCATGACCTCTCACTTATCCACGTTAAACTCCATCTGCCACATTTTGGCCCACTTTCCTAACCTATCTATAATCATTTTTTAAGGTTCTTACTTCCTCATTGCAACTTCCCGTCCCACCCAACTTTGTGTTGTCAGCAGATTTGGCTATAGAACCTTCTATCCCTGTATCCAAGTCATTAATATAGATTTTAAATAGCTGGGGCCCAAGTGAACCCTGTGCCACTCCACTAGTTACATCCGAGCATCCAGAAAAAGACACATTTATCCCGACTGTCTTCTGTCCGTCACCCTGTCTTCTATCCAAGCTAATAAATGACCTGAACAACATTCATTCTTGAGCTGTTAAGTGACAAATAATATTGGTACCATAATCTCTAACAAAAACCTAGCCATCTCCCCTTGACATTCAGCTGCATTCCCATTGTTCAATTCCCCCACCATAAACATTCTTGGGGTTTTACTGTTGACCAGGAAATTCGCCGGGCCAGCCATACAAATATTATGGCAAGAGCAGGTCAGAGGCTGGGATGTTGTTGGGAAATACCTCACCTCATGACACCGCAAAGCCTGTCCAGTATCTAGAAGGCACAAGCCAGCAATGTGCTGGAATACAACCCGTGTGCCTGCGTATGTGCAGTTCCAGGAACAATTAAGAAACGTGAAACTATCCAGGACACAGAGGCCCCCCCCAGCCCCTTACAATTTTGGGAACTGACTGCTAACAAAGTTCATTCGTGAGAGCACGTTAATGAGCTGAAGTCAGAACAAAGTTTATTAAATTTCAAATAAACTATCCTCCTCTATCTGAAAGCTGCTACATCTGCTGTGACATTTTTCACAGGATTCTAGATTCCTGTCTTAGCCCACAAGCCGTCTTCATGGTCTCAGCTTGTAGCTGCTGTAAAGAGGTTTTGAAGCCCGATATATTTTTCCCATCATCCCACCACCTTGGCATCAATTTAGAACATGCCCTAATTCCAAATGTCCTGCCTCATGATGTTAAAAAATGAGGCTTAGTGTTATCAATTTCACAAAGGATTTTACCATGGAGCCTGAGTTTAGTTAATCACAGGCATTCATACTGAGAATGATCCTCCAGTCTCATCCGTGAGGGCCAAAACCCCAATCACTTTCAGTGGCACCGGAAAACCCCGGCCATGAATGAAGATGAACGATTTCAGCCTTTGTTTCTTCAAAATGTCCCCTGTCTTCTTGGCCGATTTACTTGCTTTCTCTTGAAGATGGTGACTGATGTTTGGCGCACGGTTCCACTGACTGCTGCTGCCCTGGCTGTACCTCACCAACATCAACTAAAACCTTGACAGTAGGTGGCACCAAGCTTATCAGCGAAGGAGGCATCACAGCCGAGGCCAATTCCGTCCTTCCCAAACCACCGCGATGCGAGTGTCATAATATACACCAGTACATTATGGTGCAGACACACACACACACACTGATGGACATGCAGTGGGACCAATCAGCATACACAACACCGCAGCCAATCACCGGTGAGAGCACACGCACTATAAAGACGGGACAGGAGAGTTCCCGCTCATTCTAGTAGCAGCCAGCTCGGAGCACAGAGCTCACAGCCTGCAACACAGACATTCGCCATGTGCTGAGTGCATCACCTGGTTAGGACTAGGCAAGGGTCAACAGTTAAAGCTGGTATTGCATTTACCCACAGTTTAAGTATGTTAATGTAGTTAACCTTATAATAAAATAGAGTTGCACTACTTCAAGTGTTGGTGACCTGTTTGTGATCCAGAACACCCAACACATCAGCGAGTAGTTCAGGGTGGAACCAATGGGTGACAATCAACACGGAAAGCCTAAAGTAAAAACAACATGCTGTGGATGCCGGAAATCTGAAACAAAAACAAGAAAATGCTGGCAAAACTCAGCAGGTCTGGCAGTTAACGTTTTGAGTCCTTCTTTAGCTCTTCTTCAGAGCTAAAGAGAGGGAGAAATGTGATGGATTTCACACTGTTCAAGATGGGGTTGGAGCAGGTAGAGCAAAATAGAAGGTCAGGGATAGGTGGAAGCTCAGGAGAGATGTGACAAAGATCCCATGGGTGCAAGAAAAGGGAATGTTAATGATAGTGTTAAGGACTAAAGAAGATGCTGACAGCAGCATCAAGGTAAGATAGCAGAATGTGTTAAGAGCAGTACAAGATTCAGCGTTCTGCGAAAGTAAATTTAAAAGCAGGTGACAGATGGCCCTGCGGGAGGAGGGACTGGATTAAAAAAGGGCCTCCACGTTTAACCCAACACACTGAGATTAATGGTTGCACCCTGAATTCATGTTTGGCGGAATCCTATTTGGTTATAATTCGGTTTTATGCTGGATAAACCCATCAGCTACACAGGAGAACAAAGGAACTGAGAACTGCAAAGAAACCTGTCAATCTTGGTTGCTTTGGCTGGCGTTCCCAAACATATAAACGGCTGTGTTCAGAACATTAGAAAACAACAGCGAGCCTCCTTCAGGTAAATGATTAATTCAAACACTTTTTCAAAGTCAGGAGAAACACCAACATAATATTAAGTTTACTTGACAGCTACGGTTCCCATGCGCTTATAAAGGACTCAACTTTGTATCTTTGCTTCCTCACCCAAAAGCTGTTTACTGCCTCGTAAAGCTTTCAGTGTATATCATCGCTTAGTGTTCTGCTCTGGCCGAGACCTGCTGCAGTTGTTTTGTTTTTCTGAATCCTGCTCCGATCAAATGGTGAGGACTGTGTGCGTTAGAGGCCACAGCAGCCTATAGAGGGAGCAAGGCAACAGGAGGAGGCCATTCTATTCAGTCAATCCCTTTGGTTTTCTCCACCATTCAATGAGATCATGGCTGATCGACACCTTGGGCGAAATTCTCCCGAAACGGCGCGATGTCCGCCGACTGGCATCCAAAACGGCGCCAATCAGACGGGCATCGCGCCGCCCCAAAGGTGCGGAATGCTCCGCATCTTTGGGGGCCGAGCCCCAACATTGAGGGGCTAGGCCAGCGCCGGAGGAATTTCCGCCCCGCCAGCTGGCGGAAACGGCCTTTGCTGCCCCGCCAGCTGGCGCGGAAATGACATCCCCGGGCGGCGCATGCGCGGGAGCGTCAGCGGCCGCTGACAGTTTCCCACGCATGCGCAGTGGAGGGAGTCTCTTCCGCCTCCACCATGGTGGAGACCGTGGCGGAGGCGGAAGGGAAAGAGTGCCTCCACGGCACAGACCCGCCCGTGGATCGGTGGGCCCCGATCGCGGGCCAGTCCACCGTGGGGGCACCCCCCGGGGCCAGATCGCCCCGCGCCCCCCCCCAGGACCCTGGAGCCCGCCCACGCCGCCTTGTCCCGCTGTTCAAAAGGTGGTTTAATCCACGCCGGCGGGACAGGCAATTTATCGGCGGGACTTCGGCCAATCCGGGCCGGAGAATCGAGCAGGGGGGCCCGCCAACCGGCGCGGCACGATTCCCGCCCCCGCCAAATCTCCGGTGCCGGAGACTTCGGCAACCGGCGGGGGCGGGATTTACGCCAGCCCCCGGCGATACTCCGACCCGGCGGGGGGTCGGAGAATGACGCCCCTTATTACAATCCTAGACCAGACCCCAACAGTGGACAGGATACAGGGCATAAACCCCAGTATTTTATTTTAACTTTGCAAGACTGTGAGGAAAGGACACCTCGTTCCAGGAGTGACTTCATTATTCAATACAGTGAATACAGTAACCCTTAACTGCTATCTTTATTCCCACTCAAACAACACAGAAAATAATCTGACGCCTCGATACACTGCAGCCCTCAAGAAGACCCATTGTACAGAGATGGTCTTTGAGAAAGAGCGATATTTCAGCACTGCTTTAAAAAAAAGACCTGAAACCTGTCAGGACCATGCAGAAACTCTGGCTGTATTTCTTCAGAAGCTGCTTCAGCAAGTTTCAGCTCACCTTCTAAATACATTCTTCTGAACTGCTTGGAAAGGAACTGCTAATCTCGCTACAGACATATCTTTTAACAGAACTGAGATGCTTGACCTCTGCTCACATCTCCCACTAACTCTCAAACTAACACTGCTTTTCTGCAAAATGCCTGCTATCTTGTCATTATTGGGTGGAGCCATCATCTTACCAAACTGAAATTTAATTAACTCCACAGGGAATCCCCTTAGTCAAAGCAACATTGCTATTTACAATGCTTTAATCGCACCCCTGGCTCCCAAAAATTTTCAACCCAGGATTCTGTTAAAATACTACTAACCCAGGCTTTCAGCCCTTACTGCACCAAGTACTATAATACAATGGGCGGGATTCTCCGCGAACCGGCGGGGCAGGTGACTCCGGCGCCGAGGAGTGGCGTGATCCACTCTGGCGTCGGGCCGCCCCGAAGATGCACCCCCCGGGGCCAGATCCCCATTTCCATCTTGAAATTGTCCTCAATTGTCCAATCTGGAACTGTTCTAACATCTGCAGCCATTTGGGGAGGCGAGTTTAAGATTTACACTATCCTCTGTGTTATATTGCCCACTGATTTACATTCTCAGTCAAAGAGTTATGGTCCCCCTGCCGCGCCAGCCAAAAGCGCAATGGCCACTAAATCTCGTGAGAGGCCCAAAACGGGATTTGATTATGGTCATGATCGTCCCCGCAACCCCCCCACCCCCCCCCACTCTGGTTGACACGTCAGGTTCACACCCAGGAATGGCATGAACTTGATTAACATATTTTATAATAAATTTGAATGCAATTATAGGGCGTAATGCCATTACATCTGCCCCCTACCTTATCGGCCCACCCAGCCGGCATAAGGTCACGTCAGCAAGAATAACTACTGGTGTTCTAAAAACCAAAACCAGTCATGATGACCATGCTGAGGGTGCACAAGTATGTGTTGCCCCTGGGGAGGGAGTGGAGGGGGGTGCGGTTAGGGACATGGCTGGGCAGTGCCGAGGCAGTGCCAACCAGCCAGGGGCGGGCCCTCTGTGGAGTCCCATTGGGGGCTTCAGAGTGACGCCCCCAGATTCTCTGTGCAACCCGCGCCAGAAAATCTGGAATGAAAACCTGGCTGTGCATCTGGAGAGATATACACAGGGTTTTCAGTCTGATCCTGACACTCTGCCAGATTGTGGTAAAACTCAATCCATAGAGTTTTACAGCACAAAAAGAGGCCTTTTGGCCCATTGTGTTGACACCAGCCATCAAATACTTATCTATTCTAATCTACTTTCCCAACACTTGGTCCTTGTATGATATGATGGTTCAAGTGCCCACCTAAATGCTTCTTGAAGCTGTGAGGATTCTTGCTTCTATCATTCTTTCAGCCAGTAAGTTCCAGATTCCAATCACCCTCTGGCTGGAAAAAGCTTTTCCTCAAATCCCCTCGAAGTCTCCTGACCCTCAACCTAAATTTCTTCCCCCTGGTTATTGACCCCTCCACTTAGGGAGAAAGTTCCTTCCTATCTCCCCCCCAACCAGATCCGCCAGAATTTTGTACACCTCAAGCAGGTTCCTCCATCAGCCTTCTCTGCCCTAAGGAAAACAACCCCCACCTAACCAGCCTCTTTTCACAGCTGAAATGCTCCAGCCCAGGCAACATCCTGGTGAATCGCCTCTGAACCCTCTCTCATGCAAACTCACCCATTCTATAGAGTGGCGCCCAGAACTGCACACAGTAGCCTCACATTCACATAACTAGCATGTCATACAACTCCATCATTACATCGATGCTCTTATATCCTATACCTCGCTGAATAACTCTGAATTGACGACATAAGAACATAAGAACTAGGAGCAGGAGTAGGCCATTTGGCCCTTCGAGCCTGCTCTGCCATTCAATGAGATCATGGCTGATCTTTTGTGGACTAAAGAAATTGGAAATTATAAAAATGAGGTTGAGGATCAGAGGAATAGTAAATGTAGATGGGAAGAGACTGGAGAAGGAGCGAGAGGATGGAATCGAGATAGGAGGAAATAAGAACATAAGAACCAGGAGCAGGAGTAGGCCAATGAGATCATGGCTGATCTTTTGTGGACTCAGCTCCACTTTCCCGCCCGCACACCATAACCCTTTATTCTTCAAAAAACTATCTATCTTTATCTTCAAAACGTTTAATGAAGGAACCTCAACTGCTTCACTGGACAGGGAATTCCATAGATTCACAGCCCTTTGCGTGAAGAAGTTCCTCCTAAACTCAGTCCTAAATCTACTTCCCCTTATTTTGAGGCTATGCCCCCTAGATCTGCTTTCACCCACCAGTGGAAACAACCTGCCCGCATCTATCCTATCTATTCCCTTCATAATCTTATATATTTCTGTAAGATCCTCCCACATCCTTCTAAATTCCAATAAGTACAGTCCCAGTCTACTCAACCTCTCCTCGTAATCCAACCCCCTCAACTCTGGGATTTACCTAGTGAATCTCCTCTGCACATCCTCCAGTGCAAGTACATCCTTTCTCAGGTAAGGAGACCAAAACTGAACACAATACTCCAGGTGTGGCCTCACTAACACCTTATATAGTTGCAGCATAACCTCCCTAGTTTTAAACTCCATCCCTGTAGCAATGAAGGACAAAACTCCATTTGCCTTCTTAATCACCTGTTGCACCTGTAAACCAACTTTTTGCGACTCATGCACTAGCACACCCAGGTCTCTCTGCACACCAGCATGTTTTAATATTTTATCATTTAAATAATAAGCCCTTTTGTTGTTATTACAACCAAAATGGATAATCTCACATTTGTCAACATTGTATTCCATCTGCCAGACCCTAGCCCATTCACGTAACCTATCCAAATCCCTCTGCAGACTTCCGGTATCCTCTGCACTTTTTGCTTTACCAATTATCTTAGTGTCGTCTGCAAACCTGGACACATTGCACTTGGTCCCCAACTCCAAATCATCTATGTAAATTGTGAACAATTGTGGGCCCAACACTGATCCCTGAGGGACACCACTAGCTACTGATTGCCAACCAGAGAAACACCCATTAATCCCCACTCTTTGCTTTTTATTAATTAACCAATCCTCTATCCATGCTACTACTTTCCCCTTAACGCTATGCATCTTTATCTTATGCAGCAACCTTTTGTGTGGCACCTTGTCAAAAGTGGTCTAGGTTTAGGTCTAGGCTTTACACTGCGACCTTTCATTCTTGATAGCCCATCATAGGAAAGAGATTCTCTGTATTTCTTCCATTGATTTCTGAGATGTGATGGTTGCTGGCAAGGCCAGCAATGAAATGAAATGAAAATCGCTTGTTGTCACGAGTAGGCTTCAATGAAGTTACTGTGAAAAGCCCCTAGTCGCCACATTCCGGCACCTGTTCGGGGAGGCTGGTACGGGAATTGAACCGTGCTGCTGGCCGGCTTGGTCTGCTTTAAAAGCGAGCGATTTAGCCCAGTGTGCTTGTGGTAGTATGTATTAGGGGTCATGTGGGACTGTGAAGCCGTGATGCTATTGGCTGACAGATCCCGGGTCCTGGTTGGCTGTTGACTCCTGGCTCCGCCCTGAAGGCGGAGTATAAGAACCCGAGCTTCTCTCCACCGCTCCATTCTGTTGCTGAACTGCTGGGGACAAGTCTCGCTTAATAAAGCCTCATCGACTTTATCTCTACTCGTCTCTCTCGTAAGTCATTATGTGCTACAATTTATTAAGCGAGCTTAAAGGACTATGGAGCAGACGGTACAGCGCCCAGTACCGGATATTTATTTGGTCTGAAGTCCAGCGGTTGCTGAAGGAAGGCATAATCCAGGCCAGCAATAGTCCCTGGAGAGCCCAGGTGGTAGTAGTAAAGACCGGGGAAAAGCAAAGGATGGTCATAGACTATAGCCAGACCATCAACAGGTACACACAGCTAGATGCGTACCCTCTCCCCCGCATATCCGACATGGTAAATCGGATTGCCCAGTATAAGGTTTTCTCCACCGTGGACCTCAAGTCCGCCTACCACCAGCTCCCCATCCGCCCAGGTGACCGCAAGTACACAGCCTTCGAGGCAGACGGGCGTCTATACCACTTCCTAAGGGTCCCATTTGGTGTCACGAACGGGGTCTCGGTCTTCCAACGGGAGATGGACCAAATGGTTGACCAGCACGGGTTGCAGGCCACGTTCCCATATCTCGACAACGTAACCATCTGCGGCCACGAGCAGCAGGACCACGACGCCAACCTCCAAAAATTCCTCCAGACCGCTAACGCCTTGAACCTCACATACAACGAGGAAAAGTGCGTTTTTAGCACAAACCGGTTGGCCATCCTGGGATACGTAGTGCGCAATGGGATAATAGGCCCCGACCCCGAACGCATGCGCCTCCGCATGGAATTTCCCCTCCCCCACTGCTCCAAAGCCCTGAAACGTTGCCTGGGGTTCTTTTCATATTACGCCCAGTGGGTCCCCCAGTATGCAGACAAGGCCCGCCCGCTAATACAGACCACGACCTTCCCTCTGTCGACAGAGGCTCGCCAGGCCTTCAGCCGCATCAAAGCGGATATCGCAAAGGCCACGATGCGCGCCATCGACGAATCCCTCCCCTTCCAGGTCGAGAGCGACGCCTCCGACGTAGCTCTGGCGACCACCCTTAACCAAGCGCGCAGACCCGTGGCCTTTTTCTCCCGAACCCTCCACGCCTCAGAAATCCGCCACTCCTCAGTGGAAAAGGAAGCCCAAGCCATAGTGGAAGCTGTGCGACATTGGAGGCATTACCTGGCCGGCAGGAGATTCACTCTCCTCACCGACCAACGGTCGGTAGCCTTCATGTTCGATAATGCACAGCGGGGCAAAATTAAAAATGACAAGATCTTAAGGTGGAGGATCGAGCTCTCCACCTTCAACTACGAGATCTTGTACCATCCCGGAAAGTTGAACGAGCCGTCCAATGCCCTATCCCGCGGCACATGTGCCAACGCACAAATAGACCGCCTCCAAGCCCTCCACGAGGACCTCTGCCACCCGGGGGTCACTCGGTTCTACCATTTTATAAAGTCCCGCAACCTCCCCTACTCTGTGGAGGAGGTCCGTACAGTCACCAGGAACTGTCACATCTGCGCGGAGTGCAAACCGCACTTTTTCAGGCCGGATAGAGCGCACCTGATCAAGGCTTCCCGCCCCTTTGAACGCCTCAGTCTGGATTTCAAAGGGCCCCTCCCCTCCACCGACCGCAACACATACTTCCTGAACGTGGTGGACGAGTACTCCCGTTTCCCCTTCGCCATCCCCTGCCCCGACATGACAGCGGCCACAGTCATTAAAGCCCTTGGCACATATTCACACTGTTCGGTTGCCCCGCATATATCCATAGCGACAGGAGGTTCTCCTTCATGAGTGACGAGCTGCGCCAGTTCCTGCTCAGCAAGGGCATAGCCTCGAGCAGGACGACCAGCTACAACCCCCGGGGGAACGGGCAAGTAGAGAGGGAGAACGGCACGGTCTGGAAGACCGTCCTACTGGCCCTACGGTCCAGGGATCTCCCAGTTTCCCGGTGGCAGGAGGTCCTCCCAGACGCTCTCCACTCCATCCGGTCGCTGCTGTGTACCACCACTAACCAAACGCCCCACGAGCGCCTCCTTGTCTTCCCCAGGAAGTCCTCCTCCGGAACGTCGCTGCCGACCTGGCTGGCGACCCCAGGAACCATCTTGCTCCGGAAACATGTGCGGGCGCACAAGTCGGACCCGTTGGTCGAGAGGGTTCACCTCCTCCACGCGAACCCGCAGTACGTCTACGTGGCGTACCCCGACGGCCGACAGGACACGGTCTCCCTGCGAGACCTGGCGCCCGCCGGCAACACACACACCCCCCCGACACCGATCATCCCCTCCCTGCCACCGGCGCACCCCGCGACCGCCCCCTTCCCGGGAGGATCGGTCCTCCTCCCGTGTCCGCCCAGGAGTGAAACAGGATCAAACACCGAAACGCTCCCGGAGACGACAACGCCGGAACAAGCACCTGCACCACCACCGGGGCTGAGGCGATCGACGAGGAAGACCAGACCGCCCGCTCGACTCGTGGCATCGGCGTGACACCAAGAATGTTGTTGGACTGTAACAAAAAAATTTTCTCTTACTAATATTGTAAATAGTTTCACAAACCTTGTACATAGCCCAGTGTAGGGCTAAAACTGTAATGACATGCCCGAAATTTTCCTCCCAGGACCAGCCTTGTAAACCCCTACCACCATGCGAACCACCACCCCGCCGGGTTCATTTTTAACAAGGGGTGAATGTGGTAGTATGTATTAGGGGTCATGTGGGACTGTGAAGCCGTGATGCTATTGGCTGACAGATCCCGGGTCCTGGTTGGCTGTTGACTCCTGGCTCCGCCCTGAAGGCGGAGTATAAGAACCCGAGCTTCTCCCCGCCGCTCCATTCTGTTGCTGAACTGCTGGGGACAAGTCTCGCTTAATAAAACCTCATCGACTTCATCTCTACTCATCTCTCTCGTAAGTCATTGTGCGCTACAGTGCTAAGCCAGCCCCTAAAGTTAAGATGGTCCTTATTGAAATGAAATGAAATGAAAATCGCTTATTGTCACAAGTAGGCTTCAAATGAAGTTACTATGAAAAGCCCCAAGTCGCCACATTCCGGCGCCTGTTCGGGGAGGCTGGTACGGGAATTGAACCCGCGCTGCTGGCCTTGTTCTGCATTATAAGTCAGCTGTTTAGCCCACTGTGCTAAACCAGCCCCTATGTTTGTTGCCCATCCTCAATTGCCCTGGAGAAGTCGTTTTCTTGGGTAGCTGCAGTCTATCAAGGGGAACTGGTAGGTCATGGTGTTTCCATGTGTCCATTTCTCTTTTCCTTCGAGGTGGTAGCAGTCGTGGATCTGGAAGGTGTCATCGATGAAGCCTTGATGAGTTGCTGCACTGGATCTTGTCGGTGGTACACATGACCGTCACTCTGCACTGCTGGTGGAGGAAGTGAATGCATTAACCTGCAAGTGGTTATAATGCTTTTAAATAGAATGGGGAGGGTGGGGGAGGCGGGGGGTGGGGGGAGTGCGACTTCCTGCTGATGCTGAATGCACGCTCGGATGTGCATGTGGAAGACAACACATTAGGTGGAACATTAAGGCCGGAAATGGCACCAGGGTGTCCACCCAGAGTTACATACTCCACATGGGTACCATGACCTACCTACTCAGCAGACATCTGCCGCACGTTCCACCTTCCCCCTTGCCAAACTGACATCTGGTATGGCTTGCACCTGAAGTGTGTGCGTGAGCACCGCCGACAACCATTTTGTATCCAAAATGCAACCACTGTTCTATGGAGCCAAACTGTACAGCGACTGCTTCTCACAGATGAGGTGATAAGTGTGTCTGGGAGACAGTGAGCACGAAGTAAAAATGGTGCTGATTAACCTATTAGCAAAACAGACTCACATCTAAGGGCAGCATGGTAGCATTGTGGATAGCACATTTGCTTCACAGCTCCAGGGTCCCAGGTTCGATTCCGGCTTGCGTCACTGTCTGTGCGGAGTCTGCACGTCCTCCCCGTGTGTGCGTGGGTTTCCTCCGGGTGTTCCGGTTTCCTCCCACAGTCCAAAGATGTGCAGGTTAGGTGGATTGGCCATGACAAATTGCCCTTCATGTCCAAAATTGCCCTTAGTATTGGGTGGGGTTACTGGGTTATGGGGATAGGGTGGAGGTGGTTGACCTTGGGTAGGGTGCACTTTCCAAGAGCCGGTGCACACTCGATGGGCCGAATGGCCTCCTTCTGCACTGTAAATTCTATGATAATTCTATGCAGCACCTCATGACATCCTCCGAGTATGCTTACTGTAGCCAACAGAAATACGGCAACCAATTATCAGATGAGCTGAATGTCACGGTTGGACTGTTTATAGCAGTGATGTATGAGGGAGAATGGTGGTCAGGACAGTACTGCCTGCTCATCTTCAAGCAGGATTTTTGTTTACATTCACCCAAAGCGCAAGGCCCGGGATCAACAAGTGCTTCGAAAGTGCAGCACTCCCTCAGTACTCCAGGCACCCGGCCTAGATTGGATGTTCAAGTCTACAATTTGAACCCACAGCCTTTGGACTTGAGGGGCAAGGGTTCAACCACCTAGCCCAGCAGAAAAGAGGTGGCACAGTGGTTGGCACTGCTGCCTCACGGTGCCAGGGACCCCTGTTCAATTCCGGCCTGGGGTGACTCTCTGTGCGGAGTGTGCACGTTCTCCCCGTGGCTGCGCGGGTTTCTTCCGGGTGCTCTGCTTTGCTCCCACAGTCCGAAGATGAGCAGGTTGGGTGGATTGGCCACGCTAAATTGCCCCTTGGTGTCCAGGAATGTGCAGGTTAGGTGGGGTTACAGGTATAGGGAGGAGGTGTGGGCCTAGGCTCTTTCGGAGGGCCAGTGGAGCTCGATGGGCCAGATGACCTCATTCTGCACTGTAGGGCTTCAATCATAATATACCAAACAGAAAGAAATGATTGAGAGTATGATGGTATATTATGAAATGGTAACTTTGAACATTTAAGATTGACTAGACATTGCACAATTTTATTTTCTGATATTGTGCATTCCTAGATCTCGTTACCTTCAAGAAAGGATAAGGTAAATACGGCAATCTGGGTGAAACATACTTCAGATTTGTTTGTGTTAATTTGTAAAAATGCCCTTGATGCTAAGTCTCTCCCTTGAAGTGCATATTCCCTCTAGATTGAAGACAGGAAACATAAATCTCTGTGTTAATCCATCCACAAATGATCGATTAGACATTTACCTGCTAGCTGCTCATAACCTTTTTTTGACTTCAAAGGTCCCAGGATTTTTTCCAAAATGGGTTTGACCGGCTAATCACTGAATTATCCTGTCCACTTTAAGAATGCATCATGTTGAAACCTTTCCCACTTAAGGGCAGGGTCACATTTGCAATCCCATTACAGACATCCTGACGAGGACCTCCTTTTCCTTTGATGGAAAGTCATTCCAGTTTGTTGCTAAGTAAAGGGGGGGTAATGAATGTCAGTTATCATCACTGACAATAAACAAACTGTATTTCTCAGCTGCACTTAGTATTGTTTAGAGACTCTGATGTGATCTGCGATGTTTTTTCCTCTCTTTTGATTTCACGGCACAGACATGTGCTATTGATCTGCAACCTTCAGGGAGCTGCCTTGAAGTAAATGCTGGGAAGAATCCTATTGTTGAGATCATCCTTCAATTGTGCTGTTTGATGGAAAGTGTGTGAAAATGAGTGTGTGCGTGATCATGTGTGTATGTGAGTTTGTGTGTGTGAAAGTGAGTGTGAACCTGTGTGTGTGTGTGGTGAATGTGCACGTGACAGGGAGTGAGTGAGTGAACATGTGTGTGTGTGTGACAGTGAGTGTGAATGTGCTTGTGTATATGAATGTGCGTGAAAAAGTGAGATTGTGTGTATATGAAAGTGGGTGCGAATGTATGTGTGGAGGTAGATGTGTGAGTGAAAGTGAGTGTGTATGTGTGAATGTGTGTGCATGAGTATATGAGAATCACAATGTGTGAGTGCGAGTATATGTATGAGATTATGAGTGTGCTTCAGTGTGTGTATGAGTGAATATATAGGTGCACGTGTCAATATGTGTGTGAGAATATGTGTGTGTGGGGAGGAATGTGGGGGGGGATGTGAGTGTGTGTGTCTGTGAGAATGTGAAAGTGTATGTGGGGGAATGTGAGGGTGTGTGTGTGGGAATGTGAGTGTGTGTGTGTGAATGTGTGAGTGCGTGTGTGAGAATGTGAGTGTGTGTGTGTGGGAATGTAAGAGTGTGTGTGTGGGAATGTGAGAGTGTGTGTGTGGGAATGTGAGTGTGTGTGTGGGAATGTGAGTGTGTGTGTGTATGAATGTGAGAGTGTGTGTGGGAATGTGGGATTGTGTGTGGAAATGTGAATGTGAGTGTGTGTGTGTGTGTGAATGTGAGAGTGTGTGTGTGTGAATGTGAGAGTGCGTGTGTGGGAATGTGAGTGTGTGTGTGGGAATGTGAGTGTGTGTGTGTATGAATGTGAGAGTGTGTGTGGGAATGTGGGATTGTGTGTGGAAATGTGAATGTGAGTGTGTGTGTGTGAATGTGAGAGTGTGTGTGTGGGAATGTGAGTGTGTGTGTGGGAATGGAGTGTGTGTGTGTGTGTGAATGTGAGAGTGTGCGTGTGTGAATGTGAGAGTGTGTGTGTGGGAATGTGAGTGTGTGAGACTGTGTGTGTGGGAATGTGTGTGGTGGGAATGTGGGAGTGTGTGTGGGAATGTGAGTGTGTGGGAATGTGTGTGTGTGGGAATGTGAGTGTGTGTGTGTGAATGTGTGAGTGCGTGTGTGGGAATGTGAGTGTGTGTGTGGGAATGTGAGTGTGTGTGTGAATGTGAGAGTGTGTGTGTGGGAATGTGAGTGTGTGTGTGAATGTGGGAGTGTGTGTGTGGGAATGTGTGTGTGTGGGAATGTGTGTGTGTGGGAATGTGAGTGTGTGTGTGTGAATGTGTGAGTGCGTGTGTGGGAATGTGAGTGTGTGTGTGGGAATGTGAGTGTGTGTGTGAATGTGAGAGTGTGTGTGTGGGAATGTGAGTGTGTGTGTGAATGTGAGAGAGTGTGTGAATGTGAGAGTGTGTGTGTGAGACTGTGTGTGTGGGAATGTGTGTGGTGGGAATGTGTGAGTGTGTGTGGGAATGTGTGTGTGGGAATGTGAGTGTGTGTGGGAATGTGAGTGTGTGTGTGTGAATGTGAGAGTGTGTGTGTGGGAATGTGAGTGTGGGAATGTGAGTGTGTGTGAATGTGAGAGTGTGTGTGGGAATGTGGGATTGTGTGTGTAAATGTGAATGTGAGTGTGTGTGTGAATGTGAGAGTGTGTGTGTGTGAATGTGAGAGTGTGTGTGTTGGAATGTGTGTGGTGGGAATGTGGGAGTGTGTGTGGGAATGTGAGTGTGTGTGGGAATGTGAGTGTGTGTGGGAATGTGAGTGTGTGGGGGGGAATGTGAGTGTGTGTATGTGTGAATGTGAGTGTGTGTGTGTGTGGGAATGTGAGAGTGTGTGTGTGGGAATGTGAAAGTGTGTGTGGGAATGTGAGTGTGTGTGTGGGGGAATGTGAGTGTGTGTGTGGGAATGTGAGTGTGTGTGTGTGGGACTGTGAGTGTATGTGTGGGGGAATGTGAGTGTATGTGTGGGAATGTGAGTGTATGTGTGGGAATGTGTGTGTGTGTGTGTGTGGGAATGAGTGTGTGTGTGTGTAGGAATGTGAGAGTGTGTGTGTGTGAATGTGAGAGTGTGTATGAGAATGTGGGAGTGTGTGTGGGATTGTGAGTGTGTGTGTGAATGTGAGAGTGTGTGTGTGAATGTGAGAGTGTGTGTGTGAATGTGAGAGTGTGTGTGTGGGAATGTGAGTGTGTGTGTGTGTGTGGGAATGTGAGAGTGTGTGTGTGTGGGAATGTGGGAGTGCGTGTGGGAATGTGGGAGTGTGTGTGGGAATGTGGGAGTGCGTGTGGGAATGTGGGAGTGTGTGTGGGAATGTGGGAGTGTGTGTGGGAATGTGGGAGTGCGTGTGTGGGAATGTGGGAGTGCGTGTGTGGGAATGTGGGAGTGCGTGTGTGGAAATGTGAGAGTGTGTGTGGGAATGTGGGAGTGCGTGATTCCTAGGAATCCTATGGTGAGTAATTCAGCTCCTGACCCCCCAAAGCCTGTCCACCATCTACAAGGCACAAGCCAGTGGTGTGATGGAATACTCTCCACTTGCCTGGATGAGCGCAGCTCCAACAATACTCAAGAAGCTCAACACCATCCAGGACAAAGCAGCTCACTTGAGTGCTCTCCCTTCCTCAAACATTCAGCCCTCCACCACCGACGAACAGTGCCAGCTGTGTGTACCATCTACAAGGTGCACTGCAGTAGCCCACCAAGTTCCTCAGGCAGCACCTTCCAAATTCATGACTACAACCATCTAGAAGGACAAGAGTAGCAGATACCTGGGAACCTCACCACCTGGAGGTTCTCCTCCAAGCCACTTACCACCCGGACTTGGAAATATATCGCCGTTCCTTCACTGTCGCTGGGGCAACATCCTGGAACTCAATCCCTGACAGCACAGTTACCTATATGTACCAATATGTGAAGGACTGCACGGTTCTAGAAGGCAACTCACCACCTTCTGAAGGGCAACTAGAGATGGGCAATAAATGCTTCCCTAACCAGCGACACCCACATCCGGTAAATGAATAAAAAAATGCGTGTGAGGGAGCGTGTGATGGTATGTGTCAATATGTGTTAGAGAGTGAGTGTGAGAGAGTGGGCGATGACGTGTGTGAGTGTGAGAGAGCGAGCGAGAGTGTGTGTGAGTGTGAGAGAGTGAGCAAGGGTGTGTGTCTGTGTCAACATGTAAGTGTGAGAGAGTGAGTGAGGGTGTGTGTGAGAGTGTGAGAAAGTGAGCGAGGGTGTGTGTGTCTGCATGTGGTCAAGGGGGGGCAATGATGACATTTAAAAAAAAACATCAGCGGCTTTGAACTGCCGTGGGATAAACCAGGGTAATGCAAGTTGCTACATAAATACAAACACTGTTTTTGTTCTACTTCGCTATTGCTGTTAGCATTAATTGTTAGTATATGAAGGAGGAATAATGCAGCAGCTTGTCTTTTACCTTCATCAAGTTTATTCTTCAACTCCTTATGGTTTCCGCACCCCAACTTTTGCAACTGTGTTCATTTAGAGTCTTTAGGAAGTTGAGCCAATAACTATCACCTGTCTTTAATAAGGCAATTTAATAAGGGTGACACACACACCCTCCCTCACTCTCACACTCACATGCACATATTGACACACACACACACATTGACACACACATCCTCACTCTCTCACACACACATATTGACACACACACGCTTGCACACACTTTCACACTCACACACACACACATATTGACACACACGCACCCTCACAGCGCCGAGGTCCCAGGTTCGATCCCAGCTCTGGGTCACTGTCTGTGTGGAGTTTGCACATTCTCCCCGTGTTTGCGTGGGTTTCGCCCCCACAACCCAAAGATGTGCAGGGTAGGTGGATTGGCCACGCTAAATTGCCCCTTAATTGGGAAAAATGAATTGGGTACTCTAAATTTATGAAAATAAAGTAAGGCAAATAGCTTAACAATGTAATTGCCAAAGTATGCACTTGCTGATACATTGACACATTAATAGTTGGCTGATGCTCAGAAATACACAGAGTTCAGTTCACTACAGTGAACTCATGTCACCGTCGACTGTCCCTCAATTGAAGTGGAAGGGACAGCTTTGTTCAGGATCACAAATTTCTGCCATGGGTCTTCATGTGAAATGGCCGCTGGTCGAAGCCTGCACGTGGGTTAGTTTAACGTAGGGCGCCGTCATGGCCCACAGGATCTTGACGGGTCGGCGATCAGATTTCGGACCACGAAAACCAGGACTACCTTGCCGGCGTGGTCATCTTCCTTCTGTCTTTGCAGCCAGTTGGGGTGCCCAGTCTTCCCTTGCCTGTGCCGCTCTCGAGGACATTTTGGTCTGCACTTGGTCTGGCATGTGCCCCTGGCCTTGATGCCATGGGTGGCGTCACCAGGAGCAAGGCCCACCCGACGGCATTGCTCAAGGACTCGCCGCAGCAAATAAAACCTCTCCATGCTGTCAAGGTGGCTATCCACGGAGGGTGTCTGTCTGTCATAAACACTACCAAAAAGATTTCCTGAACTCGCCACTACAGTTAAAGAAAAGCTTAACTTCTGACCCTGGCCTGTGTTCGACTATTACTCCTTCACCGAAGTAGAAGAAAAATACTGCAGATGCTGGAAATCTGAAATAAAATGCTGTAGCAGCTCAGCAGGTCCGGCAGCATCTGTGGAGAGAACAACAGAGTTAACGTTTCGAGTCTGGATGACACCATCGTTCACCTCAGAGTCTCCATAAATTAAAAGGGACACCTTCTCTTTAACCAGTGTGATTGAATTGTAATCTGCAATGTGGCTTTATATTGGGTTTCATAAGGCAATATGGGAGTGGCGATCAGCTCTACTCGCAGGGGTCTGAGACAGCCCCACACAAGGGGGAAAAGAAACGTAAAATTTAATTTTCGAAAGGAAATTGTTAAGCTAGCTCAGTTTCCCACCCGGCAGATCTTTTATTAATCGGAAGAAAGATTTCCAACGTAAGCTTTGAAGATGGGCAGCAGGGTAGCACAAGGGGCTAGCACTGTGGCTTCACAGCACCAGGGTCCCAGGTTCGATCACCCGCTGGATTCTGCATGTTCTCCCCGTGTGTGCGTGGGTTTCCTCCGGGTGCTCCGGTTTCCTCCCACAGCCCAGAGACGTGCAGGTTAGGTGGATTGGAGATGCTAAATTACCCTTAGTGTCTACAAAGGTTAGGAAGGGTTATTGGGTTACGGGGATAGGGTGGAAGTGAGGGCTTAAGTGGGTCGGGGCAGACTCGATGGGCCGAATGGCCTCCTTCTGCACTGTATATTCTATGTTCTATTTGCCAATATCCATGAGGTCCAGTGCAGTACATCAGATGGGGTCTGAACAAAGCTTTGTACGACTGAAGCAGAACTTCACCCCCTGGGTCGATAGTTGCCTTCGCCTAACATGTTGCCTGACGCGTTGGTCGAATGAAAGGAAAGATATTTACAAATTTGCCAGTGTTAAATTGATTGATTTTCATTAAATGTTGCGGTCCGTCCTGCGTGCAACGTCTCGGGAAATCTGAGTCCTCCCAACATGCGATGTCTGTGAGTGTCCGGCATTTATTTCCAACTCTGGGCTTCATTGCAATTCTCAGCAGCTGAGCGAGGCCTGTCCCTTTAAGACCCCTGCACTCATGCACTCCCGGTGGGGGAGTGGTCCAATTAGGCGCAGCCCGCAGTCATTTAGAGGCTAATGGTTGAGGGCATTTTCTGTTGATTGGCAGATGCTTGTTAATCCATAGCCCGTGCCCCCGAGAAGGAGCCAGGATTTCAAGGTCAGAAGAGTCAGCAGGAAATGATTGGCTTTTAGCACCAACCACCAACCCCCACCCTCCGCTCTCCCCAACCACGCCATTTGTTTTATGTTTTGACATTTCGAAGCACAGCATTTAAAATCTGATGAATGTGGCCCAATGTACAAGATTTATAGATAGAAAGAGCAAATCGAGAATAAGGCATTTTATCAGAGTGCTCTGGGAGATCCAGCGTTGATTTTACCCACACCGAACACCGGTGATGTTTTAAGGGGCGATGAGGGGCTTTATGAGGAAGCGAAAGGAATTAAATAAGGAGGCAAAGCCAAAGGAAAGGATTCACCTCGCTTTTCAAGTTACTTGTTTTTTAAACATTGATTCATTTGTGGGCTGTGGGAGTCGCTGGTGAGGCCAATAGTTATTGACCGCGCTGAATTGCCCGTGGGAAGGTGGTGGCGACGCGCTTTCTTGAATCACTATTGGACTGCGCCATCCCAGTGCTGGGGGTCACCCACAGTGCTCTGTTACAATGCCAGCTGGTTTTTGCCACTGGGCAGTCGGGTTCCAGAATGGAACGCTGGCTCAATTGGATCGTAACTTTTATGTTTCTTGTTTTGAGAGACCTGGATGAATAGAGTCACAGGACTGCCAATTAACTTTTGACATTTATTGAACAAGATTGGCGGGATTCTCCAGCCTCCCAGCTCCGTGTTTCCCCGCGGCGGGAGGCGGCGCGCTGGTCGCTGCCGGAGAGATCCTCTGTTCCCACCCCCAGCGAACAAACAGGGAATTCTGGTCTAAAATCCATTATATACATTACCTCCTAACCACAACTATATTTTCATAGGTGTACACAGGTATCTCAGGATAATGCAAGTTACAAAATATATCTTATGCTGTAATGTTCTTGGTAGGTACACAGTCCCTGTAAACCAACCAATGAAGCTCCAGGCACCAGATGGTCCATGACGGAAGATCGGCTCAGAGTTAGAAATAAATGTTGGACACTCACTGACGTTGTCAACTGTGGCCAGACACACTCCACTCTGAAACCAAATAGCAGATGCCGCTTAAGACAACTTCTGTACAACAAAGCAGGGCCTCAGTGTGCCCCCAACAGGGGGGAAGGTGCCAGGCTGGAGGTGGGGGGGACCACTCAACAGAGACGGGAGAGCAAACTGGGACAGGAACAGGGGAAAGAGGGACAAAGGAGGGATACAAGGGAGAGGGGGGAAAGGGGAGAGACCGGGGGACGGGGGACACACACACACACACAGGGAAGGAGAGACCGGGGAGGGGTGACACAGGGAAGGAGGGACAAACAGGGCTAGAAAAGGAATAGGGCTACAAATTGCCACAACCAAGGGCTCGAAACAAGGAATCGCTGCAAGCACCCACCCGGTACGGTCTCTGGGCGAAGGGAGACCCCAGGGTGCAGGGGACTATCCGCATGGCGGACGCACAGTGGGCGGCCATGTCGGGTGTCCCCGGGACAAAGGGAAACCCTGGAGCGCAGGGACCCGACCGCATGGAGAGAGCAGCGACAGCGGCCATCCTGGACGGCCCCCTAACAAAGGGAAACCCCGGAGGGCAGGGGCGCGTCCACCAGGTAAGTATGGTTAATCCCACAGGAGCGAGAGGGCAGAAGCCCCCCACAAGGATCCTCACCTGGAACGTAAGGGGACTCAACGGCCCAGTGAAGAGATCCAGAGTCCTCACCCACCTAAGAAATATGAGGGCCGACATAGTCTTCCTCCAAGAGACACACCTGAGAGAGCAGGGCCGACTGTGGGTAAGAAAGGGCTGGGTGGGACACACCTACCATTCCTGCTATGGAACAAGGGCCAGGGGGGTGGCGATATTGATCGGCAAGAGGACGATGTTTAGGGTGACAAAGACGGTTACGGACCCAGGGGGGCGGTACGTCATGGTCAGCGGGACCCTGGATGGGGCACCGGTAGTACTAGTTAACATGTACGCACCCAACTGGGAGGACACGAGCTTCATCAAGAAGAACATGGCAGAAATCCCTGACATAGCGACGCATCGACTAATCATGGGGGGGGGGACTTCAACTGCGTACAGGACCCAAAGACAGACAGATCAAACCCCAAAACGGGAAAAACCTCAAGCATGGCAAGGGAACTCAGTCACTTTATGGAGCAGATGGGAGCGGTGGACCCCTGGAGGTTCGCCCACCCGGGGGAGAAGGAATTCTCCTTCTTCTCCCCAATACACAACGTATATACCAGAATTGACTTCTTTGTGGTAGGGAAAACGGTGCTTCCGGGGATAGACAAGGTGGAATACTCCGCAATTGTGATATCAGTACGCTCCACACTACATGGACATGAGGCTGGAGACGGGCAGGGCCCAACGCCCCACATGGAGGTTGGACGCCGCCCTACTAGCGGACAAGGCCTTCAACGAAAGGTTATCGCGGGCCATTGCAGAGTACTCAGAGAACAACCAGAACTGGGAGGTCTCACCCTCCACGTTCTGGGAAGCACTAAAGGCCGTACTAAGAGGGGAAATCATCGCTTTCAAAGCGCGAAGAGATAGGGAGGAAAGGGTGGCTAGGCAGCAGCTGGTCGACTCCATACTAGAGGTAGACCGTAAATACTCCGAGGCCCCGACCGTAGAGCTCCTGGCGGAGAGGAAAGAGCTACAAAGGAACTTTGACCTGCTCTCCACCAGGAAAGCAGTGCACCAACTCCGCCAGGCACGTGGGACCCTATACGAACACGGAGACAAAGCCAGCCGCCTGTTGGCACACCAGCTGAGAAAGCAGGCAGCCACCAGAGAAATTGTACAAATCAGGGATACCAGAGGCACATTAGAAACAGAACCTGAAAAGATTAACAAAACCTTCAAGGCCTTCTACCAAGGGCTGTACAGCTCAGAGCCCCCAATGGGGGAGTCTGGGATGAAACGGTTCCTTGATGGACTGGACATTCCAGTCGTGGGGGAGGGCAAAAAACGGGGCATGGAAGCACCACTAGCACTGGGAGAGATCATGGACAGCATTAGCTCCATGCAGGCGGGGAAGGCGCCGGGACCAGATGGGATCCCGGCGGACTTCTACAAAAAGTTCACGACAGCACTGGCCCCGCACCTGTGGGAGATGTTCACAGACTCGCTAGTGAGGGGCACACTGCCGCCCACGCTAGCACAGGCCTCAATCTTGCTGATACCTAAGAAAGACAAAGACCCAACGGAATGTGAGTCATACAGACCCATCTCACTGCTGAATGCAGACGCCAAAATACTGGCCAAAATCCTAGTCAAAAGGTTAGAAGACTGTGTACCTGAGGTGGTCGCAGAAGACCAGACGGGCTTTGTCAAAGGTAGACAGCTTACCTCGAACATCAGGCGCCTGCTGAACGTGATAATGACCTCCTCCGGGGAGAGAACACCAGAGGTGATCATCTCCCTAGATGCAGAAAAGGCCTTCGACAGAGTCGAATGGAAATACCTCACAGAGGTACTGGAGCGGTTCGGGCTTGGAACAGGGTTCACCTCCTGGGTAAAGCTCCTATACAACGCTCCCATGGCGAGCGTACGGACCAACAATACCAACTCCCGATACTTCCAGCTGCACAGGGGCACCAGACAAGGATGCCCACTGTCCCCGCTGCTGTTCGCTCTAGCGATCGAATCACTAGCAATCGCGCTCAGAGCAGCAAAAAGCTGGAGGGGGATCCGAAGGGAAGGCAGAGAGCACAGAGTCTCTCTCTATGCAGATGACCTGCTCCTCTACATTTCGGATCCACAGAGCAGCATGGACGGAATCATCGCGCTCCTGAAAGAGTTTGGCACCTTCTCGGGCTACAAACTCAACATGAGCAAAAGCGAGATCTTCCCGGTACACCCTCAAGTAGGGGGCAGCCCTAACGGGACTGCCATTTAATCAAGCCCGACTCAAATTCCGCTACCTGGGGATCCAAATAGCCCATGACTGGAAAGGGATCCACAAATGGAACCTCACCAGTCTGACAGAGGAAGTAAAAAAGGACCTGCAAAGCTGGAACACACTCCCGCTCTCCCTCGCGGGGAGAGTCCAGACGATCAAAATGAACGTGCTGCCCAGGTACCTCTTCCTATTCAGATCCATCCCGATCTACATCCCCAAGGCCTTTTTCAAAGCACTAGACAAACTAATCATAGCGTTCGTATGGGGGTGGGGGGGGGAGAAGAATGCTAGGATCCCAAAGAAGGTCTGACAAAAAACAAAATCCAGGGGGGGGCTTGCCCTCCCAAACCTACAACTTTACCACTGGGCGGCGACGGCCGAACGAATAAGGGGATGGATCAAGGAGCCAGAAGCCGAATGGGTGCGCGCGGAAGAGGCCTCCTGCATGGGGACACGGTGGCGCTCCCATCCCCACCCAAAAAACACTCCAGCAGCCCGGTGGTAATAGCCATCCTCCAGTCCTGGAACCAACTATGGCAACAATTTGGCCTGACCAGAATGTCGGGTAAAGCTCCCATCTGCAACAACCATAGGTTCACGCCAGCGCTGACTGACGCCACCTTCAAAAGGTGGGGACAGGACAGAAGGACTCTGACAGTCAGGGACCTATACACGGACGGCAGGATCGCAACACTGGGCGAACTGACAGAGAAATTCCAGTTAGCCAGGGGGAACGAGCTAAGGTACCTGCAACTAAAAAACTTCCTACGGAAGGAGACAATGACGTACCCACAACCACCACGACAGACACTACTGGAAGAGTTACTGGACGCAAGCATACTAGATAAAGCAAACTATAGTGACATGTATGACCGACTGGTAGAAAGGGCCGACACCGTACTGGACGCAACAAGAATGAAGTGGGAGGAGGACCTGGGGATCGAAATAGGGAGGGGACTCTGGAGCGAAGCACTGCATAGGGTCAACTCCACCTCCACGTGCGCAAGACTCAACCTGACGCAACTAAAAGTGGTACATAGAGCCCACTTAACAAGAACCCGTATGAGTAGGTTCTTCCCAGAGGTGGAGGACAGATGTGAGCGGTGCCAAGGAGGCCCAGTCAACCACACCCACATGTTTTGGTCCTGCCCCAGACTTGTGGAGTACTGGACAGCCTTCTTCGAGGCAATGTCCAAGGTGGTGGGGGTGAGGGTGGAGCCATGCCCGAAAGTGGCGGTTTTCGGGATTTCGGCCCAGCCAGATCTATTCTGGGGAGGAGGGCGGATGCCCTTGCCTTTGCCTCCCTGATCGCCCGCCGTAGAATCCTGTTTGGCTGGCGGTCAGCAGCACCACCCAAAGCTGCAGACTGGCTGTCCGACCTCTCGGAATCTCTCCAAATGGAGAAAATCAAATTCGCCATCCGGGGGTCAGACGAAAGCTTCCACAGAACGTGGAAGCCATTCACCCAATTGTTCTGGGACCTGTTTGTGGCCAACGAGCAAGCAGAAGAATAGCCAGGTAGCCAAGAAACAGGGGAGAGTAGCCAAAGCATGAAAGGGAGAGATAGACCGGGAGAGGGGGGGGGGCAACTAAATCTAAGAGGAAGGAAAGGCGAGCCACGGGGGCGGGGGGGGGGGGGGGTGCAGGAGCGGGGAGAGGGGGGTAGAGGGAAGAGACAGAGAACAATAGAGGAGAGTCAGGGAAGGGGAGGGGGAGGCAGGGAAATGTTAACAAACTTAACGTCCACAGGAACAGAGAAGACGGGGAAGACGGGAGGGCCGCAGAAGTGAAAGTGCAGCGAACTCCGTCTGGGAGAAGCAAGGGACGACAACATCACGAACAGATGCCTACTTATGTGTGTAAATAATTTTGCCAAGTGTACAGAGCTGCTGCTGTTGAGCGGGGGCATAATACCGTCCGATGGTTTCTCAGGGAAAATTAAAACATCAGCAGCATCAGCGACCCATAGGGGAGTGGGGGTGAGTGCTCCGTTGGGTGGGTGTGGGAAGACTGAGGCGCGAGGGGTCACGTCTAGTCAATTGCTATTGTATATTCTCTTTTTGCACTATGTTAATGTTCACTCTATTTTGCTGTGTTAGGATTATTACTATTTATTACGAAAAACGTTGCAAAACTTTTATTAAAAAATATATATTTTTTTTAAAAGACAACTGTGGGTTTCTCATCAAGTCCCCCAGATGCTTAACACTCGGTGAGCCAACTAGTCTCCCCGGAATCTGACTTCCACCCGAATGTTTCCAAACTCCACCCTTGAAATACATGCCCCAGAATCTTCTCCCAAACAATGCTTATTCTCAGATCCTTCAGCAAGGATCCACTTCCAGGATTTCAATCTCTCCTTGCAGTATTCCTCTGCTCTGGGTTACCATGTGCATTCAAGCTTCCACAAATTCTCTTAGGTACCCACTCCATGCCAAAAGAACACTACTGCTTCACAGGCTGTATTAACATAGAAACATATAAAATAGGAATTGGAGGAGGCCATCAGCCCTTCAAACTTACTCCACCATTCTTTATGATTATGGCTGATCATCCAACTCAGTAGCCTGTTCCAGCTCCCCCCTCCACCCTCCATATCCTTTGATACTTTTAGCCCCAAGAGCTATATCTAACTCCGTCTTGTAAACATACAATATTTTGGACTCAACTGCTTTCAGTGGTAGCAAATACCACAGGCTCGCCACTCTCTGGGTGAAGAAATGTCTCATCTTGGTCCTAATAGTCTACCCCGTGCACTCAGTCTGTGACCCCTGGTTCTGGACTCCTCAGCCATCGTAAACATCTTCCCTGCAGCTACCCTGTCCAGTCCTGTTAGAATTTTATAGGTTCCTATGAGATTCCCCCTCATTCTTCTGAACTCCAGCGAATACAATCCTAACCGACTTAATCTCTCCTCGTACGTCAGTCCTGCCATCCCAGGAATCAGTCTGGTAAACCTTCGCTGCACTCTCTCTCCATAGCAAGATAAGGAGACCAGAACTGTGCACAATACTACAGATGTGGCCTCACCAAGGCCCTGTATAATTGCAGCAAGACATTCCTGCTCCTGTACTTGAATCTTCTTGCATTGAAGGGCAAAATACAATTTGCCTTCTTCACCACCTGCTACACCTGCATGCTAATAATCTGCCTCCATGTTTTGGCAACAAAGTGGATAACCTCATATTTACCACATTATATTGCATTGGCCATGCATTTGCCCACTGTAGCCACGTAAAATGGCTGCGTTCCGATTAATCTGGCCAAAACCCAGTTTAAAATGGCTAACCCGAAAGACTGCTGGGAAAAGCAGCTAACAAGGCACAAGCAGGCAGCTGCAGACAGCATTGCGTATTCGGCTCTGGGAAGTTAGCCCAGATCGATACTCAGGGCTATCAACAGCCCATCAACCCAGGTATTTGCAGTTACATTCAGGACTGTTTACACCTAATCTATTCAGACATCCACAGTTAAATCGGCTATCCCCGGGAACAATTGCAACATATTAGCAATTGAATACCGGGCCAGACCTGTTGGTGCCTGCAGTGGCCGAAACAAAGACAGGTGAGCGACCACCCCCCGATCGAGGGATCGCCTCACCATTGGACACATCGACCCCAGAAATTGGGGACAGATCCAATCACTTGGGACTCAGGGTCAAGAGCCGCCCTGGGAGGCGGGAAGCCCCTGGGCCCTATAAAAGTGAGGGTCCAAGTTCAGATCTCTCTCTCTCTCCTCTTCGCCTGCTCGAGACCTTCGCAAGAACAGCAACCGGCAACAGTAAGTTTGAATCCAGCGATCGCTATCCGGCAAAGACACCTAGCCACCGACCTGTAGCAGCCTTTTGAATCCCGCGGGCCAGGTCTGATTGGACAAGCCATTCATTTCCCTGACCTGGTGGGCTCTTCCTAAGTTAAGTATTGGCCAGTAGTGATAGGTTTATTATATAGAAAGTAGTATTAGGGTATTAATATTGCTCGTTGTATATAATAAATGACCGTTGTTTTAATCCTTACTAAGCGGTGTGCTGTGTTATTAATCATAACCTGAACTTGAACCACGTGGCGGTATCATAAAGATACCTGGCGACTCGTGAGCAAAGGTGACGTAATCAGAGCCAATAGATTAAGGTTAAAAAGAGCAACACCACTCACTCAAATCACACTGAAGCATCTCTGCATACTCCTCACAGCTCACCCTCCCACCCAGCTTTGTGTTATCTGCAAATTTATTATATTTCATTCTGAACATTGATATATATTGTGAATAGCTGGAGTCCTCAGAGTAACCCTGCGGTACCCCAATAGTCACTGCCTGCCATTTCAAAAAAGACCAATTTATTCCTCCTCTTTGGTTCCTGTCTGCCAACCAGTTTTCTATCCAACTCAGTACATTACTCCTAATCCCATGTGCTTTAATTTTACACGCCAATCTCTCATGTGGGACTTTGTCAAAAGCCTTCTGAAACAGGGCAGCACAGAGGCGCAGTGGGTTAGCCCTGCAGCCTCACGGCGCCGAGTTCCCAGGTTCGATCCCGGCTCTGGGTCACTGTCCGTGTGGAGTTTGCACATTCTCCCCGTGTTTGCGTTGGTTTCACCCCCACAACCAAAAGATGTGCAGGGTAGGTGGATTGGCCATGCTAAATTGCCCCTTAATTGGAAAAAGTGAATTTGGCACTCTAAATTTATTTTAAAAAGCCTTCTGAAACTCCAAACAAGCCACATCCACTGGTTCCCACTCATCAACTCCACTAGTTACATCCTCAAAGAATTCCAGTAGATTCATCAAGCATGATTTCCCCTTCATAAATCCATGCTGATCTGTCCGATCCTGCTGTTGTTACGTGCTCTGCTATTAGATCTTTTCTGGTGAACTCTAACATTTTCCCCACTACCGACATCCGGCTGACTGGTCTATAAATCCCAGATTACTCTCTACCTCCTTTTTACAATAGTGGGGTTACATTAGCTACTCTCCAATCCTCAGGAACTGTTCCAGAGTCTAGAGGATCTTGGAAGATGATCAGCAATGAATCGACTATTGCTAGGCCACTTCCTTAAGTACTCTGGGATGTAAATTATCAGGCCCTGGGGACATATCACTCCTAACGATTTCCCGAACACCATTTCCCTACTAATACGAATTTCCTTCAGTTTCCCCCTCTCACTGAGCCCTGCATTCCCCAACATTTCTAGTACATCATTTGTGTCCTCCTTTGTGAAGACAAAACCAAAGTATATATTAAGTTGATCAGCGATTTCTTTGTTCTCATTTATAAATTCCCCTGTTTCTGACTGTAAGGGACCTACATTTGTCTTCACCAAACTTTTTTTCTTCACATACCTACAGAAACTTTTACAGTCGGTTTTTATGTCCCCGCAAGCTTACGGGGACATACTCTATGTTCCCCTTCTTAATCAAATCCTTCGTCCTCATGTACTGAATTCTAAAGTTCTCCCAACCTCAGGTCTGCTGTTTTTACAGCCCAATTTAGATACCTCTTCCTTGGATCTAATACTATCTCTAATTTCCCTTTTCCAGTTTTCCATTTTATTTTTGCACCAGATAAGAATGAACAATTGTTGCAGTTCATCCCTGTGTTCTTTGAATGTTTGCCATTGCCTATCCATTCATTTAAGTAACATTCCCCAACTCATCATAGCCAACTCACACCGCATACCATTGTAGTTCCCTTTATTTATATTCAGGACCCTGGTCTCAGAATCAACTATGTCAATCTCCATCTTGATGAAATATTCCAGCATATTCTGGTCAGTCATTTCTAAGGGTTCTCGCACTAGATTGCCAATTATTCCTTTCTCATTGCATAATACCCAGTCGAGGATGGCCTGTCCTAAAGTTGGTTCTTCATTGGTCCAGAAAACCACTCCAGGCATTCCTCCTCTACGTTATTGTTAATAAATTTGATTAAGGTGTCACCAACCTTAGGATTACTACTGATGTCTGGCTTCTCACCAGCCAACCTCACCAGGTCTGCACCTTTGAGCGCTGTCTTTAACTGGGAGTCTCTCTCTCTCTCTGTCCCTTCTTTAACTCCAGCGAATAGTACCTTGTTCAGATTCCAATTCTCTTTTCTCATTCATTCCCCACTTTCTAGAATTATGCATCTATTCTATAGCTTCTGGGACTTACTTTCTCCACTTATTCCATTGTCTTACCTGTGCTTGCAGTTTCTGTGACAGCTGCTTTCTTGTCGGCTACCAAGTTATGCATTTCAATGTGCGCCTCTGGTTGCTAAGCAGCAGCCTAGTCTTTCTTTAAACTCTGTTTATTTTCACGCTGCAAACCTTTAATTACAATGGAGGCACAGTTTGAAATGAAAACCCACAGACATGCAGGCACCTTTGTTTAACATGAGTCTAACTAAAGATTTAATCCTTTCAGACACAGAACACAAAATTAAACACTTAAAGCAAAACGAGCGCAAAATGCAAATATAGATTATTTAAAACTATCTGTTTCCTGACACTGTTAAGGAGGCAATTCCAGGATTTTGACCCAGCAGCTACGACAGAATGTTGTCTGATTTCCATGGTGTGTTTCCTGAAGGTTCCCAGGGAACCCACACCCTTGTATTTTGAGGTGGTACCAATCACATGTTTGAGAGGTGCTGTCAAAAAGCCTTGCTGCAGTGCCTCTTGTGGACGGTACACGCTGCTGCCATTGTACATTGGTGGTGGAGGGAGTGAAGGTTTAAGGTGGTGTGCTGGCCAAGATGGCTGCTTGACTTGTGCTATGGCTTGTTTGTTGTTGGAACTGCACTCCTTTCGCAAGTAGGGACCATCAGACTCCTGATTTATGCCTTGGAGTTGTGGACATGCAGTGGGGACTCGGGAAGTGATATACTCCCTGCAGAATTCCCAGCCTTTTGACTTGCTCTTGGAGCCATGGTATTCATTTGGCTGATCCAGTTAAGTTTCTCATCCACTGTGACCACCAGGACATTGATAGTGGAGGATTCAGCGATTATAATGCCTTTGAATGCCACGGGGATGGCGGGGTTGGGGGGTGGGGTGGGGGGGGGGGGGGTGTTGTTAGACTATCTTGTTGAAGATGGTAATTTCCTGGCATTTGTGTGATGCAAATGTTTCTTGTACACTTACCAGCTTAAGCCTGAATGCTGCCCATGTCTTGCTCCATACGCGCACAAACCTTTGAGGCAGGTCAGAGGATCCAGTGTTTCTGTGGGAGGGAACTGAAATAACTGGACCCACAGGACTTGGCCTCCAAACTGCCCACTCACAAACTGTTTTCCTTGATTTTTTTAAAAATATGATGGACCCTGAGATGTGGCTCGAGTATCAGCTCCAGTTACTTTGCCACCCATCACTGTTGCTCAGATTGTCTACCCCGGAATGGTCTCACATTTTAATGCTTGCCTCCTGGTATCTCAACCAAGTGCCCGTGAACTCTGGACTGATGTTTGGGCCTCGACAGTGCCATTTATCCCTCCTGTCATTTACATCCACCGGGCAAGGAAAGCACAGCTTGCGGGAGCCCTGTCAGGGTCTAATGGAGGGAAATGCAGGCCAGGCACTGAATGATATTTGATGTGTCTCCTCACCCAGGTTCTCCCTCATTCTCTGCCATTATTTTTAGGGAGGGTCACAGAGTGGAATCACGGGACGAAGAGGAGGCTATTTAACCCTACGAGCCTGTCCGACCCTTCGATGAGATCACGGCTGATGTGACTCCAACTCTGTTTGCTCACCGTAGACACAAGTCGCTTAATGGGGTAGCTTAACAAAAATCCAGACGTGCGTGTGAGAGGAATAATCTCAGCCAAATGCAAACCCGCCCTCTCCTTAAAGAAACCTGGGATTCACCCTCTCTCCTCCCCCACATAAGGCTGTGGGTGCTGGTGTTTAACTGGCACCCACTGACTGAGATAGTTAGATTCTTGTGAGCCAAGTGACCGGAAGCAAAGGCAGGTAAGTGAAATAGAGATCAGTCATTATCTTGTTGACTGGTGAAGGTATTGAGGGGTTGATCGTTCTATTCCTCTTCCTGTAGAATCTTCCCAGTCTCGCGGTGGGGGTGGGAGGGTGGGAGAGTTGTTCAAGGTGGGAGTCGGAGAAATGTCTGAGAAAGGCCCAAATCATTCCTGGTTTTGAGTGATCTACCTGGAGGCAGTTCAGCATTGCGTTCTTATAATGGTACAAATCCTTGAGTTTATCTGCTGTATAAGACACAAAGCACTCTGTAGGGATTGGGCAAACACATTGTGCGTTCATTTATTCACACTCCGGTCATGAGGCCAGATTTACATTGTTGTAAAGCTTGCATCACCGGGAGCTGTGTTCTCTGCCCTGCCACCCAAAGCAGGAATGAAACTAAAACCGGAACACAAAACAAACATTGATTTTCCTTCTGGTGATGCACACAGAGGTATTCCTACATTCTTAAAGGTACACTACGACAGTCAGTACCACAAATGGCTCCCACCCCACTGTCAGGGGTTGGTAACTAATCTGCTTGATTAAGTGCCCATTTATTGGCTGACTGGCACTGCTACTTGGGTCTTCCCACCAGCAGACAGGTACTCAGGGCCAAGCCCCATGTGTGCCTTGTCGTGACTTGTCAGTGGCTGCCCGGGGGGCACATGTAGCCTCCAACACAAACTCCCCCCTTACTAGAGTTGCAGCCATCAGTGGGCCATAGCTGCTGCCAGCTGCCGCCCCGTGGAGGTGTTTCCTGCCCCATTGGAGTGGCCTTTCAGCTGTGGACAGAGTTTTCCATTTAATTAAAAGCTAACCTCAGGATTCCGGCAGTGGCCCTGTCACCACTCCAAGGCCTCAGGCCTACTGGCTACAGCCTCAGCGGCCCCTGCATTGGTCGCCTCCGGGAAGATCCTCGCTGGTGGGCACCTGACAGTCGGAGCAGGGTCAGAACGCAGAAATGTCCAATTCACACTCTCACAATTCAATGGCCCTTGGTGTCCCCTTGCACTGTATCACAGATAAGATGAGCTAAGGGAACCCAGAAGACATTGAACCCGATGAGTATAGAATACTCACTTGATGATCATATAGATGGAAGCTTTAGGTCCCAGAGCCTCTCAAACTAGGCAGGCAACTTGTTTCCCTTAATTCTGGTGAGCAGTTTAACGCAGCCCTCAGCCCCTGTGAGAGCAGAGCCTGGGGTAAAGAGCGGGGCTCGGGGGATGTGCGGCCAATGGGATAGCTCTTTCAAAGAGCCAACATTGGCGTGATGGCCCAAATGGCCCCCTTCTGTGCTGTGTATTTCCGTGAAAACTAGCAATGTCAAGGGTCCACCTACAGTAATAATAGCACACGGGGTGATTGGACAAAAATCATGTAAAAGCAATGACTAAGCGAGACGCGTTCTATTACCATGAATAATACATTAGAAAAATGAATGAAGTTTGCCTCAGCGGTCATTATCTTGTTATTGTCATGGTAACGGCACACCCCAAATCCCATAATCGAAGATTATCCCAGAAAATACCGACAATATACAGTTGCAATGGATAACACGAGAGATCTGACCCTGGTCCTTTTGCATGTGGCACAGCTGCACATTCAAGAGATTGGCAGCTACATCATCACCAACAGATGTCTGCCATTAATCCCCAGGCTGGCAACAGAATGAAGAAACTTACCAAGGGACTTCTGCCAACCGTCCGGTTAACCTTACAGCACCATGCAAAAGCTGTCGCCCTCCCCATGAATTATTCATTGGCGGAACAGACTTTGCATTTCCAGTTCAGGCCTTTCTGGACTTTGGCGGCCTCAGAATGGAGTTGGGGGCGAACCACTCTTGCCCCAACTTGATGTGCGGCATATGTTGTATGAACACAATATTGCGAAGAATAAATGAGAATGAATAAGCGAACACGGCCCTGAGTTATTTTTGAACACGACGCACACACACACAAACCAAAAATTCTGGAAATGGTCAACAAGACTGGTAAGAGGAAACTTCCCCTTTTGTTCCTTTCCCCGTTCCCACCCTCTTTTCCTGTCCCTCACTGACATGAAATCTATTACCTCTCTCACGTGCTCCAGGTCTGGCAACAGGTCATTGAACATAAACAGTGTGCAGGATCTTGAGGCCCCCCCCCCCCCACTCGCGTTGCCAGTTCCTTGTGAGGGGAGGGGGTGGGGGTGGCATTTAATCAAGCGAGAGAGTGGCCGGGAAAACCCTTAAGGGTCTCATCTCCAAAGCCGCTGGTGTTAACCAGGAGCATGCAGGGGTTTTTCCACATGTGGGGCATCACAATCAAATCCAGGGTTGGGGGTAGCGGCGTGGCTTCATTCAAAGTCACTCAGTGGACGATCGAGGGACCCAACAATGGGAAGGGGAGAGGGGGGGGGGGGGCATTGAGAGCCATTCCCTAGCCCTCGATGTCCCCCCCCCTCCCCCGCCGTGTAGTGATCTCTGTATATGTATATACATAAAGGGTTAATGTGTAGTCAGTACCGTCAGATGATCACTAGAGGGCAACACAAACAGGTGGTATAAATACAAGCTCAATCTGTTTTCCCGTTCTCTTCGGGTGTGTTGCGACTAGAGAACAGAAGTGTAGAGTTGGCTCAGAGTGCAAGTATAATATTCATAGTTTAATCTAATTCCATCTTGTTTAACTTAATAGCTTTTAAAAGTATTAAAGAGTCGAACTCCCAAGTTAATAGATTTGTTACTCAATTAATTATTTGTTATCCCCGGACGATTTCGAGTATTCATCATCAAAGTTAAGAAAATCTTGGCATAAACAAATGAGTAACACATATTACTTCAAGTAATATAACGGCCCGCTCACCCCACCCTGCAATCCCCTCCCACCACCACTCACCTGTACCTGGGTCTGCCCTTGATCTGAGGCAGGCCTCGGGTGGGTGCAATACCAGCAGCAACCACTGACACTCTGGCGCTGCTGAGTACAGAACGACTGCCAGTGTATGACTGGCCGGGATCTTTACAGGCGGGATTTCCATCCCCGGGATCTTTGGTTCCAGCTGACCAGTTGAATGCCTGATTGGCACTAGATGTAGCACAGTGGTTAGCACTGTTGCTTCACAGCTCCAGGGACCCGGGTTCGATTCCCAGCTTGTGTCACTGTCTATGCGAGTCTGCACGTTCTCCCCGTGTCTGCGTGGATTTCCTCCGAGTGCTCCGGTTTCCTCCCACAAGTCCCGAAATTCTCTCTCTGTTTTCCCGAACAGGCGCCCGACTGTGACGACTAGGGGATTTTCACAGTAACTTCATTGCAGTGTTAATGTATGCCGACTTGTGACAATAGAAATGATTATTATTAACAAAGAACAAAGAAAAGTACAGCACAGGAACAGACCCTTCGGCCCTCTAAGCCTGCGCCGACCATGCTGCCCGTCTAAACTAAAATCTTCTACACTTCCGGGGTCCATACCCCTCTATTCCCATCCTATTCATGTATTTGTCAAGATGCCCCTTAAACATCACTATCGTCCCTGCTTCCACCACCTCCTCCGGTAGCGAGTTCCAGGCACCCACTACCCTCTGTGTAAAAAACCTGCCTTGTACATCCCCTCTAAACCTTGCCCCTCGCACCTTAAACCTATGCCCTCTATTAATTGACCCCTCTACCCTGGGAAAAAGGTCTCTGACTATCCACTCTGTCTATGCCCCTCATAATTTTGTAGACCTCTATCAGGTCGTCCCTCAACTCCGTCGTTCCAGTGAGAACAAACCGAGTTTATTCAACCTCTCCTCATAGCTAATACCCTCCATACCAGACAACATCCTGATAAATCTCTTCTGCACCCTCTCTAAAGCCTCCACATCCTTCTGGCAGTGTGGCAACCAGAATTGAACATTATACTCCAAGTGTGGCCCAGCTAAGGTTCTATACAGCTGCAACATGACTTGCAAATTCTTATACTCAATGCCCCGGCCAATGAAGGCAAGCATGCCATATGCCTTCTTGACTACCTTCTCCACCTGTGTTGCACCTGTCCAGAAGATGGCGCTGGAGCGAGGCGACTCTCTGCGAACTCTCCCCAAGGTCCACTTTTTACTTAACTTATATTTGTTCTAATTTTTTAAAATTTAATTCTAAGACTAACATTATTACTAACCTCTCTCTTTTATCTTTTTTTGCAGGCTTGAACATCCTCCGCGCCCTTTTGACCTGACTTGACATGACCTCCACGACCTGGAAGTGGATCGGGCCCAAACCGGAAGTGAAGCCCCGACCTCAATTTGGAGCCGACCCGGACCTCGGAGCTCCCAACCAAGCCTAACAACCGACGCCAGCCCCGAATCACCCGGCCCAGTCCCCTGAGCTCCCGACTGTGGTGTTGGGTGCTCTGATGCACAGATGAACCAACACAGTTGTATTTGGTACAACTCTATTTTATTTCAACTGCTATGTACAATTCGGTCTGGATACTCTGCACATGGTGTTTCCCTGAGTGTGTAGTGAAACAGGTCTGTCCTTGTCCTGGTCTCCAGCTAATACTGGCCACCAGGTGTTGTGTTTGTCCTTTTATACTGTCCCTGTCCTTGTCTGTGATTGGTTGTGGTGTTGTGTGTTCTGATTTGTCTGTTGGTGTGTCTATCATGATGTGTGTGTTTGAATATCATGACACCAACCCGACCCCCGATGACGAGACCCGGCCCAACTCGATCCTGAGAGACCCGCCCAGCGACCCAACCCGGAGAGGCCCGCCCAGCAACCCACCCTACCTGGAGATGGAAGAAAGAAAAATCCACGTGGAGGCCCGACCGGGCCTACTTCAAGACCCAACCCCAGGAGCGCCCAGAGAAGGAACAGGCCACGGGACTCAGCCCAACCTGCCTCAAGAAGACCCTGCCCACGACCCAGGACCCCCAAAATGGCAGAGACCCCGCGCGAGGACTCGAATGCGCTGCAAGGTATTCACGTGCCCGCAGAATGCCGGGACCCATCCGGATCGCAAACATGCTTCCTTAGCAACCCCTCTACCTCACCCAGCACCCGGGACCCTGCCAGACGCGACCCCGGAAATGTAACCAGCGCCCTGGTCCCCGCCAGCGCCCTGGACCCCGCCAGACGCAACCACCTACCTTCCACAAGGTCAGACTTCTCCCATCGGATCCCAGGATCATCCAGCTGCAGCCGCCGACCGAGGAAACGAGGGAAATGCGGCGGTCTGCAGGTTAGACTGAAGCAATGCGTTTCAAGACCCCTTTCCCCAGCATACTCCTGGCAAACGTCCAAGCGATCGAAAACAAGCTGGATGAACTTAATGCCAGACTTACCTCTCAAGAGGGGAGTAAGAGAATGCTGTGTGCTCTGTTTCACAGAGACATGGCTCACCCCCGCCTCACCGGACTGTGCCATACAACCTGAAGGCTTCTCAATTCACCGAGCGGACCGCACCACGTCATCAGGCAAAGCAAAGGGTGGAGGGGTTTGCCTCCTCATCAACTCCTCCTGTGCTTGGACGTGGCGACCCTGGCGACCTACTGCTCCCCGGACCTGGAATACCTGACCGTGAAGTGCCGCCCATACTATCTTCCACGTGAGTTCACTTCAGCCACCATCACAGCGGTCTACATCGCACCCCAGGCAGAAGTGAGGAAGGCGCTGGACAAACAGTTCTAAACATCTATGAAACAGAACGCCTGGAGGCCTTGTTCATCGTCGCCGGAGACTTCAACAAGGCCAATCTCAAGAGTGTACTGCCAAAATTCCGCCAGCACATCTCCTGTCCCACCAGGGGCGACAACACTCTTGACCACTGCTACTCAAAAATCAATTGCGCCTATCGTTCCATCCCCCTACACACAGAAAATTGAACAAACTAGGTAGATAAGTGATGCTATGTGCAAGTTATGATAACTGTGATGACTATCTAATATGGTGCCAGACCAAATAATAGTTGCAATGACTTTGAGGTTAAGACAATCCAAAATAAAAGTTTTGAGTCCAAAGTTCATAAATTTATATGATCTGGTATAGAAGTGTCAATGGTGACGTTGTCATTCTCTTGTAAACACCGTCAGTGTCTGGTGTTTGGTCATCAGGAGATGTTCACGTGTTCAAATCACTTCATTGGCTGATTTGGAGTCTTGTGTCTTTTTTTTTGATGCTTATGGTAGCAATTCTTGATGGCATCGTCCTGCCATGGTATGTCATTGTACTGAGCTGAGCAGTAACAGTGTCCCTCATTTGCAGAGTTGTACCATGTCGTACCAGTCGTAATCCCATAGGTGTTGTTTTTGTCGTGCTTGTTGTCGACGTTAGCGCCTTTGGTACGCTTCTTGTTATTGTCTTTGATGTTGTTGTGTTGGTTGGTTTTGTTGTTGTGTTTGTTGTGCTCAAGGACCACACTCTGTGGATAATACGAGTCCTTCACACAGTTACTCGTGTCAGCGTCCTGTGTGGCATCTGCTGTTTCCTTGAGCTTGCCTTCACTGAGTTTGCGGCGCTCCCCGTCTGGAGTCATGTCTGGCTTACTTGAATCAGCTTTGGCTTGTCGATGCTCCCCGTCTGGAGTCTGGGCTGTTTCACCTGTCAGTTTTCACTTGTCGATGCTCCCGTCTAGAGCCCTTTCTGGTTCACCTGTGTCAGCTGAGGTTTCTTGATGCTCCACGTCCAGAGTCAAAACATTCAGGAATGCATTTGCTTGTGGAGAGGCTCGAGCGAATGAGGTTTGATGTAACGTGGTGTCACCGGAGTCACCAGTAGTCTGACTGTGATTGTCGAGTGCATCTGTACACACTAGCTGAGGTCTGTCACGTTGCACATCTTGTATGGGAAGTGGGATGCCGTCGTCACTTGTCTCACATACAGTGGTTAGAGCCTCAGTGTCTTCTTGTCGTTCACTTGAGCTGGGTAGACTGTCAGAGTCTTCTTCTGGTGGCTCAAATAATCTGGGTGGACTGTCATAGTCGCTTTGTTGTTCACGTGAGTGTGGTAGACTGTCATAGTCTTCTTGTTGTTCACTGGAGCGTGGGAGAACTGCATCGTCTGCTGCTGGTTGCTCAGAGGAGGTTGCTAGACCCTCGTGGTCTTCTTCATGCAAGGACTGCGCTTTGGAGTCTTGCATTGCTTCTGTCATTGGGTCTGTCCACGAGATCGCTGTGGAGGCTTGTGTCACTCGAGTCACTTCTTGTTCATGCAAGGACTAAAGCCTCCACATCCTTCTGGTAGTGTGGCGACCAGAATTGAACACTATACTCCAAGTGTGGCGAACCTTAGTTAGGCCACACTTGGAGTATAGTGTTCAATTCTGGTCGCCACACTACCAGAAGGATGTGGAGGCTTTAGAGAGGGTGCAGAAGAGATTTACCAGAATGTTGCCTGGTATGGAGGGCATAAGCTATGAGGAGCGATTGAATAAACTCGGTTTGTTCTCACTGGAACGAAGGAGGTTGAGGGGCGACCTGATAGAGGTATACAAAATTATGAGGGGCATAGACAGAGTGGATAGTCAGAGGCTTTTCCCCAGGGTAGAGGGGTCAATTACTAGGGGGCATAGGTTTAAGGTGAGAGGGGCAAAGTTTAGAGTAGATGTACGAGGCAAGTTTTTTACGCAGAGGGTAGTGGGTGCCTGGAACTCACTACCGGAGGAGGTAGTGGAGGCAGGGACGATAGGGACATTTAAGGGGCATCTTGACAAATATATGAATAGGATGGGAATAGAAGGATACGGACCCAGGAAGTGTAGAAGATTGTAGTTTAGTCGGGCAGTATGGTCGGCACGGGCTTGGAGGGCCGAAGGGCCTGTTCCTGTGCTGTACATTTCTTTGTTCTTTGTTCTTTGACTGTGCTGTGGAGTCTTGCGTTGCTTCTATCGTGGTGTCTGTCCACGAGCTCGCTGTGGAGGCTTGTGTCACTGGAGTCACTTCTTGTGTGGAGACGTGCAGTTGTCTCGCTGTAAAGTCTTTCAGCGCTTTCTGTGTAGAGGCTGGGACCCTTTGTGGTGCATGGACCACTCTCTGTGTGGCAGCAGGCCACTCTCTGTGGGCTTGTACCACTCTCTGTCTCTTGGTGTCAGGCCGCAGCATAACCCTGCACTCACGAGTCGGGATGTCATATGTGCTGGGCTGAGGATCCTCAAATCCGAAGAACACATCCGCGCCTGTGTCGGATTTGGTAGTGGGGTCGCCATCTCCAATGATGAAATCATCGACTGAGTCATAGTCTTCTAGGACCATATCATCACGTTTTGTGTCGGAGCTGGCATTGGACTCGCGATGTCCAAAGAAGAATTCAAGGTCTGAGTCATAGTCTTCAAGGACTGAATCATCTCTTTGGGCGGTGCTAACTGATTGTTGCAGGGTTCTGTGGAGGTTACTTTCAGCTACTGGTCGAATTTCAGGCATTGTGCTGTCGTTCCAGGTGAAAGAATCTTGATTTGAGGCTTCAAAAGTTTTTTTTCTTGTTTTGAGACATTTCCCCTTTAAGTGGGCATGGTCAGGGGCTTCTGACATCATGAAGCGTGTGACGTAGAGCATAGGAATGGATTGCGCATGCGCAGATCGCTGTTCCTTTACTTTGCACATTTCTCTCAACTGCGCATGTGCGGTACCTTTTCCAAGATGGCCACCGATCATAATTGTCGTTCGTTGCTCCGGGACCTTGGCCTCGTGGTGAGTATTGGCGCCTCTCTTACCATTTTCTGTTGGTTTGTTTGTGTTTTCCTCACAGTATTGTTCGAATTTGTCCAGGACTGCTTGGAAGTCGCTCCTGTTTTGCCCCTTTGAGTATTTGAAGGTCTGGAAGATTTCAGATGCTTCTGGACCCGCGATGATAAGTATTTCTCTGCATCCGCCATGCCAGCTAAGTCGGACGCTACCAGATAGATCTCGAATCTCTCCCTGAACCAACACCAGTTTTCACTGAGATTGCCTTGGTACCTGAGCTGCTGTGGAACCGGAATCCTGAACATCATCTTGCCTGGCTACTGTTGCTGGTTGTCACTGTTTGCTGAGTTGCAACTATATGGGTTTAACAGTCACTCCTGGGTACCATGTTTTGTTATGCTCTTGACGTAGCATAAGCTGCTTCCTTGATGTGCACTCTGACAAAGGAAGGTTCAGACTTGGAGATAGCTTTAACACGTTTATTAAACTATTAACAATTCTCCTACTTGGATTCGGCTCTACTGTTAATCCTTCTATAGCTACTCAGACTGACGAACCAGTCTGCTACAATCCACGTGGTGGGTGTGATGTTCAATCAACCCTGTGTCTGTACTCACTGAGTGTCTCCACTGGAAAGAGACTGAACATGTGTGATGCGTTCTTTTATATGGGGTGGTGTAATGCCCTCCTGTGGTAGTGTCACCTCTGTGTGTATTGTGAATGCCCATTGGTCGTGTCCTATCTTACTGACCTATTGGTTGACTGGCTGTGTGTCATGTCTCTGGTGCTCCCTCTAGTGTATAGCTGTATAGTGTATAGCTAGGCGTAGTGTATGTACATTAACCCTTTGTGTACTTACAGTGATGTATATCACCGCATGTGTGAGTGGTTTTGGGTGTGTGTGTGGTTTTGGGTGTGAGTATGTGTGGTTTTGTGTGTGTGTGTGGTTTTGGCTGTGAGTGTGAGTGGTTTTGGGTGTGTGTGAGTGGTTTTGGATGTGTGTGTTTGGGTGCGAGTGTGAGTGGTTTTGGGTGTGTGTGGTTTTGGGTGTGAGTGGTTTTGCATGTGTGTGAGTGGTTTTGGGTGTGTGTGAGTGGTTTTGGGTGTGTGTGTTGTTTGGTTGCGAGTGTGAGTGGTTTTGGGTGTGTGTGGTTTTGGGTGTGAGTGGTTTTGGGTGTGTGTGAGTGGTTTTGGGTGTGTGTGTTGTTTGGGTGCGAGTGTGAGTGGTTTTGGGTGTGTGTGGTTTTGTGTGTGAGTGTGGGTGGTTTTGTGTGTGTGTGTGAGTGGTTTTGGGTGTGAGTGGTTTTGGGTGTGTGTGGGTGTGTGCGTGTAAGAGTGGTTTTGGGTGCGTATATGGCAGTGTCCATGGGTATAACTGTGTGTGTTTGTGGGTGGGAATGTCTGTGAGTGTATGCGTGAGTATATGCGATCGTAAGAGGATAATAGTGGGAACGACTGGATAGGAGGAGATTCACTTCACAAGTTAAACAGTCAAATGCAACCAGGGACAGGAAAATAATTGGGATAGCTAAAGCATATGGGAATACTGCAATTATATAAGATGCCTATTCATCGTGTCTACGCAGTGTAGTGCTCCTGATGCAGGTCATGTTATACTCAAGCCCTTTTACATCTGTCCCCTCACATCTTGTCAAGATAAATAAAAACATTGATGGAAATAACTGCTTAAAAGGGACTTATTACCAAAGAGCTGTGTGACATATAGACCTGTGTTCACAGAGGCTCCTGACAGAATTTAAAAACTGCCAGGTGATGTGGCCAATGCAACACGATCCATTAATATTTGTACAAGTTAAAATGTCAGGCAGTTAGAGAGCCAGCCCAAGTATCGTCTCATAAAATAAGACAAGTCAAGGATAAGAAAAGCCATTTGAAACCGTCTCATGGATTCACTCTCCCAGCGTTGCATCTCTCTGCACTTTGAAACGGAGTCCCTTGTGCCTCTGGGTCTGCCTGTGTGTGTCAGTGCAGGGGGTGTGAATACAAGTACAAATGCCTGTGTGTTTCTAGGTGTGAGGTTCTAAGTGTGAGTGTCTGAGGGTGTGAAAATTAGGCTTTTGTCTGTGTTCTGTATACGTATATAGATATATTTGAGTGTGCATGTTCCACAGTGATGTGTCTTCAGTGTGTGTGTGTGTGTGTGAGAGAGAGTGTGCGGGTGTGTTTACAACAGTTCTCAGGGTCTGTCAGGAAGGAAAAGAGCACTAAAAGATCCTTGGGCCCAGGGCATGTGTCGCTTGCGGCTGCTGCAGTTGCCCTCGGTGCTTGTGGAAGGAGACAGCGACGGACTCGGCAGTCGTGATCAATGGGGCAAGTTGTCGAGAAGTCAGAAGCGGCCACAAGAGGGCGGTGGTGGAGAGCCCCCTTCCTCACCTTCACGGCAGAATGCTGGCGGGGCGGAGGCGGGGGTGGGGGGGGGGGTGGGGGGGTGGGGGTGGGGGGGGTGGGGGGGGGGGCAGGGAACGGGGTGCGGTGGACAATTCCGACTTCAAATATTGGGAAACGACAATGTCCCTCCGGGAATTATGTGAACAGATTGACTGAGATTGTCCGAATCGAGCTGCAGAAGGATTGGTTTATTTGCGCGTGGGATATTTCAACAGCAACCTTTATCGTGCAACCTGCTTCTGTAGACGATCACCGGGGCTAACTGTGAAGATTTCTGTACAGAGAGCGCACAGGAGGACATCGCCCTACATTGACACAAAACGCAATAGAAACAACGTGGTAATCAGCTGGGGAGCTGCCTCTGTCAGGGGACTTGTGAGATTTGAACCCCTGTCTTGTGGTCTTGACAATTTCATTGGATTTTCAATTTCCTTGTACACATGTAAAATTGAAGCTGATGGAGTTCAGTGCATAATAGGAATAGCTTTTGAATGTTGAGTCTGTCTGATCTACTGTAAAACATCAACACAACCACAAATAAATTAGGCTTTTATACATACGAACAAACATTTTCCAATTCTCCCTCATCACCAGGTTTTGAGTATTAGCTGTTGACGAAAGACAGATCAGGGGAGTGGAGTAGACTTTTGTTTATCTCATCCGGATAATCTCTTAAAACCTGTTCTTCATTTGGTTGCGTGAAGCAGGCGGGAAATCCTTCGCCCCCATTCTACAGGCTGGTGAGGTTGTGACCATGGTAAGATTAGCATTTCACTGCAGACGAGCCACAAAACATCCTGGCAGGGAAAAACATGGGGCTGAACTAACTATGTTGGGGCGGGATGCGATCAAATCTGGCTTCCCCTTAGTCTAGTCATTTTCAAAGTCAGGGTCCCGGCCGGCGAGTGGCTCGTGGGCAGGAGTCAGGAGGGTCGCGGGACCATGCGTCGCGGCATTCCCGATCGCAAGAAGCAGTGCCCAATGGCTGTGACCGTCTTTTAAAACTGACGGCCGCGACCGGTTTTCAGAATGGCAGCGGTGCCACGCATGCGGGCCGGCTCATCATCAGAGCGCTGACCCAGAGCCCAGCAAGAAACACCCCCTCCTCCTGACATCAGTGCGCTGACCCAGAGCCCAGCAAGAAACACCCCCTCCCCCTGACATCAGTGCGCTGACCCAGAGCCCAGCAAGAAACACCCCTCCTCCTGACATCAGTGCGCTGACCCAGAGCCCAGCAAGAAACACCCCTCCTCCTGACATCAGTGCGCTGACCCAGAGCCCAGCAAGAAACACCCCCTCCTCCTGATATCAGTGTGCTGACCCAGAGCCCAGCAAGAAACACCCCCTCCTCCTGACATCAGTGCGCAGGCCCAGAGCCCAGCAAGAAACACCCCCTCCTCCTGACATCAGTGCGCAGGCCCAGAGCCCAGCAAGAAACACCCCCTCCTCCTGACATCAGTGCGCAGGCCCAGAGCCCGGCAAGAAACACCCCCTCCTCCTGACATCAGTGCGCTGACCCAGAACCCGGCAAGAAACACCCCCTCCTCCTGACATCAGTGCGCAGGCCCAGAGCCCAGCAAGAAACACCCCCTCCTCCTGACATCAGTGCGCTGACCCAGAGCCCAGCAAGAAACACCCCCTCCTCCTGACATAAGTGTGCTGACCCAGAGCCCAGCAAGAAACACCCCCTCCTCCTGACATCAGTGCGCTGACCCAGAGCCCAGCAAGAAACACCCCCTCCTCCTGACATCAGTGCGCTGACCTAGAGCCCAGCTAGAAACACCCCCTCCTCCTGACATCAGTGCGCTGACCCAGAGCCCAGCAAGAAACACCCCCTCCTCCTGAAATCAGTGCGCTGACCCAGAGCCCAGCAAGAAACACCCCCTCCTGACATCAGTGCACTGACCCAGAGCCCAGCAAGAAACACCCCCTCCTCCAGACATCAGTGCGCTGACCTAGAGCCCAGCAAGAAACACCCCCTCCTCCTGACATCAGTGCGCTGACCCAGAGCCCAGCAAGAAACATCCCCTCCCCCTGACATCAGTGCGCTGACCCAGAGCCCAGCAAGAAACACCCCCTCCTCCTGACATCAGTGCACTGACCCAGAGCCCAGCAAGAAACACCCCCTCCTCCTGAAATCAGTGCACTGACCCAGAGCCCAGCAAGAAACAGCCCCTCCTCCTGACATCAGTGCGCCGACCCAGAGCCCAGCAAGAAACACCCCCTCCTCCTGAAATCAGTGCGCTGACCCAGAGCCCAGCAAGAAACACCCCCTCCTCCTGACATCAGTGCGCCGACCCAGAGCCCAGCAAGAAACACCCCCTCCTCCTGAAATCAGTGCGCTGACCCAGAGTCCAGCAAGAAACACCCCCTCCTCCTGACATCAGTGCGCTGACCCAGAGCCCAGCAAGAAACACCCCCTCCTCCTGACATCAGTGCGCAGGCCCAGAGCCCAGCAAGAAACACCCCCTCCTCCTGACATCAGTGCGCTGACCCAGAGCCCAGCAAGAAACACCCCCTCCTCCTGACATCAGTGTGCAGGCCCAGAGCCCAGCAAGAAACACCCCCTCCTCCTGACATCAGTGCGCTGACCCAGAGCCCAGCAAGAAACACCCCCTCCTCCTGACATCAGTGCGCAGGCCCAGAGCCCAGCAAGAAACACCCCCTCCTCCTGACATCAGTGCGCTGACCCAGAGCCCAGCAAGAAACACCCCCTCCTCCTGACATCAGTGTGCTGACCCAGAGCCCAGCAAGAAACACCCCCTCCTCCTGACATCAGTGTGCTGACCCAGAGCCCAGCAAGAAACCCCCCCTCCTCCTGACATCAGTGCGCCGACCCAGAGCCCAGCAAGAAACACCCCCTCCTCCTGACATCAGTGCGCCGACCCAGAGCCCAGCTAGAAACACCCCCTCCTCCTGACATCAGTGCGCCGACCCAGAGCCCAGCAAGAAACACCCCCTCCTCCTGACATCAGTGCGCTGACCCAGAGCCCAGCAAGAAACACCCCCTCCTCCTGACATCAGTGCGCAGGCCCAGAGCCCAGCAAGAAACACCCCCTCCTCCTGACATCAGTGCGCTGACCCAGAGCCCAGCAAGAAACACCCCCTCCTCCTGACATCAGTGTGCTGACCCAGAGCCCAGCAAGAAACACCCCCTCCTCCTGACATCAGTGTGCTGACCCAGAGCCCAGCAAGAAACCCCCCCTCCTCCTGACATCAGTGCGCCGACCCAGAGCCCAGCAAGAAACACCCCCTCCTCCTGACATCAGTGCGCCGACCCAGAGCCCAGCAAGAAACACCCCCTCCTCCTGACATCAGTGCGCCGACCCAGAGCCCAGCTAGAAACACCCCCTCCTCCTGACATCAGTGCGCCGACCCAGAGCCCAGCAAGAAACACCCCCTCCTCCTGACATCAGTGCGCTGACCCAGAGCCCAGCAAGAAACACCCCCTCCTCCTGACATCAGTGCGCTGACCCAGAGCCCAGCAAGAAACACCCCCTCCTCCTGACATCAGTGCGCCGACCCAGAGCCCAGCTAGAAACACCCCCTCCTCCTGACATCAGTGCGCCGACCCAGAGCCCAGCAAGAAACACCCCCTCCTCCTGACATCAGTGCGCAGGCCCAGAGCCCAGCAAGAAACACCCCCTCCTCCTGACATCAGTGCGCTGACCCAGAGCCCAGCGAGAAACACCCCCTCCTCCTGACATCAGTGCGCAGGCCCAGCAGAAGATTTTAAATTGAAAATTCGATGCAGACTTCCCGCCTGAAGCGACTGCAGAGAGCATGTCAGGCACTGACATCATGTGCTCTGGGGGCGATTGCGGTTCCTCCATTCTATCAGCAGCAAACAAGCATCAGGACTGTAAAATTTAAAATTGATTGTTTTGTGTTAAGAAAGAGAGGGCCAGAGACACAAACAGACCAGGATCTCACAACTAAACCTGCTGGAGTGAGTGTCGCCACAGGACAAAGCAGTGCTGGTGTGAGATCCAGGGCCTCTGATGAACAACCCATACAGAAATGCAACATTGAATAACAAAGCAAGTGAGATCGTGAGGACCAAGCAGGCTCACCTGTCGCATTAAAGGTAAGTGAAAATGGTGGGTCGCAAAGGTCAGCCGGCGTGGGTCGTGAAGGTCAACCGGCGTGGGTCGTGAAGGTTGGCTGGTTGCTAAAAACGTGTCCCCCGGAAAGAAAGTTTGAAAAACACTGCCTCAGTCGATGTCCGAAATAGTCACCTGACACCATTTTGAAAGGATTGGCCAATTGATGGCCATGGGGCGCAGTTCAGGTGAGCTGATGCTGAGGGCCATTCAGAGGCTGTCCACCACCCAAGGAGATGCCGTCTGACCAATGAAGGCGTGGGAGAGAAAAACAGCTTTGTTCACAAATATTTAAAGAAGAAAGCTAGGGCAGCACGGTGGCGCAGTGGTTAGCACTAAAGGAGATTGGATGGAGGAAATTGGAATTCTGTATGGTGTTGACAGTATAAATAGAGAGAAACTCTTTCCTCTGGACAATGGGTTGTAAACCACAGGACACAGATCTAAGTTGATTGGCAACTTAGAATATGTAAGAGGGAAAGCCTTTTACACATTGGGGAGGCAGTGACGTAGTGGTAATGTCACTGGATTAGCAAGCCAGGGGCCTACTTAATGCTCTGGGCACTTGAGTTCAAATTCCATCTCGGTAGCTGATGGAATTTAATGTCAATTAATAAATGCGGAATTAAGAGCTAGTCCATGAAACTATTGTCAGAAAAAACACACCAGTTTCACGAATGGCCTTTAGGGAAAGGAATCAGGCCTAGAGGTGAAGCCAGGGCCACAGCGATGTGGTTGGCTCTGAAATGGTCTAGAAGACCACTCAGTTGTAATAAACGGCTAATTGGTGCGGCACAGTAGCACAGTGGTTAGCACCATTGCTTCACAGCACCAAGGTCCCAGGTTCGATTCCCGGCTTGGGTCACTGTCTGTGCGGAGTCTGCACGTTGTCCCCGTGTCTGCGTGGGTTTCCTCCGGGTGCTCCGGTTTCCTCCCACAAGTCCCGAAAGACGTGCCGTTAGTTGAATTGGGCATTCTGAATTCTCCCTCAGTGTACCCGAACAGGCGCGGGAGTGTGGTGACTAGGGGATTTTCACAGCTGTGAGGAGGATGCAGAGATGCTTCATTGTGATTTGGACAAGTTGAGTGTGTGGGCCAGTGCATAGATAAATGTGAGGTTATCCACTTCGGCAGCAAAGACAGGAAGGCAGATTATTATCTGAATGGCTATGGATTGAGAGAGGCTAATGTGCAACAAGACCTGGATGTCCTTGTAGCATCGGTCACTGAAAGTAATCAAGTGCAGCAGGCAGTAAAGGCAGCAAATGATGGCCTTAATAGTGCGAGGATTTGAGTACAGGAGCAGGGATGTCTTGCTTCAATTATACAGGGCCTTGGTGAGACCACACCTGGAGTATTGTGTGCAGTTTTGGTCTCCTTAATTGAGGAAGGATGCTCTTTTGCTATAGAGGGAGTGCAGCGAAGTTTAACCAGACTGATTCCTGGGATGGCGGGACTGATGTCGGGGGAGAGATTGAGTAGGTTAGGATTATATTCTCTGGAGTTTAAAAAAAATGAGAGGAACCTATAAAACTCTAACAGGGTAGAAGCAGGAAGGTGAAAATCCCGCCCATCATCTCAATACTGTTTCTGGAATCTTGCTGTGTGCAAATCGGCTGCTGTGTTTCCTCCGCTACAACTTCAAAAATACAATTTTGGTGCTTCGGGATGTTCTGAGCTTACGAAAAGACGCTATATAAAGACAAGTTTTTCTTTAACCCAACAGAATTAGCATTGGCTGGTAATAGATAAAGCACCGTTTAAATAGGCACTCTCATTAACAGGGATCCATTAACTCGCACTTAATAAATTGCCCAATTGGTGGGGTTTGAAATTTGGTTTCTAATCATGGCTGCAGGATCCTTCAACCTAAATTAAATGAATTTATGTTCTGCTCTTAAGGGCTAAACAGCTTGATCAAAGGCCTTGTATGACTAGATTGGAACGGGCAGAAGCTTCCAGAAGAAAATTAAGCACGTAGGTGGCAAAGAATAAATGGAGGGGAAAAGAAGCGTCGCCTTTCACACCCCGACACAGAAAATAAATGAGATCCCAAACTAATAAATGTTTTTTCATTCCCACATTAAGATATAAATATTTATTAGGTTGGAAAGAAACAACTCCACAAATATTCAAGGCCCTGGGCTGTTTTCTCAAAATGGGCATTGACCGTGTGTTATAATTAAACTTGCCCCGAAGCAAAAAAAAAAGACTTGTCCTGGGAAGAAAATGTGTAATCCTAGCAAATCCTTTGTCTCGTTTGACAAGACATTGGCTAAAATGGAAAAGGAAAGACCGAGGAGGGGAAAGGAGAACCTATCAGTGGAAATCTGAACAACAGACCTGAGAGACACGGTTTAATCAAATACCTCGAACTCTCACTGGGCTGTGTAATAACTGCATATCATTCTATTTTCTTCCCCCTCTCTTTCGCGCCTGGTTTACTCCTGAGAGATGCTGCAGTTCATTGCTGAGCTGATAATATTTGCAGCCAATTGCATTTATAATGTTCGATGTTCAAAGTGGGAAATAGGATTTGGAGGTGAGCGTAAACCCTGACTGAGCTCCCCCCCAACCTCCACCACCCCCCCCCCCCCCCTTCCATCCCCGCCCCCCCCTCCACTGCACACAGGAAGATAATATTGTACTTAACATTGGACCAGAATTGGAGCAGGTTGTTCCTGTTTCTCCATCAAAAACCTCCTCGATATGTGTAAAGTTTGAAATTCTGAAGACATTTTGGGGAGCGCAAATGAGACAAAAATCTGTTCCTGCTGGCGGGAGGGTAGGTTACCCGGGAACACAGACCGAAGGTTAATCAGGGGTAAAATTAGGATAAGTTTATTTCAGGTAGCATTGTGATCTGGAACGTGCTGTGGGAAAGGAAAGCAGACTCAGTAATAACTTTCAAATGGGACTTGGACACGTGTCTGGAAAGGAAATGTTTGCAGTGAGCTGGCGGGGGTGGAGCGCCACCCCTGGACCGATTCAGCGACCGTGGAGGGACTAGCACCGGCACACGTGGAACACAATCGATTCGAATGAGAAACTGCGGGGGATTCGCCGGGACCGTGATTGACACTCGGGAGGCTGACAAGCTGCAGCCGCACATACACATTACACTCCCCACACACACCATCCCAGCCAACAAGATGGCACTGGTTGCGCTGTAGTGCGCCCATAGAGGGTCGTCTGGGGCCAGCGGGCACCAAGGGGGGTGGCCTGGGGGAGGGCCCTATATGACCTGTGGCCCTAAGTTCACAGTGGGCTGTTAGCGGCGTGCGCAGCTGCCTTGCCGGCTGCGGCAATGGTGTCTCATGCCCGTCCACCCTGACCACGCAGCCCACCTCCTGGCCACCCCCCGCTACTCCTCCCGGCCCTGGCAGAGGCCCCCCCGGCCAGCGGCACAACTGTCAGCAAACTATGGCGATGTTGGACACTTTCCGTACACTCCTCCCTCTCTCTCTCTACCTCAGCAGCCACGGCTCCTGTTTCAGGATTTTTAAAAGCACAACGCGCCGTCCGGAACTCGGCCCAATGGAAGCGGAGAATCGCACAGGCCCCGGAGAATACTGGGTCAAGCCCGCTAATGGTATGCCAATGGAGTTTACTGCATGTGCGAAGTGAAACACATTGGCGCCGCTGATGAAGCACCCGAGAATTGTGATTTGGCGTGAAAACGGCGCCCGCCACGAATTTGGCGTCAAAACCGATTCTCCCACCGACAGCAGGGTCACAACACTGGACGAACTGATGGAGAGATTCCAGCCAGCTAAGGGCAACAAACTCAGATACCTGCAGCTTAAAAACTTCCTACGGAAGGAGACAAGAACGTACCCGCAACCACCACCACGGACGCTACTAGAGAAATTACTAGACGCAAACATTCTAGGTAGAGGAAGCTACAGCAACATGTACGAACGACTGCGAGAGAGGGCCGACTCTGCACTGGACGCGAAGAGGAGCAAACGGGACGAAAACTTGGGGCTGAAAATAGGGTGGGGACTCTGGAGCGAAGCACTGCATAGGGTCACGTCCACCTCCACGTGCGCAAGGCTCAACCTGACGCAACTAAAAGTGGTACATAGAGGCCACTTAACAAGAACCCGTATGAGTAGGGTCTTCCCGGAGATGGAGGACGGATGTGAGCGGTGCCAAGGAGGCCCGGCCGACTGCGCCCACATGTTCTGGACTTGCGGGCTACTGGACAGCCTTCTTCGACGCAATGTCCAAAGTGGTGGGGATGAGGGTGGAGCCATGCCCGAAAGTGGCGGTGTTTGGGGTACCAGACCAGCCAGATCTCATCATGGGAAGGAGGGTGGATGCCCTTGCCTCTCTGATCGCCCGCCGTAGAATCTTGTTTGGCTGGCGGTCAGCAGCACCACCCAAAGCTGCAGACTGGCTGTCCGACCTCTCGGAATCTCTCCAAATGGAGAAAATCAAATTCGCCATTCGGGGGTCGGAAGAGGGCTTCCTCAGAAAGGAGAGCACGGGAAGCGACAGAAACAACAGCGAACACAGCAGGGCAACAGAGAGTAAGGAAGTACAGGAGGAAGGAACGACAGGCAAACACACAAAAACAAAATAGACCAGGAGAAGCAAGTAACATCAGGGGTACCATCCAGGCACCCCTCCCACCCAGGCACCCCTCCCACCCACTTTTGTTTTGCCTGTTCTATGTATTTTTTTTAATAAAAGAAGGGGGGAGGGGAGAAAGAACCCCCAATGGCATGTATAATGACATTTCCTCTTCATTGCTTCTCTGTACACACACTTCCCCTCTTTTTATTTCCCCACCCATTGATTTTTTAGTTATGTCATGTCATGTTTTTGTTATTTCTTTTTGGTTTCCCTGTGTGTACATCTGTAAATATACCATGTATAAAACCCAACAAAAAACATTCTTCAAAAAAAACGATTCTCCGCCCAATTGTGTTTCCCGATTCACAAATTAGAACTAGCCAGGTGATTTCACTCAGAATGGTAAGAGTACAATGAAGATGGGGAATGAACCAACTAGACTAAGGTGTTCCGAGTCAGGTGGTTAATGCGGATTACTGGGGAAGAAGCGAAGGAACTTTGTCCACATCTGCAGGGTCAGCTTTGCCTAACCGGGGCCTGTTTTACACAGACAACTAAGTAAATCTACCAGTGCCTGAGCCCTTCACCCCTCATCTCGATAAGCAAGAAGGTACACCAAACATTACAATGGAAAATCCTTCAAAGATATGGGGCGGGATTGTCCGACCCCCCCCGCCGGGTCGGAGAATCGTCGGGGGGGCGGCATGAATCCCGCCCCACCAGCTGCCGTATTCTCCGGCGCCGGGGATTTGGCGGGGGCGGGAATCGCGGCGCGCCGGTCGCCGTCCGCTGGCAGCGGCCCCCCCCGGCGATTCTCCAGCCCGCGATGGACCGAGTGGTCGCCCGTTTTTGGCTGGTCCCGCCGGCGTAAATTAGAGTAGGTCCTTACCGGTGGGGCCTGGTTGCGCAGGTGGCCTCCGGGGTCTTCGGGGGGGACGCGGGGGGATCTGGTCTCGGGAGGTGCCCCCATGGGAGCATGGCCCACGATCGGGGCCCACCGATCCACGGGCTGGCCTGTGCCGTGGCGGCACTCTATTTCTCTGCGTAGGCTGCTGTGGTCCTCCGCGATGGCCGACTGCGCATGCGCTGAGATGACGCTGGCGTTCCCACGCATGCGCCAACTGGCACCAGTTGGCATGACACTCAGCCCCTTATGCGCCAGCCGGTGGGGCGCAAACCACTCCAGCGCCGGCCCAGCCCCTGAAGGTTTGGAGGATTCTGCACCTTCACGCCACACCTTCGCGCCGGAGTTGCCCACCCCGCCGGTTCGTGGAGAATCCCGCCCGTGAATCCCGCCCCGCCGCCCTGATGCCGCATGCCGGATTCTCCGGCGCCGGTTTTTAGGCGGAGGCGGGAATCGCGCCGGTCGGGGGCCTTTGGCAGCACCCCCCCCCGGTCCGTACCGGCAGGACCTGGCTCTGCGGGCAGCCTGCGGAGTCCTCGGGGGGGGGGCCGGCGAGGAGAAGAACCCCCCTGCGCATGCGTTGGGATGACGCCAGCACACACTGGCGCTCCTGCGCATGTGCCAACTCGCGGCAGCCGGCGGAGGCCCTTCGGCGCTGATTGGCGCGGCGCCAAGCCCCTTTGGCGCCGGTCGGTGCGGTGCCAACAACGCCGGTGCCGGCCTAGCCCCTGAAGGAGCGGAGGATTCCGCACCTTCCGGGCGACCCGAAGTCGGAGTGGTTCACGCCACTCCTCGGCGCCAGTACGGCCTGCCCCGCCAGGTAGGCAAGAATCCCGCCCATGATACTGTTCCCTTCCTCGTTACAATTATTGCTACAGAATTAATCTCACATTGATGTTGTCCTTTGTTTTGTGTGTGTGTCTGATATGGAACAATAATTTACTGGCAAAGGCTTCAAGAAATGATATTGGGCCTGGTAACCTATGATTAGGATTGTCAGGCCCTTATTTACAACCTGATTTATTCAAATAGCCAACTGCTACCTATCAATTTATTATAAGTTTGGGGTTCAGCTTGATCAAGGCCTCATTCGCACCCCTAAACCTATGAGGTACCAGTCTGATTGTGAGCAAAGGTGTAAAATGTTAGCTTTTGGTTCAGCTGCCAATACACACCTTTAAACAGTTTGATTTCCATAATGTCAATAGGAAATAAATCACTGGGGATGTGTAACAGGAAGCTGATGGACATTCCCGGCAACAACACACCAAACCCGTGGACCCTACCATCCAGAAGGATGTGGGCTGCTTAACCTGGAGGTTCCCCTCCAAGCCACTCACCGCCCTGACTGGGAAATATGTCGCCGTTCCTTGGCTGTCACTGGGTCAAAATCCTGGAACTCCCTCCCCAACAGCACTGTGGGTGTACCTACACCGCATGGACTGCAGCGGCTCAAGAAGGCACCTCACCACCACCTTCTCAAAGGCAATTAGGAAAGGGCAACATATGCTGGTCTCCCAGTGATGCCCACCAACACTTTGCCATGACTTCACCGTAAACCCTGGTGATGTACGCAAGCGGAGTTTCCACCGTAACTTCACCAGGTGTACAGAGCATGAAACTGCTACCGGAAAATTCCCAGCCCCTGATCTGTCCAGCTGAACCTCCTGATGTTCCATATTCTATGAAATGCTGGAAATCAGGTCAGTATGCACACAGTGAATTGTAAAGGGAGATAAAATAGAACTAAAAGATGACTCCAGGGTGTCGTAAAGCACTTTACAACCAATGAAGTATTCATTGACAAGTAAGGTGGGATTTTCCAGCCGTTCCCCCCAGCGGAGTCTTCCGGGAGCCGTGAGTGTGCAAACGATGGGAATCCCCATTGACAGCGGCGGTGCTGGAACGTCCCGCTGCCACCCCCCCCTTCCCCTCCCCCCACAAAAACCCGCCGCAGGGGGGGAGGGGCGGCGGTGGAAAATCCCACCCGTAATCACTGTTACAATGTATGGAAGATGTGGTAAACCACTGTATTGCACTGTGTCATGTTGTACATGCCTGGGCTTGTCCCGGCTGGCTCCGCCTGCGGCTCCTCCCCTGGGGCTCATGTATAAAGGTGGCTAGTCTTTGTCTCCGACACAGTTCGTGACCAGAGGCCAGGAGGCTTGCTGTTTAGTGCATAAAGCCTCAGTTACGTTCATCGCTCGTCGTGTGTTTACTGAAGACGAATCAATTTAATACACTAAACTTCTAAGATGAACTGATTACTCAAGCCTGATCGCCAGGAGCTGGACCCACAGGCAGCCAACGCCACAGGAACATTCGGGCACTGGCTACGTTGCTTCATAGCGTACCTCAGATCCTTCACCGAAGACTTCATTGACCTCCAAAAGAATCAGATCATCCACGCACGGGTGAGCCCACGAGTCTTTCTTCTCATCAGGGACGCCCCCTCATATGCGGAGGCAATAATGCTGCTGAAGGGACAATATGTGAAGTCTGTTAACGAGGTGTATGCCAGGCACCTCCTTGCCACGAGACGGCAAAGACCTGGGGAATCACTTGCAGAATTCTTGCGGGCTTTGCGTGTACTCTGCCGGAACTGCGATTGCCGGGCGATATCGGCTACCCAGCACGCTGAGCTGCTGATCAGGGACGCTTATGTCGCAGGCATGAAATCAAACTATATCCGCCAACGATTACTAGAATGGGTACACTCTGCCTCCCAGAGACAGTGCAACTCTCAAACTCGCTGGAGGTGGCCTCCCAGAACTTGGGGGCCTAGACCTCCGACCGCACGGCACCCTCATGGGCGCCGCCATCATCCGACCCAGGTGCGACCCAAGCATGTGCCGCGCAGCGGTCCACCAACGCCGGAGGCCCGAGGTACTATTTTTGCGGCCAGGGTAATCACCCCAGACAACGCTGCGCTGCACGGAACGCAACTTGCAACGGGTGTGGGAGGAAGGGCCACTTTACAAAAGCCTGCCAGGCCTGATCTCCCCCTAAAACATCTAGACCCAACAGTGCTGCCTGCTGCCTGTCGGGGCCGCCCCCAGCTGCCGCACCATCTGCCATGTGCGACCCGTGGGCGCCGCCATCTTCGCCGCCAACTTCAATTTCGGCCGCCACATGCGACCCATGGGGGCCGCCATCTTGGGACCACTGCACAGCCTCCCGGGAGCCCGGCTCACCCGACTGTACATTGGCCGCCGCTACCTCCGACCGGCATACCAACCGCATTCTGAAGCTCGCCTCCATCACGCTCGACCAGTCCCGGCCGCACCACCTCGCAAAGTCTACGATGACTGTCCGGATCAACGGGCACGAGACGGCCTGCCTTTTCGACTCCGGGAGCACAGACAGCTTCATACACCCAGATACGGTAAGGCGCTGCTCCCTCCCAATCTTACCCGCGACCCAGAAAATCTCCCTGGCTTCCGGATTGTGTCGCGACCCTTACTGTACAAGGCGTAGAGTACGTTAACTTCAAACTCTACGGCCTTCCCCATCTCTGCGCTGCCCTATTACTGGGGCTCGACTTCCAGTCCCACCTCCAAAGCCTTACTTTAAAGTTCGGTGGACCCCTGCCCCCCCCTCACCATCTGTAGCCTCGCGACCCTAAGGTCGCCCCACCCTTGCTCTTCGCTAACCTCACCCCGGACTGTAAGCCCGTCGTACTAGGAGCAGATGATACAGTGCCCGGGACAGGGCCTTTATCAGGTTGGAGGTCCAGCGACTCCTGCGAGAGGGGATCTTTGAGGCTAGTAACAGCCCCTGGAGAGCCCAAGTGGTGGTCGTCAAGACTGGGGAGAAGCACCGGATGGTCATCGATTACAGTCAGACCATCAACTGGTACACGCAGCTCGATGCGTACCCCCTTCCCCGCATATCTGACATGGTCAATCAGATTGCGCATTATTGAGTCTTCTCCGCGTCCGCGTACCACTAGCTCCCTATCCGCCCGGAGGACCGCCAATACACTGCCTTCGAGGCAGATGGCCGCCTCTACCACTTCCTCAGGGTCCCCTTCGGCGTCACCAATGGGGTCGCGGTCTTCCAAAGAGAAATGGACTGAATGGTTGACCAGTACGGGCTGCGGGCCACTTTTCTATACTTAGACAATGTCACCATCTGCGGCCATGACCAGCAGGACCATGACGATAACCTCCGGCACTTCCTCCACACCGCTAAACTTCTGAATCTCACCTATAATAAAGGAAAATACGTTTTCCGCACAACCCGCCTAGCCATCCTCGGCTACGTCGTGGAACACGGTGTCCTCGGGCCAGACCCTGACCCCATGCGCCCCCTCCTGGAACTCCCCCTCCCCCACTTCCCCAAGGCCCTGAAGAGATGCCTGGGGTTCTTCTTGTACTATGCCCAGTGGGTCCCCAACTATGCGGACAAGGCCCGTCCACTTATCAAATCCACCATTTTTCCCCTGACGACTGAGGCCCGACTGGCCTTCAACCGCAACAAGGCAGATATTGCCAAAGCCGCGATGCACGCTGTGGACGAGTCCATCCCATTCCAGGTGGAGAGCGATGCGTCGGATTTTGCTCTGGCCGCTACCCTCAACCAGGCGGGCAGGCCCGTGGCTTTCTTCTCCCGTACCCTCCATGCCTCCGAAATTCAACACTCCTCCGTCGAAAAGGAAGCCCAAGCCATCGTAGAATCTGTGCGACATTGGAGGCATTACCTGGCCGGCAGGCGATTCACTCTCCTCACTGACCAAAGGCCGGTTGCCTTCATTTTCAATAACACACAGCGGGGCAAGATCAAGAACGACAAGATTCTGAGGTGGGGGATCGAGCTCTCCACCTACAACTATGATATCTTGTATCGACCTGGGAAGCTCAATGACCCCCCCAGATGCCCTATCCCGCGGTACATGTGCCAGTGCACAAGAAGACCGACTCCGGACCCTCCACAATGACCTCTGTCACCCGGGGGTCACCCATTTTTTTCACTTCATCAAGGCTCGCAACCTGCCTTACTCCATCGAGGAGGTCAGGTCCGCGACCAGGGACTGCCAGGTCTGCGCGGAGTGCAAGCCGCACTTCTATCGGCCCGACAGAGCGCACCCGATAAAGGCCTCTCGCCCCTTTGAGCGCCTCAGCATCGATTTCAAAGGGCCCCTCCCCTCCACTGACCGTAACGTGTACTTCCTCAACATTGTTGACGAGTACCCAAGATTCCCCTCCGCCATCCCATGCCCTGACATGATCTCTGCCACCATCATCAAGGCCCTGCACAGACTTTTCACCCTGATCGGGTTCCCCACCTACATCCATAGCGATCGGGGTTCCTCCTTCATGAGCGACGAGTTGCATCAGTTCCTGCTCAGCAAGGGCATCGCCTCCAGCAGGACGACTCACTGCAACCCCCGGGGAAACGGACAGGTGGAGAGGGAGAACGCGACGGTCTGGAAGGCCATCCTCCTGGCCCTACAGTCGAGAAGTCTCCCAGTCTCCCGCTGGCAAGAGGTCCTCTCCGATGCGCTCCACTCCATCCGGTCGCTGCTGTGTACAGCCACCAACGAGACTCCTCATGAGCGTATGTTTGCTTTCCCCAGGAAATCCACCTCCGGGGTCTCGCTCCCGTCCTGGCCGGCAGCCCCAGGGCCCGTCCTCCTCCGGAAGCATGCGAGGAGCCACAAATCCGACCCCCTCGTCGAGAAGGTCCTGCTCCTCCATGCCAATCCACAATATGCCTACGTGGCACGTCAGGACGGGCGACAGGACACGGTCTCCCTCCGGGATTTGGCACCTGCAGGTTCCCCACCGACCATCACCACCACCCCCGACCCTACACCGTTTCCCCCCCCCTCTACCCACCTACCTCACGAACTAGCACCCGCAGGCCCACTGGCGACCATCACCACCACCTCCGCCCATACACACCCCCCCCTTCACCGACTCAACAACTGGGTGAAGAAGAGGACGACACACTCCCGGACGCGCAAGCCTCGACACCGGTACCCACACCACAGCCGGGACTGAGGCGATCACGGTGGAAGGTCAAGGCCCCCGACAGACTTGACCTTTAAGACCACTTCACCCCTGTCCGACTCTTTTTTTAACAGGGATATTGCACTGTGTTGTGTTGTACATGCCTGGGCTTGTCCCGGCTGGCTCCGCCTGTGGCTCCTCCCCTGGGGCTCATGTATAAAGGTAGCTAGTCTTCGTCTCCGACCCAGTTCGGGTCCAGAGGCAGGAGGCTTGGTGTTTAGTGTATTAAAGCCTCAGTTACGTTCATCACTCATCGTGTGTTTATTGATGGCGTATCAGAAGATGGCTGCGAATTGTGCACAGCAGGCTCCCGCAGACAGAAACATGATAATGACCACATCATGTTTTCTTGTGATGTTGGTTAAGGGATGAATATTGGCCAGGGCACTGGGAAGACCGTCCCTGCTCTGGTGGCACACTGGTTATCACTGCTGCCTCACCCGCGCCAGGGACCCGGGTTCAATTCAGGCCTCGGGTGACTGTGGAGTTTGCCCGTTGCCCCCACACATTTTTCCCTCCAACTGTCCAAAGATGCGCAGGTTAGATGGATCGGCCATGCTAAAATTGCCACTTAGCGTCCAGGGATGTGCAGGTTCGATGGGGGTATGGGGTAGGGCAGGGGAGAGGGCCTAGGTAGAGAGTCCTTTCAGAGAGTCGGTGCACACTCAATGGGCCGAATGGCCTCCTAGTGTACTGTAGCGGTTCTCTGGTATCTTTGACATGGATCTGCAAGGGTAGACAGAGCCTCGGTTTGATGTCTCAGCTGAAAGACATCGGGCTGGATTCACTGTTTTTGAGGCTAAGTGCAAAGGAACTGTGGCGTTTTACGCCAAAAGAATAAGCACTGACCCCTCACCGATCCTGTGACCGGTGGGGGGCTAGCAGCCACGCCACGTAAAACTCCCGGCTCCCACGATAAAACGGCTGGAGAATGGCTGGCTTTGTGTCAGCGCACGGCGACGTCCTGCAGTGATCGCTCCATAAAACATGGCGCCGGCAGTGCACAGACCCGACCTGCCTGATAGTGCCCCTGGACACCCCCTGACCACCTATTGGCCACCCCTCCATCAGTCGCTCTAGCCCTCGCGGAAGCCCCCCCCCCCCCCCCCCAGCCAGCAGCACGGCATAGTCCGCAACCGCCACACCCGGTTCCCGACCGCTGAGTCCACACGTCATCCGTGCGGTCGGGAACTCGGGCCATCGGGGACGGAGCATCGGGGGTGGGCCTTCAGGTGACGCGCTAACGCCGTCCCAACGGAATGCGGCACGCGACTCGATGACACCATTTTGGAGGTCGCGGAGGATACAAAATCATTGGAAAGAATCAAGGAGAGTGTCTGTTTTATGGGCAGCGCAGTAGCACAGTGGTTAGCACTGTTGCTTCACAGCTCCAGGGTCCCAGGTTCGATTCCCGGCTTGGATCACTGTCTGTGCGGAGTCTGCACGTCCTCCTCGTGTCTGCGTGGGTTTCCTCCGGGTGCCCCGGTTTCCTCCCACAAGGTTTTTGCGCTCCAGCCCTGAAGTGGGACTTGAACCCATGGAACTCTGAGCCAAATGCTGCGAACAAAACCACCTTAAAGGAGGGAGAAAAACGATTACAAAATAGGATAAAATCAGAATGGAAAATAACGTTCTGATTTAATTTTACTCGGTCGCCGTTTAGATCTTGCATCTGAAATGAGAAGCTTAAAATGTGATTTTGCTAAATTAATTTCCAGTCTGGGAAGAGTCTAATTAAGATTACAACAAGATATGTTATTATAACATCCAATGGATGTAATTACTGTAATTCTGTTAGATAGCAGTATGGTGGGTCAGAACATTTATATTACAGAAAAGACTAAGATAAATATTTAATGGGTGATAATTTTCGGAGTGTATTGTTTCTGTACACACAATACTGACTTTTGTCCTTCATCCGTAGGTTCTTGTCAGCCACACAGCCAGAGTTTCGGGGTAAAGATCAAAGGTCAGCATTAAGACTGCATCACGCCTGTGTTCAATAATTGCCAAAATTCGGAATGGAAAATGCAGGGAAACCTTTTTCAAGATAGGTTCGATTCTTTAGTTATTACGTCTCTATAAACAGGTCGCAGGGCATCTGTAAAGAAAGTGTAATCTTTCCGGAGACTGTGACTTAGTGGTAGTGTCACTGGGCTGGTAATCCAGGGGCCCAGGCTAATGCTCTACAGGGCGGAACGGTGGTTAGCACTGCTGCATCGCAGCGCCAGGGACCCAGGTTCAAATCTGGCATCGGGTGACTATCCGTGCGGAGTCTGCACGTTCTCCCCGTGTCTGCGTGGGTTTCCTCCGGGTGCTCCGGTCTCCTCCCACAGTCCAAAGATGTGCAGGTTAGGTGGATTGGCCATGATAAAGTGCCCCTTCGTATCAAAAAGGTTAGGTTGGGGTGACTGGGTTACGGGGATAGGTCTGGGGCGCGGGCCTAGGTAGGGTGTCCTTTCAGAGGGTCGGTGCAGACTCGATGGGACGAATGGCCTCCTTCTGCGCTGGAGGGATTCTATGACAGGGGTTCAAATCCCACTGTGGCAGCTATTGGCATATAAACTCAGATGAATAAAAATGTGGAATTGAAAGCTAGTCTCAGTAATGGTGACTATAAAACTATCATCGATTGTTGCTAAAAACCCTTCTGCTTCACTAACCTTTAGGGCGGGAAGGTCCACCATTCTTACCTGGTCTACATGTGACTCCAGACGCACAACAATGCACTTGACTCTGAACTGCCCTTGAAAACAGCCGAGCAAGTCCATGGGCAATTAGGGATTGGTAACAAATGCTGGCCTTGCCCGTGATGCTCACATCCCAGAAAAGAATAAATAAATCGGAACGTCGACTTCCTGGCTCCTTGGAGTTAGTGTACTCCAGGTGTTTTCACATTAGCCACACACTCCATGTTGGGTCAAAATCCTGGAACCCCCCTCCCCAACAGCACAGTGGCTGTACCTACACCACACAGACTGCAGCGGTTCAAGAAGACGGCTCACCAACACCTTCTCCGGGGCAACTAGTGACGGGCAATAAATGTTGGACTTGCCAACGACGCTCACATCCACGACTCGGCTGGCAAGTTAGGTTGAGCCATTGATACCCAGGCCTCATAAGGACAAAGGAAGTTCAGAAGACAAGTAATCAGTACAGCTGAAGGCTAGTCAACACTTTGAGCCTACTCTGCCATTCAATACGATCATGGCTGATTGAAAACTTCAATGTCCTTTAAACACATTGGGCGCGATTTAACTGTTTTGAGTTTGATAAGTGGGTTGCTTCTCCCGAGAACGATCCCGCTATCAAACAGGACTCTTTTTTTTTGCTTCGGCTATTTTTTAAATGGTGCCCTGAATTCTCTACCCCCCTTGGAGTCCTCACCTTGGAATCCGGACCCCCCATCACCCCAACTTACCTGTAATGGGACCTCAAACCCCTTCATCCCTGCACCTCACCTCATAAGGGTAGGGCATCCATGGATCCAATCCCCGGCACGGGCAACCTGGGACCTTGGCAGTGCCCCTGCTAGCCTGGCAGTGCCACCCAGTCAACATGGCCATGCTGGGTGGCAGTGCCAAGGTGCTCGATGAGGTTGTTCTATCGCGTCCAATATCCCCATAACGTCTTACGTTGTTGTTCATCAGCAATCTATCAAACTCCACCTTAAATACACTCGATGGCCGGAATCTTCCCCTATTTTTTCAGAGTGCCTGTGAGTAAACAGGAGTGTGGTCCTCCAGCTGCCCACCCTGTGCACAGGAAAACTGGAGGCTTGGTTTTCACCGCCACGCTGGTGAGACGGTGCCTGATGGAGCCGGCAACACTGGCTCCACAGAGATCGGGGTGCAATCTTTAAAGGACGACCTTTCTGCGCTAAAAAGGTTGGCACTGTCAGGGTGCTGGGGGAAGTGCTCAGGCAAGTCCCTCTCCTCCTTACCTTTTCGAGGTTCCCCTCGAGTACTTCAATTTTGCAAAAAAACTTGTTGTAATGTCAGGTCGTCAAGGTTTGAATATTCAGTGAGTGGGGAGCATATTGTGGGGAAGCCCTATAATGATATTTAAATGTATTAACATTTATTGAGATGAGGTTTCCGCCCTTTCTGGTGCGGGTGCGGGGCATGGAAAATCGGGAAACGAGATCTTGCTGCCGGGAATCTCATTTCCTGACTCTCGCTAGATTTTGGGCCCGTGCGATCATTTACACTGATGGCTAACACGGGCTCACAATCGCCCCGAATGACTGAGCTTCTACAGTCCTGTGGAGTAAAGAATTCCAAAGCTTCACCACCCTCTGTGCAAAGATATTTCTCATCTCTATGCTAAGCGGCACCTCCCTTATTTTGAAACTGTGCCCCCTGGTTCTAGACTCCCCCAACCCAGGGAAACATCCTGAGCTGGATTCTCCGGACGGCGACACCGAAATCGGGTGCGGCATAAGTGGGTCAGGCACAAACCCACCTCATTCCTGGCTGGCATTCTGAGATCAAAATGAAATTCGCTCCCCGCACCCAGTGTGTCAAATGGCTTCTGCCGATCACAGAAACTGCAGCCAAGTTGACGACGAAATTGGGTGCGGCGCCGCTTTCGCGACGTCCTGCCCCCTCCAAAGCGGCACACTCACAGAGTACACCGCGCCCACGTATCGACAGCCTCAGGACGTTGCCTGAGGCTCGCCTCCCCCCCCCCCCCCCCCCGATGCTCCGCCCCCGATCGGCCGAGTTCCCGACAGAGTGGGCCTCTCATGGTCTCACCCGTCGGGAACTCGGCGTCGGCGGCTGTGGACCGGGCCCAGTGCTGCCACAGTCGGGGGAGGGCTGATCCGCGGACGGGGGGGACGGGACATTATTCGGGGCTGGGGGCACTGTGAGGGGGGGTGGCCCGGTGTGTGCGAGCCGGCCAAAGGCCGGGCCTATTTCGCAGGCCGGGTCCGCGAGCGCCCACTGCCATGTAGCCTGGCGCATCCGCTGCAGGCCGTGCCCATGCGCGGTCACGGACCCGGCAATTCTCCGGAGAATATCGGCAGCTGGAGCTGCCGCCCTGCTAGCCCCCAGCAAAACGGGAAAACGGTGGCCGTTTTGCCCCAGTTCTTCCGTTCCCACGCCAGGGACGTAGCCCCAGAATCAGAGAATCCAGCCCCATACCTGCACCTACCTTGTCGATTCCTTTTGAGTATTTTTGTTTTAGGTTTCCCTGAGATCACCCCTCATTCTTCGAAACTCTGGGATAGACAGGTCCAGTATGCACCAATATCTCCTCATAAGACAATCCCACCAACTGCGGGACAGGTCTGATGAACCTACATTGCACTCCCTTTATAGTAATGTCCTCTCTGAGGTAAGGGGACCAAAACTGCACACAGTACTCCAGGTGCGGTGGAATAAGTGGGCCGAAACCCACCTCATTCCTGGCAGGCATACTGAGATCAAAATGAAATTCAGCTCCCCGCACCCAGTGCGCCAAATGCCTTCTGCGGGTCACAGAAACAGCAGCCAATTATTAAAAGAGACGATCATGCAATGAGGGCCGGCATTCTCCCGAATTCTGTGAGAGCCGTTAATGTTGGAAGCCTCAGCTGTGGGCCCAGGCTGAGACTCCATAATGCGAGCATCTGCTGAAGTGAGATTTGAGAAAAGCGAGGAATCAATTAAAGGGGAAATTAAAACGGGACGCTCGTCAATGTGGCCGATTTGTGACAAACATTTTCTGGAGGGGACTTTACACGTTGCTAATCTCGCAATCACTCAGAACACTCGCCGGGCTCGCTGTAAGTTTTTAATATGCCATTTCAGGGTCTTCAGCTCACCAGGGAGCCACTTACTCGATGTCAGTCGTGAGCTGATGGTAGAACACTGATCGGCGCTGTCAGCTCTGATTATAAGTTAAAACCAACAAATCCCTGCTCTGTAATTAAATCGAAAAAACACTTTTTAAAATTTAAGCAGCCGGAGTAAATTGGCCAGCTTGGAACTGACTGGACGGAGGGAAATGTTGAGCGGCAGCATCTCTTTTCCATTAATCACACGTGCAGTCTGGAGGCAGTTCATTCTCCTTTGGGAAAGCGTGACACAACGTGATAGGATTGTGTCCCTTAAATCGTCTGCATGTAAATATAATTGAAATCTTCAAGCTGATGAGAGGTTTTGATGGAATAGATGGTGGCAGCGATCCCCCCTCCCCTCCCCCGTGAATAGGTCAATAATCAGAGGTCGTGAGCTGGGATTGCCACCTGAGGCTGCTGGCCCTACTGTCTGAAGGAAATGCAGCTGCATAACCCGTACCTGCCGGTGCCAGGCCCAAGAGGGCGACCTTTGAGGGGGCGGTCAATTAAGTGGCTGCCCCCTGGGAAGCCCACCAATTCAAGGTGGAGGGTGGACTCCCAAGGCCAGGGGGCCAATAGGCCGTCTGAGGTTGGAGCTGCCAATGTGGGTAGGTGCAAGATGGAGGCACCCTGTACAGAATTTTAACAAATTTCAAACATCGAAGAGGTCGCAGCTGCCAAGCTAACCTCTACCCTGGATGGCCAATGGCTGGGGCTGTGGACCTATGGCTGCAGCGGGTGTGGCGGGGGTGGGGGGTGGGCAGTATTTTCCTAGCTGGGTGAAGCAATGCCGGCCTGCCCCCCCATTCCACCCAGGTCTGCTAGCGGCAGGTCGACTCCATCCTTCAGCCGTGTTTTGGCTCAGTGAGGGGCCTGCTTGCTGACTGGAAAGTTCCATTCGACGTGAGCAGATTGGCATTAATCGTCCCTTTAACTGACCTAATTGGCTACCCGCCATTTGTGTGAGGCGGGGCGGGGGGGGGCGGAGTGGGGGGGATCGCTGCCACCACCTTTCCCAATCCTGCCTCCGTGAAAATTGCCGGTGGGCGAGATCATGACCAGAGACCAACATGATGGTTGGGAATGGGAATCTGAGGCTCCCACTGTGCCGGCTGGGTGAAAATCCGACCCCATGAATTTTAGATCACTGGAATATGATCTAGAGGAGAGATGGCGAGTTGTCAGGATCTGGATCTGAGTTGTCAGGATCCGGAATGTTCTATCTCAAAACATGGTTGAAGTTGATTCCAGAAATAAGTCTGGAATCAAGGGAGTTGGACAGGTCCTCGAGGATGGGGCTGACAGAGTTACAGACAAAAGAATGATTTGCATCTCAGCGCAGCTGGTCTGTCAAAGAGCGAACGCAGGCATAATGGGACAAGAGATCTTCTTCTGCACCTGTGTGTTTCTATGAGAAATGTTTGTTGTTAAAGATCCGTGTAAGTCACAAAACTGCCCAAAGACCCTGGGCGGGCTTCACTAATCCTGAGGCTAAGTGTTGACGGCACCGTAAACGCCCTCGCGTTTTACAACGGCATCAACAGGCTCCCAGGGTCAGTGACCCTACGCCTCGCAGGGGGCCAGCACGGCACTGGAGCGACTCACACAGCTCCAGCTGCCGAGATTGGCATGAGACAGGCGCCGCGGGTCTGCGCATGCGCGTTACGACCGCCAACTCATGCATGATGCGCGCTAGTTTCCTTCTTCCCGCCGACCCCAACACAACATGTAGCGGACAGCTACAGGGGCCCGTCGCGGAGTTAAATAGGCGCCCACCAGGAGAAGCCGGCCCGCCGATCGGTAGGTCCTGATCGCGGGCCAGGCCACGGTGGAGGCCCCCCTCGGGGTCAGATCCCCCCTCCCCCCCACCAGGCCACCCCCCGCAGGATGAATACTGAGGTCCCGCCGGGTAGGACCACGTGTGAACGCCGCCGACGGGACTCGGCCTATCTCGGCAGCCACTCGGCTCAACGCGTCTTTTCCATTGGTCAAAGTATCCTCTCTCAGTGCTGCGTCAGGAGGCTGTGGTTCCAGTCCCACCCCAGCGACTTGAGAGGACAATCTCGGCTGACACTTCATTGCCACTGGATAAAAGCAAATTACTGCGGATGCTGGAATCTAGGGGCTGGTTTAGCACACTGGGCTAAATCGCTGGCTTTTAAAGCAGACCAAGGCAGGCCAGCAGCACGGTTCAATTCCTGTACCAGCCTCCCTGAACAGGTGCCGGAATGTGGCGACTAGGGGCTTTTCACAGTGACTTCATTTGAGCCTACTTGTGACAATAAGCGGCTTGCATTTCATTTCATTTCATCTGAAATGAAAGAGAAAATGCTGGAAAATCTCAGCAGGTCTGGCAGCATCTGAAGGGAGGGAAAAGAGCGAACGTTTCGAGTCCAATGACTCTTTGCCAAAGCTGGACTCAATGGTGATGTCAGAACACATATCTCCAGGTGTTAGGGAGAAATGCTTCGCCAAGGAGTCGCGTGTTTCTCTATCCCTGGACAGGGGTGTAAATAGTGAATTAGTTGCGAACTGGCTTTTCCAATCTCTTTGTTTGGAAGTTCACATTTCTCTCGTTTGGGAGGTGCAGCTTTTGGGAAGAAAAGGAGTCAGGCTCGGAGGAATGGAAATTTAACTTGCTGTTACGTCAAGCAACACAAATCTGCATCTCTACGAGCAAGCTGCAGATGAGGAGACTAATTTATCGCCTCACCTTCTCCGCCCATTGAGCACTGATTCAGTGAGACATCTGCCCTTGTTTTTGCTTGCTGTAGGAAGTCAATCCCTGGCCATGTACTTGATGTATCACCACGGTGCATCCCAGACCTGACGCCCTTCTGTCAGCCCATGAAGAGTTCTTCCCCCTCACATGCTGTTTCAGGGCCCCCCCCCCTCATCCCCTCATTCTGCTCTTCCCCCCCACATGCTGTTTCAGGGCCCCCCCCTCATTCTGCTCTTCCCCCCCACATGCTGTTTTTCGACCCCCACCCCACTCTGCTCTTCCCCCCACATGCTGTATCAGGGTTCCCCCCCGCCCCCAGTAGCTCAGTCCTCCGCCCCCCACCCATCACATGCTATATCAGGGCCTTGCCCAAAACCCAATCCTACTTCCTCCCGCTCAAAGTTACTCTGCAGCCCAACGTCCAACACCCCTCTCCCACTTGAAGTTGTCCTGAGGACTGAAGCCTTCACCCCTCTCGAAATTGCTCCGAAGTTGACCACACCTCCCTCCAGCTTGAAGTTACTCCAAGGCCCGACTCCCCTCCCCCCACCTCAAAGTTGCACTGAGCTTCAAAACTCAAGTCCTCTCCCTCCTGCTCATGGTTGCTCTGAGGCCCAGCTCCCCTGCTTCCTCCCCCCGAAGTTTCTCTGTGCCCCGAGTCCTGAACCAACTCCCCACATGCTCCAAAGCTTTCCCTCCCCCACTCAAAATTGCTCCACGACACCACCCCCCCCCCCCCCCCCCCCCCACCAGCTATTCCAGCCCCTGCACTTCAGAGACGAGCTAACACTGTCCAAGGTGGTCCAATTTGCGAGACAGGCTGAGCTACGGGAACAGAACTGTGTTTTAATCCAAGGATAATTTTTGTGGACTCAGATTACTGAGTTATTCCAGTTTGTGAGGAATAGAGAGACCAGCGCACTCACTAACAAGCATACCCAGAACAAACAGAGGGCAGTGGCTGCCATTATCCTGTGCTGTGGCACAAGAAAAATCCCATAGGCGCAAACATTATCCTACCCTGAAAGCAGAATGTAATTCCTGCAGGAGGCGGAGCCATTTCAAATTGGCATGCGGCAAAAGAAAGCCTCTTACTCCAAGATTTCAGTGGAGACCCATTAGATCAATTGGATTCAGGAAACAGAAGATACAGAGTAACGCAAAGAGCCTTTCTTGGATGAAGTTGCAAAATCCAAGGAGACCTTTTGGAAAGCAGACAAAAGAACAAAGAACAAAGAAATGTACAGCACAGGAACAGGCCCTTCGGCCCTCCAAGCCCGTGCCGACCATGCTGCCCGACTAAACTACAATCTTCTACACTTCCTGGGTCCGTATCCCTCTATTCCCATCCTATTCATGTATTTGTCAAGATGCCCCTTAAATGTCCCTATCGTCCCTGCTTCCACCACCTCCTCCGGTAGCGGGTTCCAGGCACCCACTACCCTCTGCGTAAAAATCTTGCCTCGTACATCTACTCTAAACCTTGCCCCTCTCACCTTAAACCTATGCCCCCTAGTAATTGACCCCTCTACCCTGGGGAAAAGCCTCTGACTATCCACTCGCAGTCGCAGTCAATGTCCACAAAACCAATACTAAGTTGGGCACAGGTGCAGGAGTCCCTTGTTTTTCTAACACAGTACAGTGGCTGAAGCGTGAGTTTCTCAGACCATCGATGTCTTGACTTCACAAACAGGGGGCACCCAACTGAGGGGCAAATGACTGCCACACTTCAATATAATAGAAGAGGACTTACCGACACTCTCTACGCTATTCGGAATCAAGCTTGTCCTTTATTAGACAGCGAGGCTTTTATAGCTTTGCAGATTCTTCATTCGCCAGTAACAGGGGAAACTGAGGTCAACCCAGAACGGTTTGAACTCCCCTCCATACAAGTCGCTGCACAGCCGCAGCCACAGGAGGAAATTCTGGACTTTGCACTACTATCTGAAGACAGAGTGATGGGGATGATAACCAGGATACCACGAATGAGTGTGACCAAACCATTCCTGATGAATGTGACCAGGATGTCAATCCACCTGACTATTCCGGTTAAGTGATGAATGACATATAACAACCCGATACAGGCATTGACTTTCAGGAAGAGGCACCAAGAACAGAATCTCTGACAAGGGCCAAGGAGTCAATTACAGAAGACGAAGCTGACTCCCCGAACCCTGCTGTCCGGGCTGGAGAGAAGGTGACTGAAGCTGCTGATATGCCAACCACTGATCTCACACACATTTCAGAATACAAGGAAGTGTAACTTCTCCAAATCTAGCAGAGGCAGCAGAACAACAACCTAACCCAGTAAACCTCTATATAGGAACAGAGCCTAAGGTGGCATCCAGCTCTTTTCCAGAGGGTGGCACGGTGGCAGCCTCACAGCACCAGGGACCCGGGTTCGCGGCCGGCCTTGGGTCACTGTCTGCGTGGAGTTTGCACGTTCTCCTGGGGCTGGTTTAGCACACTTGCTGGCTTTCAAAGCAGACCAAGGCAGGCCAGCAGCACGGTTCAATTCCCGTACCAGCCTCCCCGAACAGGCGCCGGAATGTGGCGACTAGGGGCTGTTCACAGTAACTTCATTTGAAGCCTACTTGTAACAATAAGCGATTTTCATTTCATTTCATTCCCCGTATCTGCATGAGTTTCCTCTTGGTGCTCCGGTTTCCTCCCACAGGCGAAGAATGTGCTTGTTCGGAGGATTGGCCATGCTGAATTGTACCTTAGTGTCCAGGGATCATAGAATAGAATCATAGAATCCCTACAGTGCAGAAAGCGGCTATTCGGCCCATTGAGTCTGCACCGACTCTCTGAAAGAGCACACTACCTAGGCCCAATCCCCCACCTTATCTCTGTAACCCCACCCAACCTTTGGATACTTAGGGACGTTCAGCTAGGTTACAGGGTTGGGGCAGGGTGGGTGGGGGCATGGACCTGGGTGGAATACACTTTCAGAGGGTCGGTGCAGAATCAATGGACCTAATGGTCTCCTTCTGCACTGTCGGGATTCTACGTTGACCTGGCTGTTGAAGCTCTGGAAACGCCAATGCTTAGTGAGCAGCCGACTCTCAATAATGTGGAAGCAGAGCTTGCGCATGTCGAGTAATAAAAGCCCAGTAATAAAAGAAGTACTATTAACTTCACTTGAGAATAATCTTCAGTCTTCCGTTTGTCCCTCGGAGTTATTCTTCAATGTGATATTGGGAGTTGTCATGGGAGCGTACCTTGAAGAAATGGGTGTTTATCAAATAGCTGCAGTGATGTCATTGTGTGGGTGGAGCTGGGTTGTGTCTCTGGCTTTAACTTTCGTTTTGAGCTGGAAGCTGTTTGTGGCTTTGTGTTTTGCTTTCGTTTTAGGCAGTTGAAAGCTGAATTCAGACAAGGAAGGTTCATTTTGCCTCTCTCTCTCTCTCTGTTAAAAGGTTGCCAGATCACTTGATAATTTAAAAGTGATAACTGTCTTGTGTAAAGAATTTATACCTACTGCTTTGTTGAAAAGGGTGTTTGGCTTATGGATGTTGTTTGGAAAGTTAATAAGGGTTACATATGGAGTACTGTATCTGTGGGGGGTAGTTGTGTTGGTAGTTGATAAAATGTTTACTGTGTGTTTATAAAATGTTAACTGAATTCATGGAATAAACGTTGTTTTGTTCCTCATCACCAAAATCTATTAAACGTTGTGGGTCAGGTAAGCTCCGTGATATACTTTGGAGTTTTCCAAACCCTGGTCCATAACAGAGTGCACAGCACCCCATTTCAGGCATAGGAATCATTGAATGCACTTTAGCAATGAATACTTTTGCCAAGCAACCAATATTGCTGAATCCAAAGATTGGAGACCAACTGCACAAACCTTAACAGAAGCTGGCCAAGTCCCTTGCTTCGAGAAAGAGCCACCAACAGCGTGACTCAAAAGAGACGGAAATGAAAACGTCTGTTCATCACCTTTACACTGTACACCAGGAACAGCAATCTGTGTCTACTGATTAAAGTGTATTCCAAGAAAAATATAGAGAACAAACATCTTAGCCGTCCTCTAAGAGGGATGAGAACACAGTTAGAGATTGATGCCTCCGGTGCAAGTGATTGTGAAGCAGAGGGAAAGGAAGGAGGATATGTAAATAGTTAATGAGTCGTTTAATGAGTAGATGAAAGACTTGGAGGGGAGATGTAGTATAAAGGGTTAAGAGTTGGTATGCTAATAGCTAATATACATCAGCAGTGATGTCAGATTAACATTGGAATTCCCAAGAGAGATGCTTCTGGAAGGAGCCTCTTGCTTATTTATCCCTGTCCATTGTTGTATATAGTTGATAAATTGCGTGGAGGTTCCTGAATGCCTTGCTTTCAGTAGTGTCTGTAAAACACACTGCTGCTCACCTTTTCTGATGATACTTTCCCCTTCTGTAAAGTGTGGAAGTAAAACTAACTGGGCCACAACTGACATGCCTTACCCTTGTGTATTGCGCAGTGTACCAGGCAGTGACAGCACTTTTAGTTTCTCCTTTCTAATTTAAGTGGCCCATTTAATGGAGCCTCAGAATTATCTCAGGCATTTTGCTGTATGCTTCACGCTGTAGATGCCATTCATTCCAGCAGTTGGTGCGGCTGATGGACAGTTAGAATCTGTTCCTTTTTGACCAGGGGGCAGTCTAGCTGGGCACGCAGTTTTGCTCTGTTAGTTAGATGGGAGTGTCAGCCCCTTCCGAGTAAAATTTTCCTCAAATTTGCACTGTCTCTCTTTGCTGCCAGTTTCCGTGCAACTTCCAACTTGCTCCCGATATGGGAAAGGAGCTGAACAACATAGTTTGGTTATTAGTGTAATATAAACAACCAATTTAAGATTATCAATAGAAGATGATCAGGCCGCTTACACTTGCTAGAAGCTGCATATATTCATATGCAGGAACCAATCTCTGCAGGAAAAAGGAATATGTCCAGACATTTTTAAATAAACAAAAGCATGTTGGTGCATTTGGTCCATCTTCCGCACCAACTGCTGGAATGGTTCAACCAATCAGAGCCAACTTGCCAACCAACCAGCACCACTTCTTGCATGCAGTGTAAATTGTTGTTCCCTGTGAAATTTGGCATTCTTGCACCTGTCCTGATGTGTACAAGAGGAAAAGATTTGACAGCATTTCTCCTTTTTCAGCAATGCTTAAATTCTGTAATACCAATTGCAGGATTTCTTGCGCTGAGAGGCCAAGTGTGCATTGTGGTGGAAACAAATTATATATGAGCTCCACCGCTCGGTTTTCTCACAATACCGTCCCACAGACAGGACCGGTTTCCTACACCTTTCAAACTCAGGATAATGTCATGTGGAGGGGACACGCTGACCGGCTTTTAGCAATTAGAACTTTGCTGGTGACAGAGTCACCCACGACAAACTGCGCCAAGTGAAAACATTCCTGAGAACCTGATAATGTCAGAAACAACTGTTGAAGACAGTACCCCAGTTGAGGACATCAGATCAACCCCCAAACACCACATTGACTCTGCGAATGACGTACAAGCTGAACCAAAAACACCAGAGGTAGCAGTCTACACAAAAAAGCAGACGCCTGAGGTTCACCGACAACACACAGAAATTAACGGCCTCCGAAATGTCCAATTTATTGACTGTGGTGTTTATTAATTGTTCATATTGTAAATTTTGTTTGTTAACATTACACGTTGTTTCATTGCAGGAACCTCTATGTGAAGGGAGAGGAAAGCGTTGTGCCTTCATCTATGTTCCCAGTTGGAACAAGGTCACTTTAAGAATCCGATCATATGATGTATTGATGACATCATCAGCCATTTGCACGGGCAAACAGGGAAGTCTATCCTAACAGCCTGTCGAGTAAACACCTTTCCAATAAAGCTCTTGTTTGTTTGTCCCTCCATGGCCCGGAAAGCCTAGCCTGTAAAAATATCACAGTCGCAGCCCACAGCGCTGTTAGGGTTCTTTGCAGTGGTTAGACACAACTGAGTGACTTGCTTGGCATCAAACATGCCACAGCGTCTAATCCAGCGATTGTACTTTGTGTTGAAATAGATTCTGGAGCCTTATTTGAATAACAGTATTAAAAAACCTGTCTGAGATGCAGGCTGCCAGATCCAACACTTGTGCTGCTCCCTTTCGAATCTTCTCGAGAGTATGTAGTGATAAGGAAATAGTCCCATCTGTCTGCGTCTCTGTTGTGGCAGAACCTGAAGATTAAGGTCACCTAAGGAAAGGTTGAGGTCAATTTTGGTTTCTAAATTCCATTTATTTCAATGAGCTCCATATAAATTCCATTTTACATACATTTCAGATGGATATAAAATCCACTTGTATATATTTGTATTCTCCAATAATGATATTCCATTTATATTGTAATGGACTGTAAGTTGCACTGGTATTTCAATACATAAATATCAATGGCAGTTCCATGAATAAGCTCCCCGCCCAAAAAAAAGACATAGTGAATCTTTCAGTATCATCTCTCCTGTTATCCTTTATCTCAGTGTTTCTTGTTCTCACAATATCAGGTTAAGGTCTTTTTGCAACAGATGTCAAAACAACATAATTTCTTTTATCCATAATGTACCTTTTTATTATTTTCAGTCAGTTTCCATTGCAGGGTACAGGGTATCGCAGGACAGTAGGTATCAGCAGTGGCTGGCATTCACTCACTCATCTCTCAGCCGGGCCCCTGTAGGTTCAATGGCCAAATCTTCTGCCGAGTTTCATCACCGTCAGATTCCCACTCTGCTCCTGATTGCTCACTGGAGTTCCACGTTTCCCGCTTGGACTTCCGAAACGGGCCTCCTGAGAAACGTAGGGTGTACCTGCTCGTGGAGTCCTTCCCCCATCATGTGGAAGCGTCGGGGGAAACTCAGCCCCTTTTATTACATACAGGGCGAGCGGGCGTAATACGATAGGTTTAAATGTTCCAAAACCACTTGGGCATGCTACGAGATTAGATAAGTGGATGAGGAGGAAGGGTGGCAGGTAAATGGGTACGTTGTGCCAGGGGCATTGGAGGTGGTGATTGGGGGGTGGTTGCCACTGGGGAGGCGGGTTGTCAGTGCTTAGTCGGGGATGGGGGTAGTCTGGGGTCACAAGGGTTGTCAGAAGGTGGGGGGGGTAGTTGAGAGGTGCAGTTGGGGGTCAGGGGTATAGTCGGGGATGTTGAGGGAGTAGTCAGGGAGTTGGGGAAATAATCAAGGGTGGGGTAAGTCGGGGATTAGGGGTAGCTTGGGGGTGTGGGTAGTCGGGTGGGGGGTTTAGTCGGGTTGTCAGGGTTGTAATGGATTGGGTTGGGGGTGGTTGTCAGGTGAATCGGAGGGTGGGAACAGTCATGTCGTTGGAAGGCAGTAGTCGAGAGGTAGTCGGGTGCTCATCAGTATAGTGTTATGACACCCTGGGCCAATGCGTCGTTCTAACTTGGTCTTACCCGGCGGGACCTCAGCGTAAGTGGATTCGGGGGCGACCTGGTGGGGGGGGGGGGGGGGGGGGGGTGTCCGACCCCGGGGAGGCCTCCGCTGTGGCCTGGCCCGCGATTGGGACCTACCGATTGGCAGGCCGGCCTCTCAGGCTGGGGGCCTCCTTTGTTCCGCGCCGGCCCCTGTAGCCCTACGCGTTGTTGAGTCGGGGCCGGCGCAGAGAAGGGAGCCACCGCGTCTGCGCAGCAATTGCGGTGGTCCCACTGCGCATGCGCAGACCCGCGGCGCCCATCTGATGCTGGGATCGGCAGCTGGAGCAGCGTGGGTCGCTCCAGTGCCATGCTGGCCACCTGTAGGGGTCAGCATTGTTGCTCCTGAGGCCATGTTGACGCCGTCGGGAAACGCGACGGTGTTTACGACGGCGTCAACACTTCGCCTCAGGATCAGAGAACCCCGCCCGATGTTTCTCACCAGCTTGTATTCATATTCTCTTTTCCCTTTCTCTATCAGTTTCTTGGTCCTCGTTTGCTGGATTCTCAATCATTCTCAATCCTCAGGCTTCGCTATTTTTTCTGGCACTTTTATAATCCACTTCCTTTCGTCGAATGCAATCTTTCACTTCTTTCGTTTGCCATCGTCGATTGATCTTTCCTGTTGATTTTTTTTGTCTTGGTGGATGTACATTTGTTGTAGACCATGTGATATTTCTTCAAATACTAGCCATTGCCTGTCTACCATCAAATCTTTGAGTGTATTTTCCCAAAATACAACAGCCAAATTGCCCCTCATACCTTCCATTTCCTAACTCCAGGTTTAATACCTTGTCTCAAAATGAACGCTTTCACTTTCAAACATAATGTAAAATTCTATCATATTATAGTGACCATATCTGAAATGTTCCTTTGAAGCAAGGCTATTAATTCGCATTTTCTCATTACATGATACTAAATCTAAACCAGCCTGATCTCTAGTTGGTTCTTTAATGTATTGTTTCAGAAACCCATCTCGTACACACTCCAGGAATTCATCCTCCACAGCATTAGTGCTAATTAAGTTTATCCAGTCTATATGTATATTGCAGTCATCCATTATCACTGTATTTGTTACATTGGGCATTGTGGTACTGTCACTGGACTGGTAATTCAGAGACCCGGGATAACACTCTGGGGGCTGGGGTTCAAATCCCACCACACGGAATTTGAATTCAATAAACAAAACTTGGAATTGAAAGTCTAATGATGATCAAACCATTGCCGATTGTTGTAAAAACCCATCTAGCCTTTAGGGAAGGAATTCTGTTGTCCTGCGTGTGGCACCAGGTCCGTAGGAATGCGGTTTACTCTTAACTGCTCTCTCAGTTCAAGGACAATTAGGGTGGACAATAAATGCTGGTCCAGCCAGCTATGCCTGCATACTGTGAATGAATTAAAAATGCAGCTCTAATTTCCAGATTTATACGGTGCACAATGTTGCCACCAGAGTTTGATGACCAACGTTTGTTGTCTCTTGCTGTTTCTTAGCGCCATCCAAACTGATTCTTTGCCCGAAGATCTTCTCTCACTAATGTACTGATCCTGTCCCTTATTAACTGCATTGTCCCACCTCCTTTTCCTTTTTGCCTATCCTTCCTAAATGGCAAATATTCTTGAATATTTAGTTCCCACTCTTGGTACCCTCTAAACACGTCACTGTAATGGGAATTAAATTGTACCCATTTACCTCGATTTGTGCCTTCAAATCATCCACCTTATTGTGAATGTTGCATGCAGTCAGCTGCAATGCCTTTAACTTTGTCTTTTTCAAATCATTGATCCTGTTTGATGCTTACCTTCGATTCATGTGTCTTCTAATTTTGCTTCCTACTTCCGGGTACCAATTTTGCCTCCCTGCAATCTCAGCTCCACCCCAGGTTCTCATCCTCCTACCGATCTAGTTGAAACCCTCCCAAACAGCCCTGGCTAAGCTCCCTGCAAGGATGTTAGCACCAGCCCTGCTGAGGTGCAAACCACCCATCTTGTGCACATCCCACCTGCCCCAGAACTAGTTCCAATGCCGTGGAAATCAGATGCACCTCCCTCCGACACCAAGTCTCCAACCACATGTTCAATTGCCCAATCCTCCTATTCCTACATTCACTGAGACCTGGCACTGGGAGTTATCCTGAGATTATCGCTTTTGAGGCCTGCTTTTAATTTCTTTCCAAACTCGTTAAAATCTGTTTCCAGTATCTCATCCCTCTTCGTACTTATGTGATTGGCTCCAAGGTGGACCAAGACCTCCGGCTGTTCACCCTCCCCCAGAGGAATGTCCAGCAGCCGTTCTGTGACCCTGGCACCAGGAATGCAACCACCCTGGTCTACATCCGCAAAAATGCTTGCCTATTCCCAACCAATGAATCCCCTGTCACTATCATAGAATCATAGAATACCCACAGTGCAGACGGAGGCCTTTTGGCCTATCGAATCTTCATCGACCCTCTGAAAGAGCAACTCACATAGGCCCACTCCCCTACCCTAGCCCCATCCAACGTGCACATCTCTAGACACTTAGGGACAATTTTCGCACCTAATCCACCTAACCTGCTGATCTTTGGACTGTGGAAGGAAACCGGAGCACTCGGAGGAAACCCACTCAGACACGGGGAGAACGTGCAAACTTCACACAGACAATCACCTAAAGGTGGAATTGAACCCGGGTCCCTGGCGCTGTGAGGCGGTGGTGCTAACCACTGTGCCACCGTGCCGCCCTATTACTCTTCCACTCCTCTGTCTCCCCTCCTGTGCAGTGAGTCATCTGTGATGCCACAGACTTGGCTTTTGTTGCACTCCTCTGAGGAACCATCGTCCTCACCGGTATCCAAAATGGAAAACCAGTTAGTGAGTGAGATTGACTTGGGAGACTCCTGCACTACCTGCCTGGTTCTCTTTGACTGCCTGGTGGTCACCCTTCCATCTCTGCCTGTAAGCTGCTAACCTGCAGTGTGACCACCTTCCTAAACATTCTATCCATGTAGTTCTCTGCCTTGCGGATGCATCAGTGACTCCAGCCACTGGTCGAGTTCTGCAACCCGGAGATCAACATTCTGTAGCCGGTAACACTTCCTGCATATGTGTTTGTCTTGGACACATGGTGTACCCAATACTTCCCATATTGCGCAGGTTGCACATTCCACTCAGCCAAACTGCCCTGTCATACATTAACTTTTACAAACTTTGTTTTTTAATAAACATTTTATTGAGGTATTTTTTGGTATTATAACAACAACACAATAAACAATGTACATGAAACTATAAACATAGTGCAAAATCCGTCTCCCTCCCTTACAGGTCCCACCTTTATTAACCCCCTACTCTAATGTCATGAGAATGTCGCTTTAAGAAATGTTTGGCTGCTCATGTTACTGCAGTGATGTCAGAGTGTGGGTGGAGCTGAGCTCTGGCTCTGTTTTTTAGTTTCACTTTGAGAAAAGCTTGGGTGTGTCTGTGTTTTTTTGGTTTTGTTTTCGCTGTTGGAGATGAAGCCAGACAAAGCAGGTGTACTGCTGTTCTCTCTGCCATGAAAATACTATCTTTTGATCATTTGGTGAATGCAGAATTATAAAAGTTTTCAGTAGTGAATGTAAACCTAATGTGCTTCTGTTAAAAGGTGTTTCTTTTGTCTTCTGGATGTTGTTTGGGAAGTTATTAAGGATTACTTAGTGTTGTATTCTTTGGGGGTTGTATTTGAATAAATGGTTGCTAAGATGTTCACTGTATGTTTTAAAAAGCTTAACTTGAGTTCATAGAAGCAACATTGTTTTGCTTTAAAAAATACTTTTCCATTTCTGCTGTACCACAACTGTAGAGTGGGCCGTGTGCTCCCATACCATAATCGATTAAAAGTTGTGCATCAGATGAACTCCATGATATACCTTGGGGTTTTAAACCCTGGCCGATAACAAATTGGGGGCTCGAGGGGAATAAAAGTCTATCTATTGGACTGGCTTAGTGAACTTAAAGACAGTGAGGGGTGAGCATATTGTGAGTGCTTTTCAGGTGTGGTATTTCAGTTTAAGTAGGGAGTGTGTTGTGGACAATGGCTCTTTCAGAGGCTCTGATGTTTTTGGGGGTGGACACGGTCACACGCAGTACCTTACAGACAGAGACTAAAAGCTGACTATTACATTTGGCAAAAATAATTGCAGTTAACATTACCTGACAAAATGTGAAAAGGTGAGGTAATTATGGTGGTGGCTAAGCATTTAAAGTTGCCTGAGTTACAGTTTGACTCATTGGAAATGGCAAAAATTCAGTTACAACTTAAACAAATGGAACATGAGAAAGAATTAAAGTGGCTTGAATACGAACGTCAGAGAGAGGAAAAAGAAAGAGAGAGAGAAGAAAGAGGAAAAGAAAGAATAGTCCTAGCAGAACAAAAAGAAAGAGAAAGGGAGATACAGATCAGGGAAAAAGATAAAGAGAGAGAGTTTGAACTTTAGAAAATGGCCATGAAACATGACAATCAGTTAAAATTGGCAGACGTAAAGGGAATCGTACACTTGGATGATAGTGATGAGGATAGTGAGAAAGAGCGTCATAGTCGAAGGCTTGGTGGGAATCTATTTAAATATGTCCAAGCATTGCCAAGGTTTGACGAGAAGGAGGTGGAAGCCTTTTTCATTTCATTTGAGAAGGTAGCTAAACAAATGAAATGGCCACAGGACATGTGGGTATTACTGATTCAAACAAAGCTGGTAGGTAGGGCTAGTGAAGTGTTTGCATCACTACCGGAGGAGGTATCTCGGACGTATGAGGAGGTGAAAAAATCCATCTTAGCTGCATATGAACTAGTGCCTGAAGCCTACAGACAAAGGTTTAGAAATTTAAGGAAAGAATTTGGTCAAACATACATGGAGTTTGAAAGGAGCAAACAGAGTAATTTTGATAGGTGGATAAGGGCTTTGAAAATAGACCAAACGTATGAAGCTCTTGGAGAAATTATACTTTTGGAGGAGTTTATAAATTCAATTCCTGATGTAGTGAGAACTCATGTGGAAGAGCAGAGGGTTAAAACTGCGAGGTTAGCAGCAGAAATGGCAGATGATTATGAATTAGTTCATAAATCAAAGCTTGGTTTCCGACATCAGTTTCAACCTGTGAGGGATAGAAACTGGGGAAAAGACAAATACTCAAGTGGTAAAGGTGATCTGATGGGCGATAATAAGGAGAGTGTACCTCAGATTAAAAAGGAAATCCAGGAGGGTGGAAAAGAAATGAAAAGTTTCAAATATTTTCACTATAATAAACTAGGCCATGCATAGTCAGTGTTGGTGGTTGAAGAAAAGCACTGGGAAGGCTGATGTGGTAAAACAAGATAAGACAGTGGGGTTTGTTAAAGTGATAAAGGAAAGTCGAAGGGAAGTGAAGAAGGTGCAAAAGATTGTACAGCCTGATCAAGAGGTGATTGATCAGAAGGTGCCAGATCTCTTTAAAGAATTTACTTGTGTGGGTAAAGTTTACTCATGTGTATCAGGAGGAGCAGGTAAAGAAGTCACAATGTTAAGAGATACAGGAGCTAGACAATCTTTAATGGTAAGAGATGAGGAGTTATGTAGTTTGGGCAGAATGTTGCCAGAAAAGGTGGTAATATGTGGAATTCGGGGTGAGAGGAGTAGTGTTCAATTATATAAGGTAAGATTGGAAAGTCCAGTGAAATGTGGTGAAGTGATAGTAGGAGTAATAGAGAAACTATCTTGTCCAGGAATACAGTTTATCTTGGGTAATGATATAGCTGGATCGCAGGTGGGAGTAATGCCTGCTGTGGTTGATAAGCCGGTGGAAAATCAGACAACTGAAGTATTGAAGGATGAATATCCTTGGATTTTTCCGGATTGTGTAGTAACAAGATCACAAAGTCACAGGTTAAAACAAGAGGAGAAATCAAAGAGTGAAGATGAAGTGGAAGTGCAATTATCAGAAACGATTTTTGATCAGATGGTTGAAAAAGAACAAGAACAGGTGGAGGTTGAGGCGGATATTTTTAGTTCATGAAAATTGGTGGAGTTACAACAGAAAGATGTAGAAATAAAACGGATGTATCAGAAAGCATATACGGAAGAGGAATCTGAGTGTGTACCAGAGTGTTATTATCTTAAAAGTGATGTCTTGATGAGAAAATGGAGACGTTTACATATGCAGGCTGATGAAAGGGGGCCAGAAGTTCATCAAGTAGTATTGCTGGTAGGGTATAGAAAGGAGGTGTTGCGAGTTGCACATGAGGTACCAGTGGGAGGTCATTTGGGAATAAGGAAAACTCAAACTAAAATCCAAAAACATTTTTATTAGCCTGGACTACATAAAGATGCAGTTAAATTTTGTCAATCATGTCACACATGTCAAGTGATAGGGAAACCTCAAGCAGTGATAAAACCAGTGCTCTTAATACCCATTCCAGCATTTGAAGAACCTTTTACAAGGGTCCTAATTGATTGCGTAAGACCGCTTCCTAAAACGAAAAGTGGGAATCAATATCTTTTGACTATAATGGATGTGTCTACTAGGTTTCCAAAGACCATTCCAGTACGTAATATTACAGATAAAAAGATTGTGGAGGAGTTACTTAAATTCTTTACTAGATATGGACTTCCCACAGAAATACAATCGGATCAAGGATCAAGTTTTACCTCAAGGTTATTCAAAGAAGTTATGGATAGCTTAGGAATAAAACAATTTAAATCAACTGCGTACCATCCAGAATCGCAGGGAGCGTTAGAAAGGTGGTATCAGACATTAAAGACAATGTTGAGGGCTCATTGTCAAGATTATCCAGAGGATTGGGATAAAGGAATTCCATTCATACTGTTTGCAATTAGGGATGCACCAAATGAGTCAACCAAATTTAGTCCTTTTGAACTAATTTTTGGTCATGTGGTAAGGGGACTACTTAAATTGATTAAGGAAAAATTGGTGAGTGAGAAATCGGAAATTACATTATTGGATTACGTGTCAAATTTTAGGGAACGATTAAATAGAGCAGGTGAATTGGCTAGACAACATTTAAGTTGCACAAAATGTGATGAAACGGGTAGCGGACAAGAAATTCAAAGTTCGTAGTTTTGCCAGTGGAGATAGAGTTTTAGTGTTGTTACCAGTGGTAGGTAAACCTTTAAAAGCTAGGTTTTGTGGACCTTATCAGATTGAAAGGAAATTAAGTGAGGTGAATTATGTGGTAAAAACACGAGATAGAAGGAAGACTTACCGAGTGTGTCGTGTGAATATGCTTAAAAGGTATTTTGAAAGGGAAGGAGAGAAAAAGGAAGGAGGTTTTAATGATTCTAACTCAGTGACGAACCAAATCCAGATGACTGTGAATTTGACATACCTCAACTTAAATTGAAAATGAGGATGTTCTTAAAAATTGGGATAAATTGTTGAGTTACCTTCCAGAGGAAAAACGGACTGACCTGAAAGAGTTATTGATATCACGTGGGCAAGTTTGTAGAGATAAATTGGGAAGTACTAAAATGGTTATACATCTCGTAGATGTGGGAAATGGTGTTCCAATCAAACAACATCCATATAGACTTAATCGTTTAAAATTGGCACAGGTTAACAAAGAGATTGAGAGTTTGCTTAAAAATGGCATAATTGAAGTGGGTTGTAGCCAATGGAGCTCACCCATAGTGATGGTACCTAAACCAGACGGTACCCAACGGTTGTGTGTGGACTATGGAAAGGTTAATGCAGTTACAAGAACGGATTCTTATCCTATCCCACGTTTGGAGGATTGCATTGAGAAAGTGGGACAATCAGCTTTTATTTCCAAACTGGATATACTTACAGGTTACTGGCAGGTACCTTTATCCGAAAGGGCGAAGGAGATTTCAGCTTTTGTGACTCCAGATGGTATATACCAATTCAAAGTTATGCCATTTGGCATGAAAAACGCCCCAGCCACATTTCAATGGTTAACTAACAAAGTTGTTTCAGGATTACCCAATTGTGCGGTATACATCGACGATCTGGTAGTTTTCACCCAGACTTGGAAAGAACATTTAAAACATCTGATGGAGTTATTCAATCGACTTCAGGAGGCGGGTTTGGTGATAAACCTAGCCAAAAGTGAATTTGGGAGAGTCCAAGTCCCTTTCGTTGGCCATCCAATCGGACAGGGTCGAATGTTCACACGGGATGTGAAACCAACAGTTATTGAGGAGTTTACGATACCCTCAAGACGAAGGGAAATAATGCGATTTCTTGGCATGAGTGGATTTGATCGAACATTTGTGCAAGAGTTTTGTAGCGTGATTGCTCCACTGATGGACTTGCTGAACAAACGTCAAAAATTTCAATGGACAGCGGAGTTTAAACAGGCATTTGACTGCCTGGAGGCTGTGGGGCGGGATTCTCTGATCCCCACCGGGTCGGAGAATCGCGGGAGGTCGGTGTGAATCCGGCCCCCGCCGTCCTCCGAATTCTCCGGCCCCCCCAAAAACCCCGCCGTGAATCGCGCCGCCCGCCTCGGAGAATGGCGGGGACCGGCGCAACTCAATGGGACCCGGGGCCTCCCGAATTCTCCGGGCCGCGATGGGCCGAAGTCCCGCCCGTTTAATGAGGGTCCCGCCGGCGTAAATCAAGGTTGGTCCCTACCGGCGGGACCCAGCTCCGTGGGCGGCCTCCAGGGTTCTCTGGGGGGCGTGGGGGGATGTGGCCCTGAAAGGCGCCCCCACGGTGGCCTGGCCCACAATCAGGGCCCACCGATCCGCGGGCGGGCCTGTGTCGTGGGGGCACTCTATTCCTACGCATCAGCCGCTGTGGTCCTCCGCCATGGCCGATGCGGAGACGAACCCTCCTGCGCAGGCACCAGGATGACGCCAGCACACGCTGGTGCTCCCATGCATGCGCCAACTAGCACCGGCCGGCGTAGGCCCTTTGGCGCTGGTTGGCATGGTGCCAAGCCCCTTCCCGCCGGACGGTGTGGCGCAAACCACTCCGGGGCGGGCCTAGCCCCTGAAGGTGCAGAGGATTCCGCACCTTTGGGGCGGCCCGACACCGGAATGGTTCACGCCCCCCCTTGGTGCCGGGACCCCCTGGCCTGCCAGATAGGGGAGAATCCCGCCCGTGATAACCAATGCTCATGTGTTGGAGAATTGCAAGGGACTCTGTGATCAGATTGAACTAAAGTATCTGACTTTAAAGAGAAGTGCCGAGGCGTAGGGAAATGGACGGATCGTGCAGAGACCTTCTTGTTCAAAGAGACTGTCAATCAAGAAGGATTTCAGTTGGAGGAAGAAGAACAAAAAATAAATGGACTATATTAATATACCTGTTTGCGTGTGTTGTTTTTTGAAACGAGAAAGTATATTTACAGTGTGCATTTCTTAAAGGATAGTGAGAAGGTGAAAAATGAAACCATCTTGAAGTTGATGGTTTATTTGTTTTTTCTTGGGGGGAGGCGTCATGAGAATGTAGCTTTAAGAAACGTTTGGCTGCTCATGTTACTGCAGTGATGTCAGATTGTGGGTGGAGCTGAGCTCTGGCTCTGCTTTTTAGTTTCACTTTGAGAAAAGCTTGGGTGTGTCTGTGTTTTGTTTTTGGTTTTGTTTTCAGTGTTGGAGCTGAAGCCAGACAAAGCATGTGTACTGCAGTTCTCTCTGCCATTAAAAGACTATCCCTTGATTATTTGGTGAATTCAGAATTATAAATGTTTTCAGTAGTGAATGTAAACCTGATTTGCTTCTGTTAAAAGGTGTTTCTTTTGTCTTCTGGATGTTGTTTGGGAAGTTATTAAGGATTACTTCGTGTTGTATTCTTTGGGGGTTATATTTAAATTAATGGTTGCTAAGATGTTCACTGTATGTTTTAAAAAGGTTAACATGAGTTCATAGAATAAACATTGTTTTGCTTTAAAAAATACTTTTCGATTTCTGCTGTACCACACCTGTAGAGTGGGCCGTGTGCTCCCCATACCACAATCTATTAAAAGTTGTGGGTCAGGTGAACTCCATGATACACTTTGGGATTCTCTAAACCCTGGCCCATAACACTAAGCTAAACTAACACCCCCCCTCCCCCCCCCCCCCCCCCTTCTGCTGATGATTAATTTTCCACGAAGAAGACGATGAACGGCTGCCACCTCCGGGAGAACCCGAACAGTGACCCTCTCAAGGCGACCTTGATTTTCTCCAAACAGAGAAAGCTAGCCGTGTCCGATAGCCAGGTCTCCGACTTCGGGGGCTTTGAGTCCCTCCAAGCGAATAGTATCCGTCTCCGGGCTACCAGGGAAGCAAAGGCCAGAAGGTCTGCCTCTTTCTCCTCCTGGATTCCCAGGTCTTCTCACACCCCGAAAATCGCCACCTCTGGACTCAGCGCCACCCTTGTTTTTAACACCGTGGACGTGACATCTGCAAACCCCTGCCAAAATCCCCTAAGCTTCGGACATGCACAGAACAGGTGGACATGGTTCGCTGGTCCTCCCGCAAATTTTGCACACTTGTCCTCCACCCCAAAGAATCTGCTCATCCAGGCCGCTGTCATATGAGCCCGATGAACGACCTTAAATTGTATCAGGCTGAGCCTGGCACATGTTGCGGACGTGTTGACACAATTCAACACGTCCTCCCAGAGACCATCCTCTATCTCTCCTCCCAGCTCCTCCTCCCACTTGTGCTTCAGCTCCTCAGTCTGCATCTCCTCTGACCCCATATGTTACTTGTAAATGTCAGAAACGCTCCCTTCTCCAACCCACCCTCTGGAAACTGCCCTGTCCTGAATCCCCCTTAGTGGTAGGAGCGGGAAGGTTGATACCTGTTTACGTAGGAAGTCCTGCGCCTGCAGATACCTGAATTTGTTTCCCCTCGCAAACCCAAACTTCTCCTCCAGCGCCCTCATACTCCGAAAGCTCCCCTCTATAAACATATCCCCCATCCTCTCAATCCCTGCTCTCCGCCATATCCGGAACCCCCCATCCATACTTCCCGGGGCACACTGGTGATTATTACAGATTGGGGACCAGCCCGATGCTCCCTCTGCTCCCACATGTCTCCTCCATTGCCCCCAGATTCTCAGGGCCGCCACCACCACGGGGCTGGTGGAGTACCGTGCCGGCGGGAATGGCAGAGGTGCAGTTACCAACGCCCCAACCTGCTGCCCTTGCATGAAGCCGCCTCCATACACTCCCATGCCTCCCCCTCCCCCACCACCGACTTCCTGATCAAGGCTATATTCGCCACCCAGTAATAGTTACTAAAATTTGGCAGCGCCAGCCCGCCCTCTCCCAGACTCCGCTCAAGCATTACCTTCCTTACCCACGGGCAAAAACAAAGCCAGAGATCACTTTGTTGACCCGTTTAAAAAAGGACCGCGGAATAAAGATGGGAAGACACTGAAACACGAACAGGAACCTCGGAAGGACCGTCATCATCACCGTCTGCACCCTCCCAGCTAATGACAACGGGAGCGCGTCCCATCTCCGAAAATCGTCCTTCATTTGGTCTACTAGCCAGGCCAGATTTAATTTATGCAGCCGGTCCCATTCCCGCGCCACTTGGATACCTAGGTACCTAAAGCTTCCCCCTACTAAACTAAATGGCAACTCTCCCAGTCGCCTTTTCTGTCCCCTCGCCTGGACCGTAAACATCTCACTTTTCCCCATAGTTAGCTTATACCCTGAAAACCAGCCAAATTCCCCTAGAATCCTCATGATTTCTTCCATCCCCTCTAATGGGTCCGATACATACAGAAGCAGGTCGTCTGCATAGAGCGAGACTCTGTGCTCCACCCCCCTCTCCCGGACCAGCCCCTTCCAGCCCCTTGAGGCTCTCAGAGCAATTGCCAATGGCTCTATAGCTAGCACAAACAACAGTGGGGAGAGGGGGCATCCCTGTCTCGTCCCCCGGTGCAGTCTAAAATAGTCCGATGTTGTCCTATTTGTCCGTACACGTGCCACAGGAGCCTGATACAGAACCTGATCCAGTCAATAAAGCTCAGCCCAAATCCGAACCATCCTAGTACCTCCCACAGATAATCCCATTCTATCCGATCAAAAGCCTTTTCCGCATCCATTGCGATCACTACCTCCACCTCCCTACCTTCCGGGGGCATCATGATCACATTTAACAGCCTTCTTACATTGGCCACCAACTGCCTGCCCTTAACAAACCCCGTCTGGTCCTCCCCAGTAACGTCCGGAACACAATCCTCGACCCTGGAGGACAGAATTTTGGCCAGCAGTTCGGCGTCCACATTCAACAGTGATATCGCCCTGTAGGACCCTCACAGCTCCGGGTTCTTGTCCCGCTTCAGAATCAGCGAAATCGTGGCCTGTGACATCGTCGGGGGCAGCACCCCTCTTTCCCTTGCCTTATTGAACACCCTCATCAACACCGGCCCCAATATCCCTGAGAACATTTTATAAAACTCCACTTGGTACCCATCCGGCCCTGGGGCTTTACCCGACTGCATGGCCTTCAGACCCTCTACTATCTCTTCCAACCCAATCGGGGCTCCCAGCCCTTCTACAGCTCCCCGTCTACTTTTGGGAAATTCAGCCCCCCACAAGAGATGCCTCATGCCCTAAAGCCCCGTAGGGGGTTCCGACCTATACTGCCTACTGTAGAAATGCCTAAACGCCTTATTCACCCCGGCTGAATCTCCAACCAGGTTCCCATCTCTGACATTTACTTTCCCTATCTCCCTGGCTGCCTTCTTCTTTCTAAGCTCCTGTGCAAGCATTCTGCTGGCCTTCTCTCCATGCTCATAGATCGCCCCCCTCGCCTTTCTCAGCTGCTCCACCGCCCTCCCTGTGGTTAACAAGCCGAACTCCGCCTGTAGCCTCCGCCATTCCCTTAAAAACCCTGCCTCTGGGGTCTCCGCATACCTCCTGTCGATCTGTAGTATCGGTCCGTCTCTGCCCTGTCCACCTTCTCCGTATGGGCCCGTATCGAGATCAGCTCCCCTCTGACCACCGCCTTCAGTGCTTCCCAGACCATCACTGCTGAAATTTCCCCTGTGTCGTTGACCTGCAGGTAGCTCTGAATACATTTCCTCAGCCGCTCGTACACCCCTTCGTCAGCCAAAAGTCCCACATCTAACCTCCAGTGCGGTCGCTGATTACTGTCTTTACTAACCTGCAGGTCAACCCAGTGCGGAGCCTGGTCTGAGATTGTGATCGCCGAGTACCCCGTGTCCACCACCCCTGCCAGCAAGGCCCTGCTCAAAATAAAGAAGCCGATCCGGGAATACACTTTATGTACATGTGAGTAGAAGGAGAACCCTTTCACCCTCGGCTGCCCAAATCTCCATGGATCCACCCCCCCATCTGCTCCATGAACCCTTTTAGTTCCTTTGCCATTGCTGGCACCCTACCCGTTTGCGAGCTTGACCGGTCCAAGCCAGTGTGTTGAAGTCCCCTCCCATGACCAACCTGTGCGAGTCCAGGTCCGGTATCTTCCCCAGCATCCTCCTTTATAAACTCCACATCATCCCAATTTGGCGCATACACATTCACTAATACCACCTGCACCCCCTCTAGCTTCCCACTGACCATAATGTACCGACCTCCCACGTCCGAGACTATTCTACCCGCCTCAAACACCACCCGCTTATTGATCAGGATCGCGACCCCTCTAGTCTTTGAATCCAGTCCCGAGTGAAAGAACTCACTGACCCAGCCTTTCCTCAATCTAATCTGGTCAGTTACTCTAAGGTGCGTCTCCTGAAACATTACCAGGTCTACCTTCAGTCCCCTAAGATGCGCGAACACACGTGCCCTCTTGACCGGCCCATTTAACCCTCGAACATTCCAGGTGATCAGCCTAGTTGGGGGGCTCATTGCCCCCCCACCCTTCACCGATCAGCCATCCCCTTTTTTGGGCCCGCCTCCAGCCCGTGCTCCCCGCCTCCACCGGCCCGCTCCCAGGCAGCCTCCGCCCCCATCCTCCTCTCTGTCCCTTGGCCCAAGTCCCTCCCTCATCAGCAGAATTTTTTTTCCCCCCTAGTAACAGCACTCTGTAACCCAAACCCTTTGATAAACTGAACATATGCACCCCCCCCCCCCCCACTGTGCTTCCGTGAGCTAGCCCGCCCAGTTGCTTGGTGGCCCCCATCCCTGGCGCTGGATAGTCTCCCACCTATTGTTCCCCCCCCCACCCTCCCCTCCCCACTCATACAAACACCCTCCAACATCAAACAATCCCCACACAATTGCCCGACAGAAAAACACCAAAATCTAAACAAGCACACCTCCATCCCCCAACAGTGCAAATGAAAACCTTAACTCACCCAGCTCTGCCACTGGTCTCAAATCAATACAGAAGGCATTACAAACAGCTTCCACAAAACAAAAAATGAGAAACTTTTTTAAAAAAAGAATAGAGAAACAAAAAGAAAAAAAAAAGCATGAATATTGCAGCAAAGTTCAAAAGTTCTCAGTCCGCCACCAGCCCTTTCCTTTTCGCGAAGTCCAGCGCGTCCTCAGACGACTCGAAATAAAAGTGCTGTTCCTCGTGTATGACCCAGAGACGGGCCGGATACAACAGTCCGAACTTCACCTTTTTCTTAAAAAGGACCGACCTAATCTGCTTGAAGCCTGCTCTTCTCCTGGCCAACTCCACACTCAGGTCTTGGTAGACCTGCAGGATATTATTGTCCCATTTACAGCTCCGTGTCTGCTTGGCCCACTGTAGAAAGTGCTCCTTATCCAAGTACCTGTGGGATCTCACCACCATTGCCCTCGGGAGGGTCTCCCATTCGCGGCTTCCTCACGAGTGCTCTGTGAGCCCTGTCCACCTCCAAGGTCCGGGAGAATGCCCCATCCCCCAGCAGCTTCTCAAACATGTCCGCGATGTATGCCCCAGCGTCCGCTCCTTCGGACCCCTCCGGGAGCCCAACGATTCTCAAGTTCTGCCAGCGGGATCTATTTTCTAGGTCCTCCACCTTCTCCAGGAGCTTCTTCTGCTGGTCTCCCAGCATCCCCATCTCCAACTCCACCACAGTTTGATGTTCCTCCTGCTCAGCCAGCGCCTTCTCCACCTTCTGGATCGCCCGATCTTGGGCGTCCAATCTAAGCTCCAGCCGCTCAATTGACTCTTTTATCGGGTCCAAGCAGTCCCATTTCTGCTTAGCAAAGCCTTCCTGAATAACTTGCATCAGCTGCTCCGTTGACCGCTGGGTCGACAAACCAGAGGTCTGGTCCTCCGCCATGCTGTCTCCTGCTGCAGCTTCAGCCCAAGCCTTCTCTGTCTTTCTGTTTCTGCCTTTACGAGCACTTCTAGTCCTTCTCTCCATGCACCGATGTGGGAATTCAGTTCACAATTACCTTGTCATCAGTTTTACAGTTCAAGTCCGGTAGAAAATCGGGGGAAAAGGTCCAAAAGTCCGACCCGAGCGGGAGCCACCAAATATGCGACTTACTCCTTCATAGCCGCCACCGGAAGTCCTACAAACTATTTATTATAAGAAGGAGAATATCTTACCAGTAACTCGCCAATCAGTTTCTTCCTCTATACCAAAGAACTAAATACTAAGGTAGGAAAAGAAAAGTACACCTCCATCCCCTCTTCACCAAATTCCACCATTCACCAAACTCCCAATTGCTCACTCGATAAAGTTACATTCCATTCAATTCACACTGAGAGCCCTGTACTTTTATTAACCAAACTTAGACTGGGAGGGACAGTAGCACAGCGGTTAGCATTGTCGCTTCACAGCGGCAGGGACCCGGGTTCGATTCCCGGCTTGGGTCACTGCCTGTGAGGAGTCTGCACGTTCTTCCCGTGTCTGCGTGGATTTGCTCCAGTTTCCTCCCACAAGTCCCGAAAGAAAATGAAAATCGCTTATTGTCACAAGTAGGCTTCAAATGAAGTTACTGTGAAAAGCCCCTAGTCGCCACATTCCAGGGCCTGTTCAGGGAGGCGGGAATGGGAAATGAACCGTGCTGCTGGCCTGCCTTGGTCTGCTTTAAAAGCCAGCTCTTTAGCCCTGTGCTAAACCAGAAAGACTTGCTGTTAGGTGAATTTGGACATTCTGAATTCTCCCTCTGTGTACCCAAACAGGCGCCGGAGTGTGGTGACTAGAGGATTTTCACAGTAACTTTGTTGCAGTGTTAATGTAAGACTACTTGTGCCAATAATAAAGATTATTATTATAACAGATGAATCATCCCCACGAGAAACCAGATTAAGCTAGCTATCTAATTAACTAAATACAGCTGTGCTTTAGTCGGCAGCTTGATTATCGCTGTTTAAGACTGGATTTAGAAATTTAAACTTAACTTAAACAGTAATTTTTAGTTAAATGCTAAATGCAAACAAAACTAGAATTAAACCCCCTCACTCACCAAACTCCTAGCTGCTCACTATGTCAAGATACACTCCAAGTTAATCGAGTCAAACTAGAAACAACAACAAAAATCAAGGAAAAGATTGAATTAAGAGAGGTAAGGGGACAAAGAAAATGGAGGGGAAAAACTAAAACCTCTCCAGGTAGCGCAGTGGTTAGCATTGTGGCTTCACAGCTCCAGGGTCCCAGGTTCGATTCCCCGCTGGGTCACTGTCTGTGGAGTCTGCACATTCTCCCCGTGTCTGCATGGGTTTCCTCCAGGTGCTCCGGTTTCCTCCCGCAGTCCAAAGAGGTGCAGGTTAGGTGGATTGGCCATGAAATATTGCCCCTAATATCCCCCCAAAAATGTTAGGAAGGGTTATTGGGTTACGTGGATAGAGTGGAAGTGAGGGCTTAAAGTGGGTCGGTGCAGAATCGATGGGCCAAATGGCCTCCTTCTGCACTGCATGTTCTATGTAAAACAATTTACTTCCTGCAGGAGTCAAGTGCCACAGCTTCAATTCCTGGATCTTCAAGTTTGAGTGGTATGTCAGGGCATAAATCTCATCATGGACAGAGTACTTACGCTGTTGAATACCAGCTTAACGTTCTGCACCAAATTCAATTTGTATTTATAACAATAATAATCTTTATTGTCACAAGTAGGCTTACACTGATGCTGCAATGACGTTACTGTGAAAAGCCCCTAGTCGCCAGACTCCGGCGCCTGTTTGGATACACTGAGGGAGAATTCAGAATGTCCAATTCACCGAACAAGCACGTCTTTCGGGACTTGTGGGAGGAAACCGGAGCACCCGGAGGAAACCCACACAGACACGGGGAGAACGGTAAGATTCCGCACAGACAGTGACCCAAGCGGGGAGTCGAACCTGGGACCCTGGCGCTGTGAAGCAGCACTGCTAACCACTGTGCTACCAAAGTAACGGCAGCAATACCCTGACACTTGCAGGGATGGTCAAGGTGAACTCCCGTTATTGTGAGGCTAGCAGTGGAGCAGAACAGATCAGTAAATGTGATGGTTCACAGCTCACCGTGTACCTCCTTTTCGGCAAAAATTACCAAATTTTCTACACGCTAATAAAGCCATTATTTCCCCGGCATATTCCAGGCCATTAATGTGTTCTTTTCGCTGAATAGATACAGTCAACATCGTGCTGTGCATTTTCAGGATCTTCTGTTTTCATTTCAGAGATTCAGTTTTCAGGGATTTTCCATCTTTTTGATGTGTTTGTTAGTTAAATATTTACAATTCCAGACGTTCTACTCCGTTCTGTTTATCTAGATAACATTTTTGAGGCTTCCTGGAAGTAATTGATTGCACCAGAGGCTGCATTTTATTTATGAAAGTTTACACAATGCAGCGTTTCCTACTCCAGCCCGTATAAGCCTTGGGGAGATAAAAGGTTGAAGAGAAACAGATTGAGATGGTAGAAGTCTTGATACTGGAGCCTCTGAGGGCCTGAACTGACAGTAACATAATAAAGTCACTGCAGGGCATTTTTCTGTTGTTGCTGTTAACCCTACATTGATCTTTCATGGGCCTGCTCGATTCCACATTACTGGGCATGGTGGTGTGCTGGTCACATTACTGCACTAGCAATCCAGATGCTTGAGGAACGTGAGTTTAAATCCGACCACAGCAACTTGAGGTCTTGAATTCAGCGTTTAAAGAATCTGGAAATTTAAAAAAAACTGGCGGCAGAAAAAGTGTCCATGAAAGCTGCTCAATTATTGTTAAATGCCCAAGTGGCCCATGGATGCTCTTCATGGAGGGGAGTCTACCCTCCTTACCCAAACTGGACTATATCTAAGTCCAATCCCATAACAATGTGGTGGGTGATTAATTAATTCCCTTCTCAAGTGGCAAGAGAACCATTCAATTGTATCAGACTGTGCCAAAGAAACGACCGATCCAACACAACATTCTCAGGGCTATTAGGGATGCCCAATTAATTATCTCTTTTTATCCATTCTTGGGATGTGAATGTTGCTGATCCCTAATTGCCCTTGGTGGTGGTGAGTCACCCACTTGAACTGCTGCACTCCCTCAGGTGTAGGTACACCCCCGGTGCTGTTAAGAAGGGAGTTCCAGCATTTTGATCCAGTGGCAGTGAAGGAATGGCGATATAATTCCAAATCAGGATGGGTAATTCCAAAGCAGGATGGGTGTATGGTTTGGAGGGGCCACTGCAGATGGTGGTATACCCATGCGTCCACTTCCCTTCTCCTCTCAGGTGCTAAAGGTTTTGAAAGTGCTCGCAAAAGAATCTTGATGAGTTGCTGCAGTGTAGCTACTGCACCGTCCACACTGTATGCCAGTGGTAGAGAAAGTGAAAATGGTGGATGGGGTACAAATAAAACAGACAAATTAGGAGCAGCAGTCGGCCACTTGGCCCCTCGAGCCTGCTCCGCCATTCAATAAGATCATGGGTGATCTGCTTGTAACTTCACCCCCACACCCCTTCCTACTCCCGATAACCTACCCCCAAGAGCCTATCTCGCTCTGTCTTTAAAAATATTCGAAGACTCTTCTTCCACTGTCTTTTGAGGAAGAGACCTCCAGAGATTCATGACTCTCTGGGCGGAAACAAAAATCTTCTTCTCCAACTTAAATGAGAGACCTCGAGTGGGATTCTCCTCTACCCGGTGGGTCGGGCCGTACCGGTGGCGAGGAGCGGTGTGAACCACTCTGGCGTTGGGACGTCCGGACGATGCAGAATCCTCCGCACCTTCGGGCTAGGCCAGCGACGGCGGGGTTGTCGCCGCACCAACCGGCGCCGAAGGGCATAAGCCGGCCGGCTCGGGTTGGCACATGCGCGAGAGCGCCAGCGTGTGCTGGCGTCATCCCAGCGCATGCACAGGGGGGTTCATCTCCCCACCAGCAATGGCGGGCCGGTACAACCGCCGATGCAGAGGAATAGAGTGCCCCCACGGCACAGGCCCGCCCGCGGATGGGTGGGCCCTGATCGTGGACCAAGCCACCGTGGGGGCACCTCCCGGGGCCAGATCCCCCCGCGCCCCCCCGAGGGACCTGCACAGCCGGGTCCCGCCGGTAAGTACCTACTCTAATTTACGGCGGAGGGACTGGCTGAAAACGGGCGGCCACCCGGCCCATCGCGGGCCGGAGAATCGCCAGGGGGGCTGCTTCCAGCAGCCGCCGACCGGCGTGACTCCCGCCCCCGCCAAATCCCCAGCGCCGGAGAATTCGGCAGCCAGCAGGGGCGGGATTCACGCCGCCCCCCTGCCGATTCTTCGACATGGCGGGGGGTCGGAGAATCCCGCCCAAGTGGAGAAGTGGCGATGAAAACTGGCCATGTGTTGGAGGATCAAGCGAGACAGCAACATTCAACTGTTGAAGATCAGAGATAAGAGAGGCTGTGGAGGGAATTTCAAATGAGTCTTATAGTCAGGTCTCTGGCAATGGGAGCAGAGTGGACCTTGAGAAGGACACAACGACCATGAACATGAAACAGCTGCTCATTGCCAGGGCAAGTAACCTGACATTGGAAAGAAAAATCCTAGCATTATGTGGTAATTATGTTAGAATTTTGGCGCCGGGGCTTTGGCGGGGGCGGGAATCGCGCAGCGCCGGTCGGCGGCCACTAGCAGCGGCCCCCCCGGCGATTCTCTGGCCCGCGATGGGCTGAGTGGCTGCCCGTTTTTGGCAGGTCCCGCCGGCGTATGTTACGACAGGTACTTACCAGTGGGACCTGGCTCCGCGGGCGGCCTCGGGGGTCCTCGGGGGGGGGGGGGGGGTGGGGTGCGTGGGGATCTGGCCCCGGGAGTGCCTCCATGGCGGCCTGCCCGCGATCGGAGCCCACCGATCCGCGGGCGGGCCTGTGCCGTGGAGGCACTCTACTCCTCCGTGCCGGCTGGTGTAACGATCCACGATGGCTGACGCGGAGATGAACCCCCCTGCGCATGCAGTGGTATGACGACAGCACACGCTAGCGTTCCCGCGCATGCGCTAACTCGCGCCGGCCGGCGGAGGCCCTTTGGCGCCGGTTGGCGTGGCGCCAAGCCCTTTCCGCGCCGGCCGGTGTGGCGCAAACCACTCCGCCGCTGGCCGAGCCTTTGAAGGTGCGGAGGATTCCACACCTTTGGGGCGGCTTGACGCCGGGGTGGTTCTCGCCACTCCTTCCCGCCGGAGTTGCCCACCCCACCGATTTCCGAAGAATCCCGCCCGTACTGTTAGGTGAATTGGATATTCCAAATTCTCCCTCTGTGTACCCGAACAGGCGCCCGAATGTAGCGACTAGGGGATTTTCACAGTAACTTCATTGCAGTGGCAATGTAAGGCTACTTGTTACAATAACGATTATTATAAAAGATGCACTGATTTGAGCCCCAGGTGATCACAGGTGCACAGCATTTAATGCCAAACTACTGTCCGTGAAATGCCGCCTCGAAGATAGGTACATGCATGTTAGTCAGCGACATAGTAAGGATTGAGTCTCAGGGATTGGGATCTGAGTGAGAAAGTGCCAATTTAAAAGGACCTTGGCATTTATCTTGGAAAATCACATTACCTGTGCTGAGGTTTGAAGATCACAAGATTGCAATGTCATTTTGCCTTAACCAGAATCTCTGTGAGCTAAAATGTAAGAATCTAATAATAAAATTCACGGGGGAATATTTTAACCTGCTCACGACTCGCAGTGAAATCGTAAAGCAGAGCAGAGTGAGATCATTCCCCGTACTCAAATATATATCAAGCTTAATAGAATGAGATTGCACAGTTCCAGTGACTTTATGTGTCTCAAGGGCATTTGATGCTAACCAGAAGCCAAGTGCCCCGCTTCCGAATAGTTATCCCTTCCTGATGGAGATGGTAGTTTGACACAAGCACCGAGCCTGAGGTTTTGCATCTTGCAGGATGAGCAGTGTCAGATGAAAGAGTTAATTGGCTTCCCCTCCGAGTCCTTCAGCTCTCAGATGTCCAATTGAAAGACTCTTTTTCGAGGTTTGGCGGCTGGCTGCTTGACGTACGTCACATACTACAAAGGTCAGCTGGAGGTCATGGCAAGAATAAGAGACTCTTGTATATTGTGGTGCCAGACTCTTTGATGTTACGCTGCTCGCCAACGAAGATCTTTGAATTGCAATTAACCACCCGAATGTCACCAACACTCCCCCCCCCACCCCACCCCCCCCCCCCCCCCCCGCCACACACCGCGACCCCAGGATTGGCCTGGGGGTCACCAGGAGTTGAAGATCAATTCTAGGATACTGGTGAGTGCGACCCTGGAGAAAAATCACCGGGGGTTTAAAAAATATTCTTTCTTAGCTATCTTTGAATATTTCTTTTCACCGATATAAAAATATTGAACATTGGAAAAAGGCTGTTTGGCTGGCAGCCAGCCAATTGGCTGATGAGTCTCATTGTCTTCCAATTGGCAGAGGAAGGCGGTGCGTCACAAGGATGGGTGCAAAGGCTAATGAATGGCTGGAGCGTGGGGGCAATTAAGTCATGTGATGAAATCTCCAGGAATCAATTTCATCACAGTTGGCAAACCTGCAGCCAACAGGGGACAATGCAGCCTCCATATTATCACCTGTGGCTCAGTTGACAACTCTCTTGGCTCCAAAGTTAGAAGGCTATAGTTCAAGTCCCACACCAGGACTTGAACACAACACTCTGGGCTGTTACTTCGCGCATAGGGAAAGCTGCACTGCTGTAATGCAGCACTCCCTCAGTACTGTAATGCAGCACTCCCTCAGTACTGTAATGCAGCACTCCCTCAGTACTGTAATACAGCACTCCCTCCATATTGTAATGCAGCACTCCCTCCATATTGCAATGCAGCACTCCCTCAGTACTGTAATACAGCACTCCCTCCATATTGTAATGCAGCACTCCCTCAGTACTGTAATACAGCACTCCCTCCATATTGTAATGCAGCACTCCCTCAGTACTGTATTACAGCACTCCCTCCATATTGTAATGCAGCACTCCCTCAGTACTGTAATACAGCACTTCCTCCATATTATAATGCAGCACTCCCTCGGTACTGTAATGCAGCACTCTGCCAGTGCTGTAATGCAGCACTCCCTCCATATTGTAATGTAGCACTCCCTCAGTACTGTAATGCAGCATTCCCTCCATATTGTAATGCAGCACTCCCTCCATATTGTAATGCAGCACTCCCTCAGTACTGTAATACAGCACTTCCTCCATATTGCAATGCAGCACTCCCTCAATACTGTAATACAGCACTCCCTCCATATTGTAATGCAGCACTCCCTCAGTACTGTAATGCAGCACTCTGCCAGTGCTGTAATGCAGCACTCCCTCCATATTGTAATGTAGCACTCCCTCAGTACTGTAATGCAGCATTCCCTCCATATTGTAATGCAGCATTCCCTCCATATTGTAATGCAGCACTCCCTCAGTACTGTAATGCAGCATTCCCTCCATACTATAATGCAGCACTCCCTCAGTACTGTAATGCAGCATTCCCTCCATACTATAATGCAGCACTCCCTCGGTACTGTAATGCAGCACTCTGCCAGTGCTGAACTGCAGCACTCCCTCCATATTGTAATGGGCACTCCCTCCATACTGTGATGCAGCACTCTGCAGGGCTGTAATGTAACATTCCCTCCATATTGTAATGCAGCACTCCCTCAGTACTGTAATGCAGCACTCTCTCAGCACTGTAATGAGCACTCCCTCTGTACTGCAATGCATCACTCCCTCCATACTGTAATGCAGCACTCCTTCCATACTGTAATGGGCACTCCCTCTGTACTACAATGCAGCACTCCCTCAGTACTGTATTGCAGAACTCCCTCGGTATTCTAATGCTGTGTCAGCCTACATTTTGGGTTTAAGCCTCTGGAATGGAACTGTGAACTCTCAACTTTCTGACTCAGGGTTGAAGGTCACAACCCTCTGAACCACGGCCGATCCCCAAACCATTGGGGTAAGCAGCCCAATGGACATCCTAATTGGAACTTTTTTGACTTCGGGTTGACGAATACCCAGAACTTACTCAGTCCGAAGTTTGAAAATCAGATATCACACTAGATGTCGTATCCCATCAGACTGTACAAGTGTCAAAGTAGAGATATGCTGGGATAAATCAACGACACAAAGTAATCCCGCTTGTGCTTAGCCAGGTTGACAGCCTAAAGCTCCCATTGGCAAAACAATATCAGCAGAAATGATGGTGGGAATAAATATAAAGCTGATAGACCCTGCACTACAATTGTCACCAGCCCACACATCAGCAAAGGATCAGCGTCTACAAGCGTTCATCAATCATCACCGTAACCGCAACAGAAAAAGAGATGGAACACCTCGCTTTTAGTAGCAGGATACATCTTGTGTCTGGAGACGAGGAAATTGACTGCCACCCACTAAAAGATTCAGAGCCTGGCTTTGCAAGCATCCAGCAAAGATAAATAGTCTGAGGAGAAAGAATCAACTATTTTCTCAAAGGACAGAAACACGAGGTGGGTTCAGCTGGACCATTTTCTCTCATCCGGAGGAAGTACCAACCTCGCCAACCTCCCGACCAGAGAACCTGTTCCTTTAAATGAGTTGAAGTCCTCACCTCGGAAAAACTCTCAATCAATCTCTGTGTAAATAATTAATTCCTCCCTTAGCCTTGACTTGTTCTTCACAAGCTTGAACTTCTACCCTGATGTTATACTTCCTTGATTTACCTGCAATAGTTATCCTGGGTATATTTAACCCTGCTGAGTGCATTTCGATGAGTTAATACAGACGCTTCTAAGTCATCTATTTCCAAGGTTCAGGTCACTGTCCGTGTGGAGTTTGCACATTCTCCACCTGTGGGTCTCACCCCCACAATCCAAAAAGATGTGCAGGGTAGATGAATTGGCCACGCTGAATTGCCCCTTCATTGGGAAAAAAAGAATTGGGTGATCAAAATTTTTTTAAAAAAATCTATTTCCAAGGTTGAATTATTCTACTTTACCTAGGAGATCCATAAGACGTAGGCAGAAGTAGGGCATTCGGCCCATCGAGTCTGCTCTGCCATTCAATGGGATCAGGACTGATCTGATGCGATAATCCTCAACTCCACTTTCCTGCCTTATCCCCATAACCCTTGATTCCCTGACTGATTAAAAGTCTGTCGATCTCAACCATGAACATACTTGATGACCCAGCCTCTACAGCTCTCTGCGGTAAAGAATTCCACAGATTCACTCCCCTCTGAGGGAAGAAATTCCTCCTCATCTCTGTCTTAAATGGGTGACCCCTTACTCTGAGATTGTGCCCTCTGGCCCTAGACTCTCCCACAAGAGTAAACACCCTCTCAGCATCTACCCTGTCAAGCCCTGAGGATCCGAGATGTCTCAATAAGGTCACCTTTCATTCTTCTAAACTCCAATGAGTACAGGCCATTGTGCCACTGTGCCGCGCAATTGCTCTTCCACTCTTCTTTTTCCACCCCTGTGCAGCTAGTCATCTGTGATGCCACCGACTTAGCTTGTGTCACACTTCCCTGAAGAGCCATTGTCCTCACTGGCATCCCTACAGTGCAGAAGGAGGCCATTCGTCCCATCGGATCTGCACCGGCCCTCTGACAGAGCACCCCACCTAGGCCCGACCCCCACCCTTTCCATGTAACCCCATAGCCCCACCTAACCTGCACAACCCTGGACACTAGGGGGCAATTTAGCCTAGCCAATCCGCCTAACCTGCGGATCTTTGAACTGTGGGAGTAAACCGGAGCATCCAGAGGAAACCCACGCAGACACGGGGAGAACGTGCAAACTCCACTCTGAGCTGCGGCTTTCTGCAGTCTTTCTCTATTTAAATAACATTCAGCTTTTTTATTCTGTGCATAACTTCACATTTTCCTACATTATATTCTACCTGCCAGGTTTTTGCACACTCACCTAACCTGTCTATATCTCCCTGTAGATTCTTCGTCTGATCCTCGCCACTTGCCTTCCCACCTATCTTTGTGTCATCTGCAAACTTGGCAATAGTGCGTTTACTACCCTCGTCCAAGTCATTAATATATATTGTAAATAATTGTGGCCCCAGCACTGATCCCTGAGGCACTCCGCAAGTTACAAGTTGCCATCCTGAAAATGCCCTCTTATTGCAACTTTCTGCCTTCTATCCATTAGCCAAATCCTCTAACCATGCTAATATACTACCCCTAACACCTTGCGCTCTTATCTCACTAAGTGGCCTTTTGTTTGGTACCTGAATCAACACTTTTTGGAAATCCATGTATATTACATCTACTAGCTCCCCTTCATCTACCATGCTCATTGCCACCTCAAGGAATTCCAATAGATTTTTCAGGCATGATTCCCCCTTCATGAAGCCAGGCCGATTGCTTTATAACATTATGGATTTTTAAATGCTCTACACCCTTTATAATGGACTCTAATATTTTCCCAATGACAGATGTTAAGCTAACTGGCCTATAGTTACTTGTTTTTTGTTTCCCTCCCTTTGTGAAGTTTTGCAGTTGTCTGGGACTTTTCCAGAATTTATGGATTCTTGAATCAACTTGCATCCACTATCTCTATAGCTACTTCCTTTGATACCCTGGGGTGAAGCCCAAAATTTCCCAAGCACTTTTTCCCTAGTGATTGTTATTGTATTTATTTCCTCCCCCACCTACTGCCCATTGATTATTTAATATTTTTGTAATGTTACTGGTGTCTTCCACTGTGAAGACTGACACAAACTGTTTGTTTAACTCCTCTGTCATTTCCTGGTTCCACATTACTATTTCCCCAGTCTCGTTCTCTAAGGGGCCTACATTCACTTTGGCCTCTCCCTTCCATTTTATATATTTAAAGAAACTCTTGATGTCCGTTTTTATATTAATTACTAATTTGCCCTCATAGTTTATCTTTCCCTCTATTTTTGATCATGTTCTGTTGGATTTTAAAACTTTCCCAATTCTTTGGCTTACCATTAATCTTTGTCACATTATATGTTTTTTCTGTAAATGTAATACTATCCTTCACTTCCTTGCTTAACCATGGCTGATTTAGCCCCTTCTTAGACTCCTTCTTCCTCGCTGGGATATATTTTTGTTGTGAGTCACAAATTATTTTCAGAAACTGCTGCCATTGCTAATCAACCATCTTTCCTGCTAAACTCCTTTCCCAGTCCACTCCAGCCAACTCCGTTCTCTTTTCTTTATAATTACCCTATTTACGTGTAGCACAGTTATTTCTGACCCACGTTTCTCACTCTCAAATTGAATGGTAAACTATGTTATGGTCACTACTTCCGAGGGAATCTTTTACTCCGAGATTGGGCGGGATTCTCCGAGACCCCACCGGGTTGGAGAATCGCCGGGGGCTGGCGTGAATCCCGCCCCCGCCGGCTCCAGGGTCCTGGGGGGTGCGCGGGGCGATCTGGCCCCGGGGGGTGCCCCCACGGTGGCCTGGCCTGCGATTGGGGCCCACCAATCCGCGGGCGGGCCTGTGCCGTGGGGGCACTCTTTTCCCTAGGCCTCGGCCACAGCCTTCACCATGGCCGACGCGTAAGAAACCCCCCACCCCGCGCATGCGTGGGGATGACGTCAGCAGCCGCTGATGCTCCCGCGCATGCACGGACCTCCGCCGATCGGCGAAGTCCTTTCGGCCCTGGCTGGCATGGTGCCAAAGTCGGTGGAGCGGAAACCACTCCGGCACTCGCCTAGCCCCTCACGGTGAAGGCTTGGCCCTTAAAGGTGCGGATTTCCGCACCTTTGGGGCAGCCCGATGCCGGAGTGGTTCCCGCCACTCCATCCCGCCGGGACCCCCCGCTCCGCCGGTAGGGGAGAATCCCAGCCATTGTTTATTAAACCTGCCTCATTACAAATAACCAAATCCAAAATTGTCTGACCCCTGCTTGTTGGATCCACAACATATTGTTCTGGAAAATACACTCTTCTTCCTCATGGCTACCTCTGCCAATTTGGTTTCCCCAAGCTACGTGAAGATTAAAGTAAACCATGATTAAAGTACTGCATTTTTTACATACCATTATTATCTTCTGATTTATTCTCTATCCTACAGAACAGCTACTGTTTGGAGGCCTACAGACTATCTCAACCAGTGTCTTCTTCCCCTTGTCATTTTTTAACTTTAGCCATATGGATTCTACATCTGCTGATCCAAGATCAATTTCTTGCTATTGAACTTCTTCCATCTCATACGAACAAAGCTACCCCACCACCCTTTCCTTCCTGTCTGTCCTTACAAAAGGTCACATACCCCTGAACATACAGTACCATGTAGCTCATCCATATGGCATCAGCAATGAGATTGATCGCCCTGTTAGGAAGGTGCTGCATTTACTCTTTTGGTTATCGATAATAGGCCAAAAAGCACCTCTTACCAGGGGGGGTGGAATTTAACAGTCCCAGTTTTGGGAGTCCTATTCGGTTCTACTCTTGGGACATGTCCAGCATCCCATGTTACTCTGATTAATGGTCACATCTAATCGGATTAAACTTCAATGATTGTCCCCCAATGTCCCACCATAATTTCAACAGGAAGTTACAGGAAACTTGGGCACAGTAGCACAGTGGTTAGCACTGTTGCTTCACAGCTCCAGGGACCCGGGTTCGATTCCTGGCTTGGCTCACTGTCTGTGCAGAGCCTGCAGGTGTCTGCGTGGGTTTCCTCCCGGTGCTCCGGTTTCCTCCCGCAAGTCCCGAAAGATGTGAGGTTCGGTGAATCGGACATTCTGAATTCTCCCTCTGTGGACCCAAACAGGCACCGGAGTGTGGCAACTAGGGGATTTTCACACTAACTTCTTTGTAGTGTTAATGTAGCCTACTTGTGACACTAACAAAGATTATTATCAATAACCAATTATGCAAATTCTGCCATTATTAAAGTACAGGAGGAGCCTCCGTGGAAATTCAGAGAAAATGAAGCTGTCCTTCCGCTGGGGGTACTGAAAAAGCATTCGCTTTTACTTCATTCGCCATTTACTTCATTTTATATTTCGTTCCTCCTCTCCTTGATCCTGAGTCTATTTGACCTCCATTGTCTCTCACTCTCCATTTGCATCTGTGCGTATTTCATAGAATCATAGTATGGCACAGCACAGAAGGCGTCCATTCTGTCCATTTGCCTGTGTTGACTCTTTTGAAAGAGCTATCCGATTAGTCCCACTCTCCGGCCCTTTTCCCTTAGCGTTGCAAATATTCCCCCTTCAAATGATTATCCGATGCAGTGCTTTCCAGGTCACAGCAACTCACTGTGCTAAAAGAAAAAAGTTGCTCGTGTCGTCATTGGCTCTTCTGCCAATCACTTCCTTGCCTTTGTGCTTATTACTTATTTTTGCCTCTGCCTCCTCATCTCCCTCAATCTCCACAGCCTTCTTTTGATTGAGCCAAAGCCAATTCCAGATGCCTTTCTTGCTCGATGACTTTATGAAAAGTGCATTAATATAGCACCTAGCACGACCACAGAATGTTTTGAAATGCTTCACAACCAACAAAGCACTTTTCATTTATAGTCACCATTGCAGCGAAGGGAATATGGCAGCCAATTTGCACACAGCAAGCTCCCATAAACAGTAATGCGGCAAATGACCAGATCATCTGTTTTAGCGTTGCTGGCTAAGGGGTGGACAGGACTGCGGAGACACCTCCCCTGCTTTTCTTTGAAACACTGGGATCTAGCCCGTCCACCTGCGATGGGAGAAGGGACCTCAGTTTAACATCTTACCCATCAGGAGTAAATCCCTGTAACGCAGCGGGATTCTCCGTCCTTGTTCCACGGGGGCTCCCCCTGATGACTGCACCCGCAATGCAAAGTACCATCCGTAACCTGTGCCTGAGAATTCGATAAGCCACGGTTCATGGCCACTCAAGGAAAAACAGCTCAAATTACTAGCTTAATGTGAAAGTGAGTTCTCTAAATCCTCTGGTTGAATGAATTTCAAGTGTTTCCTTTTGTGGCAAACCCGAGCTATTGTTGAAGGTTTTTTTGTTTGATGGAAGGGTAATTAACCATTACTGAATTACATGCATCAATGTAATAATGAGACAGTGCACGGCTCACTTATACTGGGCAGCCAACTTGTTAAGTAAAGTTCTTTGTTTGAACTCAATCCTTTCTCTAACTGTTGGCCTGAAAAAACACTCTTCCAAAAGTGCCATTTCAATGTCACCGAGATCATGATTTCTGCTGTCTGACAATCTGCACTCTTACAAATCCCAACTTGGGTTTCTTTTTTATTCATTCCTGTGTTGTAGGCATCGCTGGCTGGGCCAGCATTTGTTGCCCATCCCGAATTGCCCCTGAACTGAGTCATTTAAGAGTCAACTGCATTGCAGTGGACGTGGAGTCACAGGTAGGCCAGACCAGGTGAGGACAGCAGAATTCCTTCACATTCACCATCAGCAAACGAGGTGGATTTTTCCTCGTCCTCATTGGACTTTTAAATCCAGGGGCGAGATTCTCCGACCCCCCGCCGGGTCGGAGAATCGCCGGGGGCTGGCGTGAATCCCGCCCCCGCCGGTTGCCGAATTCTCCGGCACCGGAGATTCGGCGGGGGCAGGAATCGCGCCGCGCCAGTTGGCGGGCCGTGCCGGTTGGTGCCCCCCCCCCCCCCCCCCCCCCCACACCCCCCCGCGATTCTCTGGCCCGCTGCTAGAATGCCTGTCCCGCCGGCGTGGATTAAACCACCTCTCTTACCGGCGGGACAAGGCGGCGCGGGCGGGCTCCGGGGTCCTGGGGGGGGGGGGGGGCGCGGGGCGATCTGGCCCCAGGGGGTGCTCCACGGTGGCCTGGCCCGCGATCGGGGCCCACTGATCCGCGGGCGGGCCTGTGCCGTGGGGGCACTCTTTTCCTTCCGCCTTCGCCACGGTCTCCACCATGGCGGAGGCGGAAGAGACACCCTCCACAGCGCATGCGCGAGGATGCCGTGAGCGTCCGCTAACGCTCCCGCGCCTGCGCCGCCCGGCAATGTCATTTCCGCGCCAGCTGGCGGGGCACTTCCGCCAGCTGGCGGGGCAGAAATCAGTCCGCCGAGGGCCTAGCCCCTCAAGGTTAGTACACGGATGGTCAAGGGGCGGAGGATTCCGCACCTTTGGGGCGGCGCGATGCCGGACTGATTTGTGCCGTTTTTGGCGCCGGTCGGCGGCCATCGCGCCGATACCGGAGAATTGCGCCCCAGATTTTTTTAAATTTAATTCAAATTTCACCATCTGCCAGGATGGGATTCGAACCTGGGTCTCCAAAGCATTACCCCAGGTTTCTGGATTACTAGCCCAGTGACAATACCACTATGCAACTGCCTCCCCTTAGCTACCCTGTGCCCCTTCATTTATATCACCTTCTTCCCTGCCTTTCTATCTTCAGTTCTGTGCTCTGAAACCTTGACCTATGTTGCTCAATGTTGTTGGCATGTGTCAGATTTGTTCCAGACATCGCACACGCTCCACAGTGGGGGACGCTTCGGAGTCTGAGTTGTGCCTCACCGCCTGGCACTCCTGCCTGTGACATTACAGTGGCTTGAGCGCGAAAGCACCTGATATTCCAGTGGATGGTAGCGCGGGGCAGTCGGAGGTGCCACACTTCCAACTGAGGTGCCTAACCGAGACCTGCTTTCTCTGTCGGCCTGGCATAAGAAGAGCAAGGGAGTTCTCCACGATGTTATTCCTTCAACAAACGCCTGGATGGTGTGGAGCAGAGGCGTGACATCCTCTACCCGTGATCATACAGACGTCCAGCATAAAAGTCACCAACCCCACCTGAGGCGTTGGCCACGATAGTGAGTGCCAGCTCGCTCCATAAGAGGACAGAGGGCTGAAAGAAGATAAATGACCTTCTTCATGCAGTGGAGCTCTTGGTTCAGGACGTGCTGTCCATGATGGGGGTTGTCCACCCCATGGTTCAGTTCATGAACTCTGTGGCAGAGGGTAGAGCTCCATGGTTCAGCTCCATGGTGCATGGTGGGGCTTCTGGATCTCACTCCAGCTGCCCCCCCATCCCGTGGAGGATCCCAAGGGCCACCTGCCCCCGAAGGGAAGAGGATTGGCAGGAGTTCAACCCGGGGCCTTCCACCCAGGAGACTTGGAGGCTGTCCAACCCGTCTGACACCCCCCTCAGTGTGAGCAACACACCTTCAGCCCTGCACAACGAGGAGGGCAGCACTGTGACACCCATACCGACTGAAGGTAGGCCCAGATCCTCCCGACTTCCTGGGGAAGCCCGCCAAGTTAATCTCAGGAAACAGGTTGTGGAAGTCAGCAGGTCACCTCAACCTCAGCCTGGATCCTGAGGATACACCCAGCTGTAGTGGGAGGATGAGGAAGAGTAAGAAATGATAGGCACCCATTGGCCATGAGTGAACCATTGGCACGAGCAGAGAGAAGTCACCATTGTAATAGCGCACATGTAATAAATATCACTTTTTCCACCCCAACAAATCCTCCACGATATCATATGATGTCATCACGATGATAGTATAGAATTCTTACACTGCAGAAGGAGGACATTTAGCCCATCAGGTCTGCACCAACCCTCTAGAAGAACACCCTACCTAGGTGCACTCTATATCTATAATCCCACCAAATCTGCACGTCTTTGCACCATATAATCCAGCACGGTGCCAAGGCAGGAAGACACAGCCCCGGCAAAGCTTCTGTAGTCCGTGCTGAGGAGGGACACCTGGTGCCAGTTTGTAAGAAGGTGGAGACTTCCCTTCTTGGGCAGCAGAGCAATAATGGCCCTATGCCAAAGGGTCATCTCACCAGTTATGATCCTCTCCCCCAGGATCGCCGCGTAACCACTTTCCAACCCACCCAGATCTTGCCCATGGAGAGGCTGTCGAGGGCGCCAGTGAGCTCTCTCAGGCTGATGGGGGGCGTCGAGCTTTCTGGCGCCCTCCAGGCCGACCTGCAGCATGTCTTCCCACAAATCTCTGTGAGCCGGCGCTTGAGCACGCCTTCCTTCTCTTCGTACACCAGACCAGCCAATCAGTGGCACACTCATGCATTGCAATGCTGACTAAAGTGGCACAATTAACTTATCAAGGCAGGGTCAGGGAGCTGATTAGACAACTGACTTTCCCTTGTTGCAGGAGAGGTACACCAGATGCATATGAAGACTGCAATTTGCAGCCAACATCATCCTGAGAGGGCACCCTCATTCGCCGGCTCTCATTGTCTGTGGATTAAATGAGCCTTCCATCTTGAACAGCCAGCCACCCAGACACTAATCCCTGACAGCCTGGCCGCCATAAACAGTGGCTTTGCACTTTCAGACATCTCGGGTGGGATTCTCCGACCCCCCGCCGGGTCGGAGAATCGCCGGGGGGCAGCGTGAATCCCGCCCCCGCCGGCTGCCGAATTCTCCGCCGCCGGGGAATTGGCGGGGTGGGGGGGGGGGGGAATCGCGCCGGTCGGCGGCAGCGGCCCCCCCGCCGATTCTCTGGCCCGCGATGGGCTGAGTGGCCGCCCGTTTTTTGCCGGTCCCGCCGGTGTAAATTAGAGTAGGTCCTTACCGACGGGACTTGCCGGCCTCCGGGTCCTTGGGGGGGGTGGGGATCTGGCCCCGGGAGGTGCCCCCACAGTGGCCTGGCCCGCGATCGGGGCCCACCCATCCGCGGGCGGGCCTGTGCCGTAGGGGCACTCTATTGTGCCGCATTCTGCAACAGTTGCAACAGGAGGAATTGCTGATAAGATGCTAATGTATTTAGGTTAGGTTGGGTGGATTGCCCATGATAAATTGCCCTCAGTGACCAAAAAGGTCAGGAGGGATTATTGGGTTACGGGGATAGGGTGGAAGTGAGGGCTTAAGTGAGTCAGTGCAGACTCGATGGGCCGAATGGCCTCCTTCTGCACTGTATGTTCAATTTTAATGAGTTTCTGACCGATAGTTGGATTCCCATTACGAGGGGCCGGGAAAATCGGAAAACGTGATCTCCCTGGCGGGAATCGCGTTTCCGATTCTTGCCGTATTTTGTGCCCATGCTGCTGTTCTCACTGATAGCTGCCACAGGCTGAAAATCGCCCCCTCTCTGTCCCCCCCCCCCCCCCCCCCCGCCACCCCCCCCCCCCCCCCTACACAGCTGACAGGTCAAGCTGTAGAAATCGTGCAGTGATCTTGCAGATTCTTTGTCTCTGCAGTTTTTGCTTTGCATTTGTGTGTTTTTCCCCCCCTAATATGTTTGAACTGATAATAGATCCCTGTGTATGTCACCCACAGGAAAGCTCAAATCATTGTTAATTATTATTTCTCTCTCTCTCTTTCAAACACGATACACATATTTAAACAGACAGATGGGACTGGGCGGCATGGCACATTGCGTTTGAGTCGGAGATTTTGAATCCAGCCCAGACTGGGAGAATGGAAAGGCTCCCTCGCTCACGCCAGCTGGAAGGGTTCAATGCGAATTAAGTGCTGGCAGCCGTACCCCGGTTTCCAATGGCATCAGTTCACAGCACAAAACCGTCCGTAATGCAGCACAAATTAGCACCAAGTTAGGTGTCTTGCTGTCGGCATGATGGCAGCTGGCGTGAGATATGGAAACCCATTGGACTGATCCTGGAGGAGGCGTCTATTCCACAGGGTCAGAGTTAGGTCATCATGGAGAAGGGATTGTTCTCATCAATCCGGGCAGAGCAACCTTTTCACATCCAGTCGCTCTCTTTGTACTGCGAGCTGAAACACAACAAAAGGAAAAGCATTCACCATTTCACCAGAAATATTGGAATGGGGGCCTGCACAGAAACACCCTTTCAAATGTCACCAGAAAAGAAAAAGACTGGGAATCGGAAATGGGGAATGGGATGGGTTGTGGGTGTGCCCACGAAAGCAGATTGAATAGTAACTTTCAAAAGGGAATTCAATCGCTATTTTTCAAAAGAGAGAAGAAAAACATGCGGGTTAATATCAGGAAAGAGCCAGGGAGCGGGATGAATTGGATAGCTCCTTCAATAAACCAACTCCAACACGATGCGATAAATGGCCTCCTTCTGTGTTGCATAAAAGGTGACTGTTCGACAATGAGCTGAGAGGACCTTGGCTGGAGACGGTGCGAGGCTATTGTGATGCCTGTATGATGGAACAATCTTATTACGTGACTGCTCTGTAATCTTCAACACCAGAGTGCTCTTTAACATTCACATTAAGTGCCTGGACCTCCAGCACAGGAACCAAGAAACAACTCATCCGGTGCATTTACTGACAAAAGGAAGATTATCCCTTAATTAACCTCAATTGCGCTTAATCATGTAGAATTACTCAGGCCAGAGTTAAATGACACGGCTGCATTCCCTCATCACTGGTAACACTTGCCTAACCTTTTACGGGCTTCTAATGTGTTGAAAGCTATTTGAGCATATCCTGCCCTTGTGGGTTCTGCTATTGAATCTCCTGTCCTCGCTGACACCTCTCATTGTCTCCCAGATAAGACTTTGAGCTCAGCCCTTCTGTCAGTCAGCCTCGATCTGTGTGACATTCCCCAGGGTGCTCCTGCTGTCAGCACTGTGTGAGGAATTTAGTTAATCCGCTGCTGTATTTAAAAAGTAAAACATTCCCCAATTTCTAGCCGAGCTGTGTTCCTCGCGCACAACGCACTGGCCGCCGTGAAACGCGACGGTTGGGACACAGAACACTCTCGATCAGAATGAAAGAGCCGGGACAATACAGGCAGGAGCCTGTTTGGATCATGATGCACAGCAAGGGGTTCGATCCCCGTGCCGGCTAAGATTATTCATGAAGGCTCCGCCTTCTCAGCCTTGCCCCTCGCCTGAGGTGTGGTGACCCTCAGGTTAAATCACCACCAGTCAGCTCTCCCCCCTCCCCTCAAAGGGAAAAACAGCCTATGGTCACCTGGGACTATGGGACGACTTTACTTTTACACATATTATTTATGTGTGAAACCCCTTCTGATATTTTGCACTATCACTTGAACTCACACCCTTCAGTCAATGAAGTGTAGTTACTGGTGTAATGTAGGAAACAAAGCAACCAATTTGTGCACAGCTAGCTCCCGCCGCACACTTCAATGTGATCATCACCAGGTGTTTTAGTGAAGTTGGTTGAGAGATGACTATTGGGCAGGACAACAGGGAAATCTCCCCTGCTTTTCTTCAAAATAGTATCACTGGACTATTCTCGTGCACTGGAGAAGCCAGAACAGTCCCAGTTTCCCATCTTATCTAAAAATCGACACCTTCGGCAAGGTCGCACTCCCTCAGTGCTGCACGGTCAGCCTGGGAATGCGAATTCGCAGAGCAGCAGCCAGCCTGCAAATAGAGAGCTAGTCAGACCATAAAACACATTTCTACTTTCTTACATCAAGCCAGCACAGACGTGATGGACTGAAGGGCATCCTTCTGCACTGTACGATTCTATGATCTATGACTCTACATATATGCCGGCTGTGAACTATGCTAACATTTTACAGCAGAATTAAAACATGTTGATGGAATGAAATATGTTTGTCAGCTAAGTGCCTGGGGCTGAGTTTCATTTTAATATTCTTTATACATTCCTATTCTTCACATCCCTTCATGTTGGTGTTGTAGTGGAAAGAAAGTCTTGTCTCAATTTCTCAGTGTGTAACAAAAATACTGTTCTCAGATCGTGGTGGGCAAATTGGAAAGCTTGACATTTATTGCCCAGCCCCAGTTGTTCTGAGCAGGTTGTGGTGAGCGCTCAGCTTGAATTATTGTGGGGGAAACACTCCCACAGTGGTGGAAAATAGAAAATCCCAAGATATTGGCCCAATAACAGTGAAGGAGCAGCAGAAATATCCAAGATGGGCGCGATTCTCCGCTCCCGCGCCAGTTGGGAGAATCACCTGGGTCGCCAAATTTTCTCGCGACTCCGGTCCAACGCCCTCCCGCGATTCACCCAAGCAGCGAGAACGGCCCCGTCGGGTTCCGCGCGGCGCAGGCCGGAGAATCGCCCGAGACACCTAAAATGGCGATTCTCCGGCACCCCTGCTATTCTCAGGTCCGGATGGGCCGAGCGGCCTGCCCAAAACAGCGGGTTCCCCCCGGTGCCATCCACACCTGGTCGCTGCCGACGGGAACAGCGCGGGAATGCTGGGGGGGGCGGCCTGCGGGGGGGGGGGGGCGCGAGGGGGGAGCCTGCACCGGGGGGGCCCTCAAATGGGGTCTGGCCCGCGATCGATGTCCACCAATCGTCGGGCAGTCCTCTCTAAGGAGGACCTCCTTTCTTCCGCAGCCCCGCAAGATCCATCAGACACCTTCTTGCGGGGCGGACTCGGAGAGGACGGCAACCATGCATGCGCAGGTTGGCGCCGGCCAACACGCGCATGCGCGGGTAACGCCAGATATGCGGCTCTGGCCGCGTCATGTATGCGGCGCCGCTTTTACGCGGCGCCAAGGCCTGGCACGCGTAAATGACGCGGCGCTGCTCCTAGCCCATTATCGGGCCCTGAATCGGTCGGGATAGTGGCCGTTTCGCGCCGTCGTGAACCTCGACGGCGTTCATGACGACGCGAACGCCCTGCCTCCATTTCGGAGAATCCCGAGATGTGTGTGGCTTGGAGGAAGAGTTGACGGTGTTCCCACAACATTGCCGTTCTTGTCTTTCTCCACGATAAGAGGTTGTCAGGATGTTGCTGCTCAAGTAATCATGGTGAGTTAATGCAATGCATTCTTTCCATTGCAGATACTGTAAAGTGGATGCACACTGGAGGGACGGTACTGAGCAAGCAATCCGCTTCGTCCTGCTTTGGCCAATCCTCAAACTGATAATCCCAATGAAAATAATTTCCAGCAGCAAACTTTTTGTGAGTTTACAATATTTGTGAGTTTTGTGAGTTTACAATATTTACAATATTATCACACATTTTCCCCGGATGTTTCAAGTGGGACGCCTCACAGCACCCGTCTCACACACAAAGATTAGATGCTGTCCGAACCATGTTTCCTCAGAAGCTGTTTCATAGATACAAAGGAAATAGAAGCAGGAGGGGGGCCATTCGGCCCTTCGAGCCTGCTCCGCCATTCATTACGATCCTGGCTGATCATCAAGTTCAATACCCTGATCCTGCCTTCCCCCCATATCCCTTGATCTCTTTTGCCTCAACAACTACATTTAATTCCTTCGTGAAATTACACGTTTTGGCCTCAACTACTTTCTGTGGGAGTGAACTTCACAGATTCACCGCTCTCTGGGTGAAGAAAATTCTCCTCAGTCCTTAAAGGTTTACCCCTTATCCTCAAACTATGGCCCCTAGTTGTGGAATCCCCCACCATCGGGAACACTCTATCTGAATCTACTCTGTCTAATCCTGTTAGAATTTTAGAAACAATTGCAGTGAAACATCCCTATTCCTATATTCAAATCCTCAAATCCTCTCGCTATGAAGGCCAACATACCATTTGCCTTCTTTACTGCCTGATGTACCTGCGTGCTTACTTTCAGCAGCTGATGTATGAGAACAAGTTCTTGCTGAGTATCCGCCTCTCTCAATTTACACCTTTCAAATAATAACCTGCCTTCCAATATTTGCTACTGAGGCGGATAACCTCACATTGATCCACATTATATTGCATCTGCCATGCATATGCCCACTCACTCAGCCTGACCAAGTCCCACTTAAGCATCTCTGCATCCTCCTCACCGCTCACCCTCCCACTAAACTTTGCATCATCTGTAAATTTGCAGTTGGTTTCAGCTCCCCTTGATCTCAAACGATGCTTGAACAACTGTTAATCTCTTTTAACTGAACTGCAGTGAGGGCAAACTGCTTGCCTTCTGGTCACAGCTTCATTCAGCTCACAACTGAACTGCTTTCTGCAAAATGCCTGATGCCTTTGCTCCACCCACTAATGACATCATCTTACCCAGCTGAGACCTAATTAACTCCACAGGGAATCCCCTTAATCCAAACAAAATGGCCTTCGCCCAAGCCTTCTACAATGATTTAATTGCACCCTGGTTCCCAAAATACACTGGCCTTTCAAACTGGGATTTCTTTTGAAACATGATTGCAGCAGGCACACCCACATGGATCCATGCTTTTCCTCCATTCATCACAGGGTAAGGTAAAGCAATATAGGCTGTGATTTAGGAGGCAAATTCTAAAGCCAGCCTTTGGGTGTGTTTAGCGAGGTGTTTCGTGAAGGCTGCAATGCCAAGAAACACCCCACTATTCAATGGCTCTTTGTGGGGGTTCTTTCAGTATTGGAGATTCTCCCCACCGAGACTGCAGATTAATTGATTCCCTGTTGGCGAACTAATTGCGCCAGCAGGAACGCCTCCTCGCAGATCGGAGTGCCATTTTGATCGGCAGCCCTGATCTTTCCTCGCTCTTTCACCCCCCCCCCCCCCCCTTTATCGATCCCCCTCATCCCTCAACCTTGTCAAGGGCCCCTGGAAACTTCTCCTCATACCTCCTCCGAGTGGCAAGGCCTCCCCGGGCCCGACCCCTGGCAGTGCCAACCTGACACCCGGGCACCCTGGCAGTTTCCCTGGCAGTGTCAAGGTTCCCAGGTGCCAGGGGAAGTGCCTGAGTACCACCCTGCCCTGTTCCCGATCATCCGGGGGCCTCTAATGGCATGCGAGACCCCCTGAGGTGTTGCTATGCCACCGCGAGGGTGAGATCCAGATCATGGATCCAGATTAGGCGGAGTGAGGCGGGTGACCTGTGATCGGCCCGGCACAGAGCCCGATTTGGGGACCTCGCGCAATTCACCCATTGTGCCCAGATGCGCGCCAGGCGCAATGTGGTCGCTGAATCGCACCCAAAATTATAATTTATGTTTGCCCCCGTCTCGTTCATGGCAGGCTGATAGTTTCTTAGGTGTAATTGATGCTTTAGTTTTGGGAATGGCCTTGTCGAGCAGACGATTCTCAGTGAGTCATGAGGCTGCTTGCTGTCAACTTTCCAGGCGGATGGTTCTCAGGTTAACTCGAAGTTGGAACAGGTTGGGGGTAGTCCTCCTCCCACTTTCTAGGTATTGCTGTTTATTACCTTGGCTGCTTGCTTGACACGCGGCCGGTTTGATGGCTTTTAGTGGAACTCTGTCTGTGGAACAGCTTTTACTGTTTTTAAAAGCAAACAGAAAGTGTCCCATCATGTAACCTTTCTCAAATCCAAAGTTCTTTTCCTAATACGATGGTTGGCTGGATCGATTGCACGGCCTGTGTTGTGGATTGCCCGTTGTTGCCGTTTGAGATGACCAGTGGCTTTGAATCTGAATAACCTATTTGAATTGAAAATACCCTTTTGAATTAGTTTCAGCAGAAGTTAGCATCATTCTGAAAGGTGCCTTTTGTTGCCTCCTGAGACAGGGCGGCAGTTTCAACCCACAAGAGGAGGCAGGCTATGTTTTTGCAGCCTTTTGCAGGCGGCTTAAAACATAAAATTGAGTTCTAAGTTCACAATATGCTGGGGTGTTTCAATCAAGGAAGAGATGTAAACGACCCTGGCTGTAACGGATTTCCAGAACTTTCACCAATTATTCCTGGTTTCGTTGTTGTGTAATTCTGTCAAAACTTTCAACGTAACTCAGCTGTACTGATGAGCCTAGCTGATGGGCATTTTGAGAGAGGATCTGAGCTCATCTTATCAATTGGCTCTTGATCTAATTATCAGCATTGTACCAGTCATCAATCCTGCTGTTACCTGCATCATTGATAGCGCCGTTAGGCAACAGTGATCTGATCGTTTTTTTTCCACAAAACTTGTTCAAGTCAGACTGATGATCATTTAGCAGCAAAATCTACTTTATTTATTTAAACAGCTGGGTAGCAAATACAGGAAAGAGGCTGATCATTACTGGAATCAATGGGATGTAAGGAATCGATGGACAGTAGCCCATATTGCAAAGAGGTGACAGAAAATGCTTCCTGCTCTTTGTTGGATATGTCCTTTACAGCAGAGATGTGCAAGCTGTCAGGCTACCCAGTTCCTGTCCATCTGCAGCCAGGCACCGTTCAATCCACAAAGACTGTCCTGAATTTGTTATATGGAATTATATCAAATATCCATCACATGGATAAGACATTCAGCCCCCCTGCTTCATGTCTGTCTTTATGGTGCACATTAAATTCCTTCCATCCCTCTCCAGCGTAACCCCAGCAGCAGTTATTCATATTTTGTTGCTTTCTCGCTGTACCCTGAGAGTGTGTCAGTGTTTGTGGGGGGTCTCTGCGAGTGTGTCAGTGTCTGTAAGGGGGGTCTCTGGGAGTGTGTCAGTATCTGTAAGGGGGGTCTCGGGGAGTGTGTCAGTGTTTGTGGGGGGTCTCTGGGAGTGTGTCAGTGTCTGTAAGGGGGGTCTCTGGGAGTGTGTCAGTATCTGTAAGGGGGGTCTCGGGGAGTGTGTCAGGGTTTGTAAGGGGGGTCTCTGGGAGTGTGTCAGTGTCTGTAAGGGGGGTCTCTGGGAGTGTGTCAGTATCTGTAAGGGGGGTCTCTGGGAGTGTGTCAGGGTTTGTAAGGGGGGTCTCTGGGAGTGTGTCAGTGTCTGTAAGGGGGGTCTCTGGGAGTGTGTCAGTATCTGTAAGGGGGGTCTCTGGGAGTGTGTCAGGGTTTGTAAGGGGGGTCTCTGGGAGTGTGTCAGTGTCTGTAAGGGGGGTCTCTGGGAGTGTGTCAGTGTCTGCAAGGAGGGTCTCTGGGAGTGTGTCAGAGTTTGTAATGGGGGTCTCTGGGAGTGTGTCAGTGTTTGTGGGAGTCTCTGGGAGTGTGTCAGTGTCTGTAAGGGGGGTGTGGTAATACCAGGTATTGCAGTACCTGAGAGGTGGATGCCCATTGGCTAGACCTAGGAGTCTGTCATTGGCCAACGTACGTAGCTCCGCCCTGAGAGGCGGGGTATAAGAACCCATGCCGTCCCAGCAGCCTTCATTTTCTGTATCGAAGCTGCTGGGTACAGTTCTAGCTGATTAAAGCCGATTAGTATGACTCTCCTTGTCTCACGAGTAATTGATTGTGCATCAATTTAATCAGCTATTAGTTCTGAAAGGATGGACCTCCGCATCAAGCCGGAGTGCCTTCAGCTCAGTCCCCACGCAGACAACTCCGCTGCTATCTTCAAGCACTGGCTGGCGTGTTTTAAGAGCTTCATCGACACAGCCGCCGACACCCCCAAGGAAAGGCAGAAAATGCACCTTCTACGCTCGCGGGTCAGCCCTGCAATCTACCCTCTGATCGAGGAGGCGGAGAATTATGCTGCTGCTATCGAGCTGCTAGAAGGACATGACATCCGTCCTCTGAACCAGGTCTATGCCCGTCACCTGTTGGCAACTAGAAGGCAGAGCCCTGAAGAAACACTGGAGGACTTCTATCGGGCTCTACTAGTGCTGGGCCGGAACTGCGGCTGCCTAGCAGTTACGGGGAATGAGCGCACGGAACTTTTAATTTGGGACGCTTTCGTGGCAGGTATGTCTTCCCCCGACATCCGCAGAAGGCTCCTTGAAATGGACACGCTGGGCCTCACTGAGGCACGGGCCCTGGCAGGGTCTATGGACGTTGCGTACAAAAACGCACTGGCTTTTGCTCCCGGGCGCACGGCGCCGCCCTGGGCTGCGTGGCACCCCGTCGCAGCAGCCCCCCAGACTTTCCCGCTAACCCCGCAGGCCTGCGCCGCTAGACGGCCTGTTTTCACCGCCGCCCAACGCTGCTTCTTCTGTGGCCAAGCGAATCATCCCCGCGCGTGCTGCCCGGCCCGCACCGTCACTTGCAAAGGGTGCGACAAGAAAGGCCACTATGTCGCGGTCTGCCAGGCCCGCACCGTGGCCGCGGTCGCCAGCGACTATCAGCAGCCTTTTTCCAGGTCCCGGCCGTCCAAGGCCCACCGCCGCCCTCCTACCCCCAGGCAACGTGCGACCCACGGGCGCGGCCATTTTGCCCCCACAGCCACCACGCTGGATGGGTGGGCACTGCCATCTTGTCCCTCACCGATGCCATCTTCTGAATCCCCAGACTCCATGTGCGACCCGTGGCTGACGCCATCTTGGATGGGGCCTCAAGCCCCCAGCACTGCTGACTCCACGCTGCCTGACCAGAACTCCCCCTTGCTGCAGCTGGCCTCTGTTACCCTGAACCGGCCTCAAGCCCCCAGCACTGCCGACTCCACACTGTCTGACCAGAACTCCCCTTTGCTGCAGCTGGCCTCCATGACCCTGGACCAGAGTCGGCCCCGGACGCTAGCGAAACCCACCACAACGATCGCCATCAACGGCCACATGACGTCGTGCCTGATCGACTCCGGGAGCACGGAAAGCTTTGTTCACCCCGACACGGTAAGGCGCTGTTCCCTTGTCACCCATCCCGTAAACCAGAGGATCTCCCTGGCCTCCGGGTCACACGCGGTGGAGATAAAGGGGTTCTGCCTAGCAAACCTCACTGTCCAAGGCAGGGAATTCCGCAATGTCCGCCTGTACGTTCTGCCGCACCTCTGCGCAGCCACCCTCCTTGGGCTGGATTTCCAGTGCCACCTACAAAGCCTGACCTTTAAATTTGGCAGCCCTATACCCCCCCTTACTGTCTGCGGCCTCGCGACCCTTAAGGTCGACCCGCCTTCCCTGTTTGCGAACCTCACCCCGGACTGCAAACCCGTCGCCACCAGGAGCAGACGGTACAGTGCCCAGGACCGGACCTTCATCAGGTCCGAGGTCCAAAGGCTGCTGAAGGAAGGGGTCATCGAAGCAAGCAACAGCCCCTGGAGGGCTCAAGTAGTGATGGTAAAGACCGAGGAGAAACATAGGATGGTCATCGACTATAGCCAGACCATCAACCTGTTTACGCAGCTGGATGCGTACCCTCTCCCCCGTCTCGCCGACCTGGTAAACAGGATTGCGCAATACAAGGTATTCTCCACGGTGGATCTCAAGTCTGCCTACCACCATCTGCCCCTCCGTCATGGGGACCGCCAGTACACTGCCTTCGAAGCAGATGGGCGGCTCTATCACTTTTTAAGAGCTCCCTTCGGTGTCACGAACGGGGTCTCGGTTTTCCAGCGTGAGATGGACCGAATGGTTGACCGGTACGGCTTACGCGCAACGTTCCCGTATCTTGATAACGTCACCATCTGTGGCCATGACCAGCAGGACCACGACACCAACCTCCGAGAATTTCTCCAGGCCGCGAACCTCCTTAATCTGACCTACAATAAGGAGAAATGCGTGTTTAGCACCGACCGTCTAGTCATCCTCGGCCACGCAGTGCGAAGTGGAGCCATAGGCCCCTCCCTCACCGACCCTGAGCGCATGCGCCTCCTCATGGAGTTCCCCCTCCCTCACTGCCCCAAGGCCCTAAAGCGCTGCCTCGCCTTCTTTAGCTATTATGCACAATGGGTCCCTAATTACGCAGACAAGGCTCGACCCCTGATCCAGTCCACAGCCTTCCCCCTGTCGACGGAGGCCCGCCAGGCCTTTTGCCGCATCAAAGCGGACATCGCAAAAGCCACGATGCGCGCTATCGACGAGTCGCTCCCCTTCCAGGTCGAGAGCGACGCGTCGGACGTAGCTCTGGCGGCCACCCTCAACCAAGCGGGCAGGCCCGTGGCTTTCTTCTCCCGCACCCTCCATGCTTCCGAAATTCGCCACTCCTCGGTCGAAAAGGAGGCCCAGGCCATAGTAGAAGCTGTGCGACACTGGAGGCATTACCTGGCCGGCAGGAGATTCACTCTCCTCATGGACCAACGGTCGGTGGCCTTCATGTTCAGTAATGCACAACGGGGCAAGATTCAGAACGACAGGATCTTGCGGTGGAGGATAGAACTCTCCACCTATAATTACGAGATCTTGTACCATCCCGGGAAGTTAAACGAGTCTCCTGATGCCCTGTCCCACGGCACTTGTGCCACCGCACAAGTAGACCGCCTCCGAGCCCTCCACGAGGACCTCTGCCACCTGGGGGTCACTCGTTTCTTTCATTTCGTTAAGACCTGCAACCTGCCCTACTCCATCGAGGAGGTCAGGACAGTCACCAGGGACTGCCGAATCTGCGCGGAGTGCAAACCGCACTTCTACCGGCCAGAGAGAGTGCATCTGATAAAGGCTTCCCGCCCTTTCGAACGCCTCAGCATGGATTTCAAGGGCCCCCTCCCCTCCACCGACCGCAACACGTACTTCCTGAACGTGATTGACGAGTACTCCCGGTTCCCATTCGTCATCCCCTGCCCGGACATGACCGCAACCACCGTCATCAAGGCCCTCCAGGGTATTTTTACACTGTTCGGTTTCCCCGCATACATTCACAGTGATAGGGGGTCCTCCTTTATGAGTGACGAACTGCGTCAATTCCTGTTCAGCAAAGGCATCGCCTCCAGCAGGACGACCAGTTATAACCCCCGGGGAAACGGGCAGGTAGAGAGGGAGAACGGAACGGTCTGGAACACCGTCCTGCTGGCCCTTCGGTCCAGGAATCTCCAAGTCTCCCGCTGGCAAGAAGTCCTCCCAGTGGCCCTTCACTCCATTCAGTCACTGCTCTGTACTACCACAAACCAGACACCTCACGAACATCTCCTTGTTTTCCCCAGGATGTCCTCCTCCGGGACCTCACTCCCAAACTGGCTAGCGACACCCGGACCCGTCCTGATGCGGAAACATGTGAGGGCGCACAAGTCGGACCCGTTGGTCGAGAGGGTCCACCTGCTGCATGCCAACCCCCAGTACGCCTATGTGGCGTTCCCCAACGGCCGCCAAGACCCGGTCTCCCTTCGGGACCTGGCGCCCGCCGGAGCCCCACGCGCACCCACACCATTTCCCCCACCTCCACCCTCCCTGCAGCACCTGACCGGAGGATCAGTACTGCCGCCGCCCCTACCCGGCGCCGAACGAGCACCGACGTCCCCTACAGGCGTCCCTCCCCCTGCCCACTTTTCGCCCCAACAGCGCCGCCTAGGGGTGACGAAGCTGCCAGGGAGGAAGACACCACGTTGCCGGAGCCACAACCGCCGGGGCCCCCACCAGGATCATCACCGAAGCCCAGACGCTCCAGAAGGACGACCAGGCCACCCGATCGTCTGATTGCTGCACCATAAAACAATAAAAACTTTCTCTGTTACCCTCGACATCATGGTACCTGCAATACCTGGTCCTACCATGCAAAAGGCGACAGTAACACTGGCCATCACCCCGCTGGGTTCTTTTTTAACAGGGGGTGAATGTGGTAATACCAGGTATTGCAGTACCTGAGAGATGGATGCCCATTGGCTAGACCTAGGAGTCTACCATTGGCTAACGCACATAGCTCCGCCCTGAGAGGCGGGGTACAAGGACCCATGCCGTCTCAGCAGGCGTCACTTTCTGTATCGAAGCTGCTGGGTACAGTTCTAGCTGATTAAAGCCGATTAGTATGACTCTCCTTGTCTCACGAGTAATTGAATGTGCATCAGGGATTCTCCGGGAGTGTGTCATTGTCTGTAAGGGGGGTCTCTGGGAGTGTGTCAGTGTCTGTCAAAGTCTCTGGGAGTGTTTCAGTGTCTGTAAGGGTGGTCTTGGGGAGTGTGTCACTGTCTGTGGGGGTCTCGGGGAGCGTGTCAGTGTTTGTGGGGGCCTCGGGGAGTGTGTCAGTGTCTGTGGGGGTCTCGGGGAACGTGTCAGTGTTTGTGGGGGCCTCGGGGAGTGGGTCAGTGTCTGTGGGGGTCTCGGGGAGTGAGTCAGTGTCTGTGGGGGTCTCGGGGAGTGTGTCAGTGTTTGTGGGGGTCTCGGGGAGTGTGTCAGTGTTTGTGGGGGGTCTCGGGGAGTGTGTCAGTGTTTGTGGCAGTCTTGTGGAGTGTGTCAGTGTCTGTGGGGGTCATGGGGGAGTGTGTCAGTGTCTGTGGGGATCATGGGGAGTGTGTCAGTGTTTGTGGGGGTCTGGGGGAGTGTGTCAGTGTCTTTGGGGGTCTCGGGGTGTCTGTCAGCGTTTGTGGCGGTCTGGGGGAGTGTGTCAGTGTCCGTGGGGGTCTTGGGGTGTGTGTCAGTGTCTGTGGGGGTCATGGGGGAGTGTGTCAGTGTCTGTGGGGATCATGGGGAGTGTGTCAGTGTTTGTGGGGGTCTGGGGGAGTGTGTCAGTGTCTGTGGGGGTCTCGGGGTGTCTGTCAGTGTTTGTGGCGGTCTGGGGGAATGTGTCAGTGTCTGTGGGGGTCTTGGGGTGTGTGTCAGTGTCTGTGGGGGTCATGGGGAGTGTGTCAGTGTCTGTGGGGGTCTCGGGGAGTGTGTCAGTGCCTGTGGGGGTCTTGGGGAGTGTGTCAGTGTTTCTGGGGGTCTTGGGGAGTGTGTCAGTGTTAGGGGGTCTCTGGGCGTGTGTCAGTGTTTGTGGGGGTCTCGGGGAGTGTGTCAGTGTTTGTGGGGGTCTCGGGGAGTGTGTCAGTGTTAGGGAGTCTCGGGGAGTGTGTCAGTGTTTCTGGGGGTCTTGGGGAGCGTGTCAGTGTTTGTGGGGGTCTCGGGGAGCGTGTCAGTGTTTGTGGGGGCCTCGGGGAGTGTGTCAGTATCTGTGGGGGTCTCGGGGAGCGTGACAGTGTTTGTGGGGGCCTCGGGGAGTGTGTCAGTGTCTGTGGGGGTCTTGGGGAGCGTGTCAGTGTTTGTGGGGGCCTCGGGGATTGTGTCAGTGTCTGTGGGGGTCTCGGGGAGTGAGTCAGTGTCTGTGGGGGTCTCGGGGAGTGTGTCAGTGTTTGTGGGGGTCTCGGGGAGTGTGTCAGTGTTTGTGGGGGGTCTCGGGGAGTGTGTCAGTGTTTGTGGCAGTCTTGTGGAGTGTGTCAGTGTCTGTGGGGGTCATGGGGGAGTGTGTCAGTGTCTGTGGGGATCATGGGGAGTGTGTCAGTGTTTGTGGGGGTCTGGGGGAGTGTGTCAGTGTCTGTGGGGGTCTCGGGGTGTCTGTCAGTGTTTGTGGCGGTCTGGGGGAGTGTGTCAGTGTCTGTGGGGGTCTTGGGGTGTGTGTCAGTGTCTGTGGGGGTGATGGGGGAGTGTGTCAGTGTCTGTGGGGATCATGGGGAGTGTGTCAGTGTTTGTGGGGGTCTGGGGGAGTGTGTCAGTGTCTGTGGGGGTCTCGGGGTGTCTGTCAGTGTTTGTGGCGGTCTGGGGGAGTGTGTCAGTGTCTGTGGCGGTCTTGGGGAGTGTGTCAGTGTCTGTGGGGAGCTCGGGGAGTGTGTCAGTGTCTGTGGGGGGTCTCGGGAGGTGTGTCAGTGTCTGGGGGGGGGTCTTGGGGAGTGTGTCAGTGTCTGCGGGGGTCTCGGGGAGTGTGTCAGTGTCTGTGGGGGGTCTCGGGAGGTGTGTCAGTGTCTGTGGGGGGTCTCGGGGAGTGTGTCAGTGTCTGTGGCGGTCTTGGGGAGTGTTTCAGTGTCTGTGGGGGTCTCGGGCAGTGCGTCAGTGCCTGTGGGGGTCTTGGGGAGTTTGTCAGTGTTTCTGGGGGTCTTGGGGAGTGTGTCAGTGTTAAGGGGTCTCTGGGCGTGTGCCAGTGTTTGTGGGGGTCTCGGGGAGTGTGTCAGTGTTTGTGGGGGTCTCGAGGAGTGTGTCAGTGTTTTTGGGGGTCTCGGGGAGTGTGTCAGTGTTAGGGAGTCTCGGGGAGTGTGTCAGTGTTTCTGGGGGTCTTGGGGAGCGTGTCAGTGTTTGTGGGGGTCTCGGGGAGCGTGTCAGTGTTTGTGGGGGCCTCGGGGAGTGTGTCAGTATCTGTGGGGGTCTCGGGGAGCGTGACAGTGTTTGTGGGGGCCTCGGGGAGTGTGTCAGTGTCTGTGGGGGTCTTGGGGAGCGTGTCAGTGTTTGTGGGGGCCTCGGGGATTGTGTCAGTGTCTGTGGGGGTCTCGGGGAGTGAGTCAGTGTCTGTGGGGGTCTCGGGGAGTGTGTCAGTGTTTGTGGGGGTCTCGGGGAGTGTGTCAGTGTTTGTGGGGGGTCTCGGGGAGTGTGTCAGTGTTTGTGGCAGTCTTGTGGAGTGTGTCAGTGTCTGTGGGGGTCATGGGGGAGTGTGTCAGTGTCTGTGGGGATCATGGGGAGTGTGTCAGTGTTTGTGGGGGTCTGGGGGAGTGTGTCAGTGTCTGTGGGGGTCTCGGGGTGTCTGTCAGTGTTTGTGGCGGTCTGGGGGAGTGTGTCAGTGTCTGTGGGGGTCTTGGGGTGTGTGTCAGTGTCTGTGGGGGTGATGGGGGAGTGTGTCAGTGTCTGTGGGGATCATGGGGAGTGTGTCAGTGTTTGTGGGGGTCTGGGGGAGTGTGTCAGTGTCTGTGGGGGTCTCGGGGTGTCTGTCAGTGTTTGTGGCGGTCTGGGGGAGTGTGTCAGTGTCTGTGGCGGTCTTGGGGAGTGTGTCAGTGTCTGTGGGGAGCTCGGGGAGTGTGTCAGTGTCTGTGGGGGGTCTCGGGAGGTGTGTCAGTGTCTGGGGGGGGGTCTTGGGGAGTGTGTCAGTGTCTGTGGGGAGCTCGGGGAGTGTGTCAGTGTCTGTGGGGGGTCTCGGGAGGTGTGTCAGTGTCTGGGGGGGGGTCTTGGGGAGTGTGTCAGTGTCTGCGGGGGTCTCGGGGAGTGTGTCAGTGTCTGTGGGGGGTCTCGGGAGGTGTGTCAGTGTCTGTGGGGGGTCTCGGGGAGTGTGTCAGTGTCTGTGGCGGTCTTGGGGAGTGTTTCAGTGTCTGTGGGGGTCTCGGGCAGTGCGTCAGTGCCTGTGGGGGTCTTGGGGAGTTTGTCAGTGTTTCTGGGGGTCTTGGGGAGTGTGTCAGTGTTAAGGGGTCTCTGGGCGTGTGCCAGTGTTTGTGGGGGTCTCGGGGAGTGTGTCAGTGTTTGTGGGGGTCTCGGGGAGTGTGTCAGTGTTTTTGGGGGTCTCGGGGAGTGTGTCAGTGTTAGGGAGTCTCGGGGAGTGTGTCAGTGTTTCTGGGGGTCTTGGGGAGCGTGTCAGTGTTTGTGGGGGTCTCGGGGAGCGTGTCAGTGTTTGTGGGGGCCTCGGGGAGTGTGTCAGTATCTGTGGGGGTCTCGGGGAGCGTGACAGTGTTTGTGGGGGCCTCGGGGAGTGTGTCAGTGTCTGTGGGGGTCTTGGGGAGCGTGTCAGTGTTTGTGGGGGCCTCGGGGATTGTGTCAGTGTCTGTGGGGGTCTCGGGGAGTGAGTCAGTGTCTGTGGGGGTCTCGGGGAGTGTGTCAGTGTTTGTGGGGGTCTCGGGGAGTGTGTCAGTGTTTGTGGGGGGTCTCGGGGAGTGTGTCAGTGTTTGTGGCAGTCTTGTGGAGTGTGTCAGTGTCTGTGGGGGTCATGGGGGAGTGTGTCAGTGTCTGTGGGGATCATGGGGAGTGTGTCAGTGTTTGTGGGGGTCTGGGGGAGTGTGTCAGTGTCTGTGGGGGTCTCGGGGTGTCTGTCAGTGTTTGTGGCGGTCTGGGGGAGTGTGTCAGTGTCTGTGGGGGTCTTGGGGTGTGTGTCAGTGTCTGTGGGGGTGATGGGGGAGTGTGTCAGTGTCTGTGGGGATCATGGGGAGTGTGTCAGTGTTTGTGGGGGTCTGGGGGAGTGTGTCAGTGTCTGTGGGGGTCTCGGGGAGTGTGTCAGTGTTTGTGGGGGTCTCGGGGAGTGTGTCAGTGTTTGTGGGGGGTCTCGGGGAGTGTGTCAGTGTTTGTGGCAGTCTTGTGGAGTGTGTCAGTGTCTGTGGGGGTCATGGGGGAGTGTGTCAGTGTCTGTGGGGATCATGGGGAGTGTGTCAGTGTTTGTGGGGGTCTGGGGGAGTGTGTCAGTGTCTGTGGGGGTCTCGGGGTGTCTGTCAGTGTTTGTGGCGGTCTGGGGGAGTGTGTCAGTGTCTGTGGGGGTCTTGGGGTGTGTGTCAGTGTCTGTGGGGGTGATGGGGGAGTGTGTCAGTGTCTGTGGGGATCATGGGGAGTGTGTCAGTGTTTGTGGGGGTCTGGGGGAGTGTGTCAGTGTCTGTGGCGGTCTTGGGGAGTGTGTCAGTGTCTGTGGGGAGCTCGGGGAGTGTGTCAGTGTCTGTGGGGGGTCTCGGGAGGTGTGTCAGTGTCTGGGGGGGGGTCTTGGGGAGTGTGTCAGTGTCTGCGGGGGTCTCGGGGAGTGTGTCAGTGTCTGTGGGGGGTCTCGGGAGGTGTGTCAGTGTCTGTGGGGGGTCTCGGGGAGTGTGTCAGTGTCTGTGGCGGTCTTGGGGAGTGTTTCAGTGTCTGTGGGGGTCTCGGGCAGTGCGTCAGTGCCTGTGGGGGTCTTGGGGAGTTTGTCAGTGTTTCTGGGGGTCTTGGGGAGTGTGTCAGTGTTAAGGGGTCTCTGGGCGTGTGCCAGTGTTTGTGGGGGTCTCGGGGAGTGTGTCAGTGTTTGTGGGGGTCTCGGGGAGTGTGTCAGTGTTTTTGGGGGTCTCGGGGAGTGTGTCAGTGTTAGGGAGTCTCGGGGAGTGTGTCAGTGTTTCTGGGGGTCTTGGGGAGCGTGTCAGTGTTTGTGGGGGTCTCGGGGAGCGTGTCAGTGTTTGTGGGGGCCTCGGGGAGTGTGTCAGTATCTGTGGGGGTCTCGGGGAGCGTGACAGTGTTTGTGGGGGCCTCGGGGAGTGTGTCAGTGTCTGTGGGGGTCTTGGGGAGCGTGTCAGTGTTTGTGGGGGCCTCGGGGATTGTGTCAGTGTCTGTGGGGGTCTCGGGGAGTGAGTCAGTGTCTGTGGGGGTCTCGGGGAGTGTGTCAGTGTTTGTGGGGGTCTCGGGGAGTGTGTCAGTGTTTGTGGGGGGTCTCGGGGAGTGTGTCAGTGTTTGTGGCAGTCTTGTGGAGTGTGTCAGTGTCTGTGGGGGTCATGGGGGAGTGTGTCAGTGTCTGTGGGGATCATGGGGAGTGTGTCAGTGTTTGTGGGGGTCTGGGGGAGTGTGTCAGTGTCTGTGGGGGTCTCGGGGTGTCTGTCAGTGTTTGTGGCGGTCTGGGGGAGTGTGTCAGTGTCTGTGGGGGTCTTGGGGTGTGTGTCAGTGTCTGTGGGGGTGATGGGGGAGTGTGTCAGTGTCTGTGGGGATCATGGGGAGTGTGTCAGTGTTTGTGGGGGTCTGGGGGAGTGTGTCAGTGTCTGTGGGGGTCTCGGGGTGTCTGTCAGTGTTTGTGGCGGTCTGGGGGAGTGTGTCAGTGTCTGTGGCGGTCTTGGGGAGTGTGTCAGTGTCTGTGGGGAGCTCGGGGAGTGTGTCAGTGTCTGTGGGGGGTCTCGGGAGGTGTGTCAGTGTCTGGGGGGGGGTCTTGGGGAGTGTGTCAGTGTCTGCGGGGGTCTCGGGGAGTGTGTCAGTGTCTGTGGGGGGTCTCGGGAGGTGTGTCAGTGTCTGTGGGGGGTCTCGGGGAGTGTGTCAGTGTCTGTGGCGGTCTTGGGGAGTGTTTCAGTGTCTGTGGGGGTCTCGGGCAGTGCGTCAGTGCCTGTGGGGGTCTTGGGGAGTTTGTCAGTGTTTCTGGGGGTCTTGGGGAGTGTGTCAGTGTTAAGGGGTCTCTGGGCGTGTGCCAGTGTTTGTGGGGGTCTCGGGGAGTGTGTCAGTGTTTGTGGGGGTCTCGGGGAGCGTGTCAGTGTTTTTGGGGGCCTCGGGGAGTGTGTCAGTGTCTGTGGGGGTCTCGGGGAGTGTGTCAGTGTTTGTGGGGGTCTCGGGGAGTGTGTCAGTGTTTGTGAGGGTCTCCGGGAGTGAGTCAGTGTCTGTGGGGGTCTCGGGGAGTGAGTCAGTGTCTGTGGGGGTCTCGGGGAGTGTGTCAGTGTTTGTGGGGGTCTCGGGGAGTGTGTCAGTGTTTGTGGGGGTCTCGGGGAGCGTGTCAGTGTTTGTGGGGATCTCGGGGAGTGTGTCAGTGTTTGTGGGGGTCTCGGGGAGCGTGTCAGTGTTTGTGGGGGCCTCGGGGAGTGTGTCAGTGTCTGTGGGGGTCTCGGGGAGCGTGTCAGTGTTCGTGGGGGCCTCGGGGAATGTGTCAGTGTCTGTGGGGGTCTCGGGGAGTGAGTCAGTGTCTGTGGGGGTCTCGGGGAGTGTGTCAGTGTTTGTGGGGGTCTCGGGGAGTGTGTCAGTGTTTGTGGGGGGTCTCGGGGAGTGTGTCAGTGTTTGTGGCAGTCTTGTGGAGTGTGTCAGTGTCTGTGGGGGTCATGGGGGAGTGTGTCAGTGTCTGTGGGGATCATGGGGTGTCTGTCAGTGTTTGTGGCGGTCTGGGGGAGTGTGTCAGTGTCTGTGGGGGTCTTGGGGTGTGTGTCAGTGTCTGTGGGGGTCATGGGGGAGTGTGTCAGTGTCTGTGGGGATCATGGGGAGTGTGTCAGTGTTTGTGGGGGTCTGGGGGAGTGTGTCAGTGTCTGTGGGGGTCTCGGGGTGTCTGTCAGTGTTTGTGGCGGTCTGGGGGAGTGTGTCAGTGTCTGTGGGGGTCTTGGGGTGTGTGTCAGTGTCTGTGGGGGTGATGGGGGAGTGTGTCAGTGTCTGTGGGGGTCTCGGGGTGTCTGTCAGTGTTTGTGGCGGTCTGGGGGAGTGTGTCAGTGTCTGTGGCGGTCTTGGGGAGTGTGTCAGTGTCTGTGGGGATCTCGGGGAGTGTGTCAGTGTCTGTGGGGGTCATGGGGAGAGTGTCAGTGTTTGTGGGGATCTCGGGGAGTGTGTCAGTGTCTGTGGCGGTCTTGGGGAGTGTGTCAGTGTCTGTGGGGGGTCTTGGGGAGTGTGTCAGTGTCTGTGGGGGGTCTCGGGGAGTGTGTCAGTGTCTGTGGGGGTCTCAGGGAGTGAGTCAGTGTCTGTGGGGGGTCTTGGGGAGTGTGTCAGTGTCTGTGGGGGTCTCGGGGAGTGTGTCAGTGTCTGTGGGGGGTCTTGGGGAGTGTGTCAGTGTCTGAGGGGGTCTCGGGGAGTGTGTCAGTGTCTGTGGGGGGTCTCGGGGAGTGTGTCAGTGTTTGTGGGGGTCTTGGAGAGTGTGTCAGTGTCTGTGGGGGGTCTCGGGAGGTGTGTCAGTGTTTGTGGGGGTCTTGGGGAGTGTGTCAGTGTCTGTGGGGGGTCTCGGGGAGTGTGTCAGTGTCTGTGGGGGGTCTCGGGGAGTGTGTCAGTGTCTGTGGGGGGTCTCGGGAGGTGTGTCAGTGTCTGTGGGGGGTCTCGGGAGGTGTGTCAGTGTCTGTGGGGGGTCTCGGGGAGTGTGTCTGTGTCTGTGGGGGGTCTCGGGAGGTGTGTCAGTGTCTTTGGGGGGTCTCGGGGAGTATGTCAGTGTTTGTGGCGGTCTTGGGAAGTGTGTCAGTGTTTGTGGGGGTCTCGGGAAGTGTGTCAGTGTCTGTGGGGGTCTCTGGGTGACTGTGCCCTAGGAGCGTACACCGGTAAGGAATTCAGTGTTCAATGCCGCGCAAGTTTATGCATGGTGTGGGATACGAGGGTCCCCCAGGGAATCCTGCTACTTGGCATCCACAGTAAGCGGGCAGCCCGATGGCGAGGTCCCCCGGCCACTACCACCCCTCCTTCCCCAGCAACACAAATCAGCCCAGATCCCCCCCCCCCCACAGCGCAGCAGCCCCCCCCGCCCCCCAAAATTGCCTGTGTGCCTCCTCCAACCCCCAAGTAGGAGGTTGAGATAGATTAATTCCCCCACAGCGACCCCTGTAGCACAATGTATGGGGTTTCCCTATTACATGGGTCCCGGGGGGTGGGGGGGGGGTCTGCCTATTATGGGGCCCCTGTGGGGTGGCATAGAAGGGGTCTGTTAGAGAAGGTGTGGGAAGGCAGTGTATTGTTGGGGGGTGACGGTGTCCTTGGATTGGCTTGGATGGTTGTCTACCGGCATGGCCCCAGTGTGGTGGACCTCAGGTGGGCCGGGGGGGGGCGATATGCCTACAGTGAGGTCCACCACGCCTGGGCCACGCTGGTAGCTACCACAAGTGATCTGCGCTCACTTGATTCCTCGCCGTGGGGACTGGAGAATCGCCAAAGGCCAGAGCATTGGCGCCGGGCCCACTAAGTGGATGAAAATGGGTCATTAAGACCCATTTGAATTATTTACATCCCCCCCCACCAGCACACATATTGGACCTCATTCATGCCGTCAGCCGGGTTTGGAGCATTGCCTTTTGATCGGCGCCCAGTACGTTTAAATATAATCACTACTCAGTAATAACAAAAACTATAATGAAATATGCAGCAGATACAGTTGGTTAACTATGAACAAACATCTAACTCCCACTTTAACGTGCCTCCCAGTCTCCACACACAAGACAGACAAACACATAGGAATGGAAAGGGGTAAAAGAAAAAGTAAGTCAAAGAGAAAAGACTCTTTGCTACAGATGATTTTTTTTGCATCAAAGTAAGCTTGTAGTTGACGGTCTTTGTTGCTGTGCTGGTCGTTCCTGCAGTTTTATGATACTGTACTCACCACCTTCCTGGAGAGGCAGAGTCTTTGTTTTGTCAAACTGTGCTTTCAGTTCGTGGTCTGCCTTCAGGCCTCTGCAGCTCCACGATCTCGACATCCACAGGCTTTCTGGAGAGGATTAGCAACAGCTTTCTGCAGTGGATTTAACTGGATCTTTTACCTCCGTGCTGCCGAAGTCAAAACTGAAACCTCCTTTGGTCTCTGAACCTTTTCAGTGGGATAATATCCAATCACCAGCTGTTACCGGGCAAAGTACAGCCTTTTGGGCCAATTCATTGGCCACCAACCAAAACAATCAAACCGAGTCCCATCCCATCTCTGTCATTGGTACCGGTCAGTCTATAACTCCAGTATATATCAGTACAGGATTCTGCTTTAATTAAAAACACAGAACACTTGCCTTAAATGAACCCATTAATCATCCAGGAATCAAAAATGTAACGGCAAATATAAAAGGGTAAATAAGGGAATAAATTGGAAGGATATTTACAGTGACTGCATCTGTGTATTAATATCTGTGTGAGTGTGTAAATGTTTTCAGGGGGTCTGTGTGAGTGTGTAATTGTATTAATGTCTGTGTGTGTAATTGTGTTAATGTCTGTGTGAGGGTGTCAATGTTTTCGGGGATCTGTGTGTGTGAGTGTGTACGTGTACTAATGTCTGTGTGGGTCTGTAATTGTATTAACGTCTGTGTGTGTAAGTGTACTAATGTCTGTGTGAGCGCATAATTATATTAATGGCTGTGAGAGTGTGTAAGTGTATTAATGTCTGTGTAAGTGTGTTACTGTTTTCAGGGGGCCTGTGTGAGTGTGGAAGTGTATTAATGTCTGTGTGAGTGTGTCAATGTTTTCAGGGGATCTGTGTGAGTGTGTAAGTGTACTAATGTCTGTGTGGGTCTGTAATTGTATTAACGTCTGTGTGAGTGTGTAAGTTTATTAATGGCTGTGTGAATGTGTAATTGTGTTAATGTCCATGCGAGTGTGTAATTGCATTAAATCCATGTGAGTGTGTAATAATATTAATGTCTTTGTAAGTGTGTAATTATATTAATGTCTGTGTGAGTATGCAATTGTAGTAATGTCTGTGTGTGTGTAATTGTGTTAGTGTCCACGTGTGTAATTGCATTCAAAACTGTGTGAGTGTGTAAGTGCATTAATGCCTGTGTGAGTGTGTATGTAATTGTATTAATGCTGGTGTGTGTGTAAGTGTATTAATGTCTGTGTGAGCGTGTAATTGTATTAATGCCTGTGTGAGTGTGTAATTGTGTTAATGTCCATGTGAATGTGTAAGTGTATTAATGTTGTGTGAGCGCATAATTGTATTACTGGCTGCGTGAGTGTGTAAGTGTACTAATGTCTGTGTAAGTGTGTTAATGTTTGTGTGATTGTCTCAATGTTTTCAGGGGATCTGTGTGAGTGTGTAATTGCATTAATGTCTGTGTGATTGTGCAATTATATTAATGCCTGTGTGAGTGTGTAATTGTATTAATGGCTGTGTGAGTGTGTAATTATGTTAATGTCCATGCGAGTGTGTAATTATGCTAAATCCGTGTGTGTGCAATAATATGAATGTCTTTGTGAGTGTGTAATTATATGAATGTCTGTGTGAGTATGTAATTGTAGTAATGTCTGTGTGTGTGTAATTGTGTTAATGTCCTTGAACTGAGTACATTTCAGAGAGCATTTAACAATAAACCACATTGATGTAGACCAGGTAAAGGCCGCACATTTCCTTCCATTAGTGAACCAGATGGGCTTTTATGACAATCACGGTCATCATTAGACTCTCAATTCAGAAGGGAAAACAGAACGGCTGTTCACGGATAGGTGGTATTGGTGGGTGGGGGGTGGCAAATGGGAGGGATCACTAATGTCCTCATCGAGGAATCTTAAATGGCTCTGAAATCGCACATTGTCAACGTTTTCATGTTGGGATTACAAGTAAATAATCGCAAGCAAGGATAATCATCACCTCACTAATTAAAACTGAAAGATTTATTAAGTGTAAAGGGAGAATCTGTTCACCCTTTTGCAATGGAGACGACTTTGTTCTGCTGTGAGAAATTGCCTCTTCGGAATGATTAACACAAACTTGCCCAGAAGACTTTGAACTGGTCCAATTTCAGAGATTCATAGAATTCTGCAGTGTAGAAAGAGGCCGTTCAGCCCATTGTACCAGTGCTGGCCCTGGGAAAGAGCTGTCTAATTAATTCCACACCAATGAGCCTTACAGGGCAAAGTTTAGAGGAGATGTACGAGGCAAGTCTTTTTACACAGAGGGTAGTGGGTGTCTGGAACCCCTGGCGGAGGAGTTGGTGGAAGCAGGGACGATAGTGACGTTTAAGGGGCATCTTGACAAATACGTGAATAGGATGGGAATAGAGGGACCCAGGAAGTGCAGAAGATTTTAGTTTAGACAGGCAGCATGGTCGGCACGGGCTTGGAGGGCCGAAGGGCCTGTTCCTGTGCTGTACTTTTCTTTGTTCTTTGTTCTTTGTGAGCGCAAAGTGCGATTCAGCTCCAGCGGGAGAACATCGTCTTCCAAACAGAAAATCTCCCGGCCCTTGTCTATCAGGTTGGACCTGAGGGCAGCTGGAACCCGCTTTGGAAGATGCTGAATTAGTTACACACTCTCATCTACTTCAAGATGATAAATAAATAATAATCTTGATTGTCACAAGTAGGCTTACATTAACACTGCAGTGAAGTTACCGTGAAAAGCCCCTGTCTAGCCCACTGAGCTAAGCCAGCCCCTTATTCACCAGGAAGGCATCCAAGCCCTGGGGAAACGTCGGTGTAAATCTTTTAGGTTCTGTTCGAGAGTCAATGTCTTGGTGCCGTGTGAACCACTGAATATCCCTCCTGGTACATGTAGGTTTACCAGTCTAGGCTTTTAACTTGTTTCAGCTGAGAGGAGTGGATTTTGCTTCACCTCTATTGTCTGGAACTGTAGATATTCTTTCTTCCCATTGCACTGGGCTCGCAGCTTCGAGCGTCAAGGTGGGGTGGGCATCGTCCCACCATCCGGCCTCAACTTTATCATTGAGGATTCACTTTTGGGTCACCATCTTGATCAACTTCACACAGGTCAAGGGCAGCACGGCAGCGCAGTGGTTAGCACTGCAGCTTCACGGCGCCGAGGTCCCAGGTTCCATCCCGGCTCTGGGTCACTGTCTGTGTGGCGTCTGCACATTCTCCCCATGTTTGCGTGGGTTACGCCCCCACAACCCAAAGATGTGCAGGCTAGGTGGATTGGCCATGCTAAATTGCCCCTGAAATGGAAAAAAATGAATTGGGTACTCGAAATTTATTTTAATAAAAACTCCACACAGGTCTGCGAAGCTCATGATGTTGTGGTGTGGTCTATTTGATACTTCATTGTAACCTGACACTCTCCTCCCACATTCATCATTCCAAAAATCACAAACCATTCTTACCGTGAGGTTTGGTGATGCCACCGTGTTCTCCGATTGTAGCCACCTGAGTTGGCCAAGTCCCGATTTAAAATGGCGAACGGCAAAGGCTGAAGGGAAATTCAGCCAACACAGGCAGAAACCAGCAGGTGCAGGTATGCTGTGTATTTAACTCTGCAAAAGCCCAGACAGCATCGATACCAGCGACCATCAGCATAATAATGTAGCAGCCATCTACATATTAATGAGCAATCCCCAGGAACAATAGCAACATTTGGGACACACAAACCTAAGCCAGACTCCCCGGCGCCAGTAGGAGCCAACACAAAAGAGGTTAACGGATACCTCAAGACCGCCCATCGATCAGGGAACCACTCCAGTATTGGAGAAATCGAACCAAGCGATTGGAACAAAGTCCAATCACCTAGAACCAGGTACAGGGTCTGCCCCGAAAGGCGGGAAGACCCTGGGGACTATAAAAGTTAAGCCCCAAGTTCAAATCGTTCTCCTTGACCGCGTCACTCAGCAACGCGAAGCAACCCCTGAGAGTGAACGGTCCAAGCTGCCACATCCCTGAAGTAAGTCTCAAGTCGACGCTCGCTACGAGATAGGCGCTCCTAGCTACCAGTCCATACCGGCTTTGAATCCCGTAGTTTCAGATTCCGAACAAGAGGCCATTTGTTCCCCTGACCTGGTGGGCCAGTCTGAAGTTAAGTATAGGCCTGTTAGTTGTAGAAGTAGCTTAGACGTAGAATGTGTGCATGAGTAGCGATTACTGTGTATGATAAATGTGCTTTGATTTGAATCTTACTAATTGGTGTATTGAGTTATTGATCATTACTTGGACTTGAACCTCGTGGCGGTATCATAAAGATACCTGGCGACTCGAGAGCAAAGGTTATAAAACAGAGCCAATTGAACCAATCAAAAGTTAGCAACAGGGTGTAGAGTGTGTGGTGAGCCATGTATGGCTACGTATTGATGTCTATCAGAGTGATTCGCCAGGATCCTCGTCACACATCTCTCCAGCAACAAAGGGCTTTGACAAAGGGTCACCTGGAGTCGAAACGTTAGCTCTTTTCTCTCCCTACAGATGCTGCCAGAGCTGCTGAGATTTTCCAGCATTTTCTTTTTGGTTTCAGATTCCAGCGTCTGCAGTAATTTGCTTTTCTCCAGCAACCATCTTTTGCTTTTCTTGCTTTTCGTCTTTTCAGCGAAACACTTGCGAGCAAAGTGTTGCAGCTCCCTGCAGACGGAACACAATGTTTCCCACCATGGACATACTTTGGTTACTGTTGCGTGGTACCCTCCACAATACTTTTGGCCAGTACTCTGGCTCTGATCTTTCTGCTGGCCGGTCTGTTCATGGCTCTCCCTTTTCTCTGTTGTCTTGAGCTTGTAAGGCCTGAACTGCCTCTCAGCGGAGAGCAAATGCTCATCAGTTCCCCCATCAATGCTCTCCAGCCAATGACAACCACTTCAGAGATGCTATATATATCAATAGCCTGCTTGTCAGCAAGTTTCCCTTCCCTTCAGCAGACATGCTCTCATGGCAGGATCTCTTAACCCAAAAACAATCCTATACCTGGTCAGATTATTCTTCAGTTGCTCAAACTCAAAATCCAGCTCGACCACTCAGTCCAGTCACATCCTGTTTCAAATCATCCCCTCTTCTGCTGCTCTGGAATTGAAAACTTATTCACGAGTAACATTTGTAGACAGTTCAAAATGGATCATCCAAGCCTCCAAAATTTCATATAAAAGGCTAATCTGATCCTCAGTGAGGTCCGGGGAGCAATGCAACATTTTCCCGACACTCAGAACCGAGTCACTGCTCTTTTCTCTTCAGGTTTTGTGTTTAACCCTGAGGCAATTTTACAGTTCTGCCATCGACACTGAAAGAATTTCCAATTCATTGTCAAATCTTCCTTCCTCTCCATTGGAGCCAGTACTGGAATATTCAAAACTACACTGAAAATATGGGGCGGGATTCTCCCGTACCAGGCGGGGCGGGAACCACTCCGGCGTCGGGCCACCCCAAAGGTGTGGAATCCTCCGCACCTTCAGGGGCTAGGCCCGCCCAGGAGTGGTTGGCACCACGCCAACCGGCGCCGAAGGGCCTCCGCCGGCCGGTGCGAGTCGGCGCATGCGCGGGAACGCCAGCGCGTGCTGGCGTCATCCCCGCACATGCGCACATGGAGTCACTTCCGCACCGGGAATGGCGGATGACCACGGCCTCCGGTGCGGAAGGAATAGAGTGCCCCCACGGCACAGGCCCGCCCGCGGATCGGTGGGCCCCGACCGCGGGCCGGGCCACCGTGGGGGCACCTCCCAGGGCCAGATCCCCCCGCAACCCCCCATGAACCCCGGAGCCCGCCCACACTGCCAGGTCCCACTGGTAAGGGACCAACTCCAATTTATGCCAGAGGGACCGGCATAGAACGGGCGGGACTTCGGCCCATCGCGGGCCGGAGAATTCGGGCGGCCCCAGCGCCCATTGAGTCGCGCTGCACCCCGCCATTCTCCGAGGTGGGCGGCGCGACTCACGCCACGCCGGCTTTTGGGGGGGCGAGAGAATCGGGAGGACGGCGGGGGTGGAATTCACGCCGACCCCAGGCGATTCTCCCACCCGGCGGGGGGTCAGAGAATCCCGCCCAGTATGTGAATACAGTTGTTTAAATGTCCTTTAACACTTGACCCCCCCCCCATAACTGCCCCACCCTCTACCTACACACACACACACAAGACTGACAAACGCCAAGGGAAAAGAAAAGGGTGAAAAAATAATAAGGATTAAGGTCAAAAGATAAGAGTCCTTGCTTTGATTGATGAGTTCTTCAGAGCACTTTTTTCACAGTATGAGTGTGGTTTAAAGTCTCTGTCCTGCAGCCCATAATGGTCTTCTTTGCAGTTCAGCAATATATCCAGGAGAGGCCGCTGGCTTCACATCAGCCTGTTCTTAGAGAGTGATATAAGGGGCGGGATTCTCCCCTACCCGGCGGGGCGGGGGGTTCCGGCGTGATGGAGTCGTTGGAACCACTCCGGCGTCGGGCCGCCCCAAAGGTGCGGACGTCTCCGCATCTTTAGGGGCCAAACCCTCACCTTGAGGGGCTAGGCCCGCGCCGGAGCGATTTCCGCTCCGCCGGCTGGCGGGAAAGGCCTTTGGCACCACGCCAGCCGGGGCCGAAAGGTCTTCGCCGGGCGACGTGGCTCCGCGCATGCGTGGGAGCGTCAGCGGCCGCTGACGTCATCCCCGCGCATGCACAGGGGAGGGGGTCTCTTCCGTCTCAGCCATAGTGAAGACCATGGCGAAGGCGGAAGAAAAAGAGTGCCCCCACGGCACAGGCCCGCCCGTGGATCGGTGGGCCCCGATCGCGAGCCAGGCCACCGTGGGGGCACCCACAAGGGCCAGATCGCCCCGTGCCCCCCCCCCAGGACCCCGGAGCCCGCCCGCGCCACCTTCTCCCGTTGTTCAGAAGGTGGTTTAATCCACACTGGTGGGACAGGCATTCCAGCAGCGGGACTTCAGCCCATTGCGGGCCGGAGAATCGGTGGGGGTGGGCCCGCCGACCGTCGCGGCGCGATACCTGCCCCCGCCGAATCTCAGGTGGCGGAGACCTCGGGACACGGTGGGGGCAGGATTCACGCCAGCCCCCGCCGATTCTCCGACCCGGCATGGGGTCGCAGAATCCCGCCCCAGATTATGGTCTCTGCCAGCACAGCCCTTTCTGCAGAGAGAGTGGCTTTTTGGTCAGACACCTCCATCCAGCCTGCAGAATCGAAGAGTGAATCTGCAATGGAACCTCGTGGCCCTGAGAAACATTGCAGTGAGGTAATATCCAATCACCACCTGTTACCGGGCAGGGTACAACCTCCTGGGCACACTCATTGGCCACCGGTCGCATCTATCAGTCCGTGTCATCACTGATGTCAGTCGAAAACAGTAAGAAGTCTTACAACACCAGGTTAAAGTCCAACAGGTTTGTTTCGAAGCACTAGCCTTCGGAGCACTGCTCCTTCCTCAGGTGAATCAACTTAATGTCAGTGTCTATATGCACAAACACATAGTATTCACGCATATCAACACTGACATTAAGTTGGTTCACCTGATGAAGGAGCAGTGCTCTGAAAGCTAGTGATTTGAAACAAACCTGTTGGACTTTAACCTAGTGTTGTAAGACTTCTTACTGTGCTCACCCCAGTCCAACGCCGGCATCTCCACATCAAGTCTAAAACAGCACAGCGTCTGCTCGAATTAAATGCACAGGCCATTGCTTCTGCTTGAGTTAAAGGCTGCATTAAAGTCACAGGTCCATTAATCACCCATGGATCAAAATGGTAATAGCAAAAATAAAAGAAAGGGGACATAAGGAAATAAACACAAGACCCTCACACACTCCTCCAAACACTATCAGGCCCGCTTACCCGCTGTAACTATAATATTAAGGATTTCGGGGCAACTACCAGAGAAATGCAGTTTGGCACTCTAATGCCACCCGGCTTCTGCCCTCTGGGCTCGATGTATGGTGCACTGGGAGAAAATGAAAGGGGAAGACTGCCTACTGAAAGAAACACTGATTATTTCACAACAAGGCAAAGAACAAAATGCTTGATGCAAATCAGCTGTAGGTCCTGTCCTGTCCATCGTAACATGGTATTGATTTAAGTGTTGCGGAAGCCATATGTCTCTCATTCACGCACATTCACTGACAATTTGAGATACTTGCAATCCTACCACCGAGGGAGCAAACAGGTACAGGTCAGATTAACTACTTGAGGTAGTTGGTATTAGGGGTATTACGGTACCCAGGTTGATGCTGTAAGACCATTGGTGTGGGAGGTACCTGAGACAACAATATCATTGGTGAAGCCTGCCTGCTGGTTCAGCCCAGTAAGGCGGTCCACAGAGCGCACTTGACAGGGGCGAGGTTGAGTAGGTTCTTTGGGGTAGAGGACAGATGTGGAAGGTGCTCAGGGAGCCCGGCGAACCATGTCCATATGTTTTGGTCATGCCCGGCACTGGAGGGGTTCTGGAGAGGAGTGGCGGGAGCAATATCTCAGGTGGTGAAAGTCCGGGTCAAGCCAAGCTGGGGGCTAGCAATATTTGGAGTAGTGGACAAACCGGGAGTGCAGGAGGCGAAAGAGGCCGGCATTCTGGTCTTTGCGTCCCTAGTAGCCCGGCGAAGGATCTTGCTAATGTAGAAGGAGGCAAAGCCCCCCAGCCTGGAGGCCTGGATAAATGATATGGCTGGGTTCATAAAGTTGGAGAGGATTAAGTTTGCCTTGAGAGGGTCTGCGCAGGGGTTCTACAGGCGGTGGCAACCGTTCCTAGACTATCTCGCGGAGCGTTAGAGGAAGGTCGGTCAGCAGCAGCAACCTTGGGGGGGGGGGGGGGACGTCCTGGGATGGGGAGGGGAGAGGGGGGACTGCCTGGGAGGGTGGATGAGCAAGAGATAACATGAAGGGTTGGGGAAACTGGCACGTACGGGTGAGGGCCAGTGTACAAAGCTGTGTAAATATATCATTTTGCCATGTATATATCTTGCTCTGCGCGATTTCTCGGTTTTTTTTGTTACGAGGGGGGGGGGTTATTGTTTGTAAGGGAGAAAAATTGTGTTAAAAAACTTTAATAAATATATATTTTTTTAAAAGCCCAGTAAGGCGGAGTATAAGAGTCTGTGTCTCCCGAGCAGCTGCATTCTGTACCTGCGCTGCTGGGGGAAACATCTAGTCCAATAAAGCCTTCAATTGGCTTCCAATCTCGCTTCTGGAGTTATTGATCGAGCATCACTACTTTTGCATGTTTTAGGCCCAGTGATTTTCTGAGTTTTTTCTTGGATTGTTAGATTCTTGGCTGCCCCTCCACTGCCCCCCCCCCCCACGCCCCCCCCACTCCCTTTCATTGACAGTGAGATAATGTTGACTCAGTTGTTAAAATGCCTTCGCCAGGAATTACCAAGTGCTGCCTAGTCAATCAGAGGTTTTACCGAGCCATCGTGAAGTGCGAATTGAAGCTGTTCAAACCCATTTATCTTTGGACTCTTATCAGCTGTCGGAGAGGCAGCCTTAATCCCATCTTTCTCAGAGAGGATTTGAACTCGCTGGTGATATTAATATTTTCATATGCAATCTATGTTTAACTCACTCAGGTTTTGTATTACAGCCGCAGCAATGGGGCAATCTTTCTCCAAAATAGGATTGAAAGCACTATCTCCAACCATGTTTTTTCATGTTCAAACCCTCTGACTGACACCCTTTAACTGTAATAAGAAGCACACTCAGCAACAGGGGATAATATAGACCATAAAGGTTTATAGTATAGAAGGAGACGTTTTGATCCATCTGTTATTCTGAGGGATTTTTGCCAAACATCCAAAATTAATGGACACAATTCTCCGGCCCCGTTGCGCTCTCGCTTGAGAGCAGGAGTGGCCGGAAACAAGAACCACGCCATGCGCCAAACAGTTGGCGATGCAACCGCCCACTCCCATCGGCGAAATCTGGATCTCGCCATAGCGTGGCGAGAAACCAATTATCACCACTTAAGCCCTATTTCCACGCAATTAACGAGAGCCACCCCTTATCCAACCTCCCGCCTCCCGTCATTCACCGGCCTCTCCGGCACGTATTCACGCTGGCTCCGATCAGGGTTTCTGTAGGGAGCCGAGGAGGTGAGTGGCCATCTTCGCTCACAGGCAAAGAACCCAGGTTGCTGGGCCTACCACCCCAGTGCACAGCAGGGGGATGGGGGACCCTCCACACAGGGGTGGGCCATCATGGGGGTTGGGAGGAGCGCTGGGGGTAAGCCGGGGTGCAATTGCACTCGGCACCACCTTGCCAACACCTGAATCATGCGTACCCGTCCGGATGCAACCTTTGTCTGTGCCCATCTGCCCGGCCAACCATTCATACCCCCGCAGACTGGCGAGGCCTCTGTCTGTGCGGCTGAAGGCTATTGCTAATAGGGAATTGGCAGTCGTAGTTAAGTGAGCACTTCACACAACCCAGGCGTATTCCCATGGATGGGCAGGCCATGTAGCATGTGGCAGTCATTGCCTACCATCCCAATTGCACCTTGATGCCTGGACACTGCGGAAGACAACACCACACACGCAACGGCCAACATCCGAACACCCAGGGGATGGGACACAGCTCCTGATGGTGCTTTATCACCCCCCCCCACCTGAAATATCCCACACGGAACCTACAGGGTGGGAATGCCTGTCGGAGTATGAGATCCACCACTAGGGGCAGTGTGTCTGAATTAACCCATGTATAATAAGGTCGGCCAGTAAGGCACCAATGCACAGAGGAACCCGGTAAGGATCTACAGGGTAGTGGACATATTGGCGGGGATTCTCCCCACCCGGCGGGGCGGGGGGTCCTAGCGGGATGGAGTGGCATGAACCACTCCGGTTTCTCCGCACCTTTAGGGGCCAAGCACTCACCGTGAGGGGCTAGGCCCGTGCCGGAGTGGTTCCCGCTCCACCGGCTGGCATGGGAGGCCTTTGGCGCCACGCCAGCCAGGGCCGAAAGGACTTCGCCGGGCGGCGGACGTCCGCGCATGCGCGGGAGCGTCAGTGGCCGCTGATGTCATCCCCGCGCATGCGCAGGGGGCGGTGTCTCTTCCACGTCGGCCATGGTGAAGGCTGTGGCCAAGGCGGAGGGAAAAGAGTGCCCCCACGGCACAGACCCGCCCGCGGATCAGTGGGCACCGATCGCGGGCCAGGCCACCGTGGGAGCACCCCCCGGGGCCAGATCGCCCGCGCCCCCTCCAGGACCCCGGAGCCCGCTCGCGCGGGGACTGGCATGACAGCAGCGGGGCTTCGGCTCATCGCGGGCCGGAGAATTGCCGGGGGGGGGGGGGGGCGCCGATCGGCGCGGCGCGATTCCCGCCGAATATCCGGTGCCGGAGAATTCAGCTCCCGGTGGGGGAGGGATTCATGCCAGCTCCCAGTGATTCTCTGACCTTGCGGGGGGTCGGAGAATCCCGCCCATTGTTTGTGTAAATAAAATGTGTTTTTTATTTTACTCCGTGTGCACTCCCCCTATCCTTATTAAACCCCAGGTACCCCGCTCTACCTCCCCACTGCATCATTGTCTCCGAGTTGCTTTTTACATCATAATAATTCTACACAAACCTCAAAAGATTAAAATCTGACCAGCATGAGGCGAGGGGTGAAGAGAATATAAAATTGATCCTTCATCATAAAGTGCTGCTTGTAGGATTAGGACTTTTGGTTAAATGCCCAGACATTTCTAACAGGCAAGTCTATGGGCAGTAAAGTTTTTTCTTCAATAAAAATGTTAATTTTTCATTTACTGTCGGGCCTCCTGAGGCATTTATTATTTAGGTTATTGGGACTACTGATGAATTTTCAAGCTGGGCAAAGCAAATCTGAGACCATGGGCCAAAGTTTTAAACACATCAGTGGTCGTGGAAGCATTTACAAAGAGGCTGTTTACAGAGCAGCGTGAAGTGTTTGCCCGCCTGCAAGCGGCATAGCCAAATAAGCAGCTAATTGGCCTATTAAAACCAACATGCACACACCAGCTGGGAAGCTGCCCCCCCCCCAACCCCACTAGGGCCAAAAATTGACCCGTCATAATCATAGAATCACAGAATCCCTCGAGTGCAAAAGGCCATTCAGCCCATCGTCTATGTAGATGGGCTTTAGAGTGGTTTCGCAGGTCAGTGCAACATCGAGGGCCGAAGGGCCTGTACTGCGCTGTAATGTTCTACGTTCTATGTACTGCCTAGTCCTATTCCTGCAACCTCGCCCTAAGGGGCAATTAAAATGGTCAATCCACCTACCTACACATCTTTGGACTGTGGGAGGAAGCCCACGCAGACACGGGGAGAACGTGCAAACTCCACACAGACTGTCACCCAAGGTTGCAATTCAACCCGGGTCCCTGGCGCTGTGAGGCAGCAGTGCTAACCACTGTGCTGCCGTGCCTTGAATGGAGGCGGCCTCCAGGCAGCCGACCTGGTGACCAGCGTGCTGCCCACCATTTTGTACCCCCTTCTCCCATGCTGCCATAAATCTGGCCCATGGACACACAGTGGGAGCGCTCACTCTCCATGAGGGTAGCCTGGCAGCTTGGCCCCTCGAGATTTTAAAAGGTCTTCTGAGAGGTTGCCTCCAGCTTGAGGTGTCCACTTTTTCACTTACCTACACTGGCAGACTCCACCTCTGATGGTGGAGCTGTTGGCGTGTAACCTGTCAGAGGGCTTCCTATCAGCCCTCCATGACCAAAAGCCTGTCCACCATTCTCAATTGAGCAGTGAGCAGGCACCTTTGCCATTAATTGTCCTGCCTGCTAAGATTCACATTGGTCATCAAGGGCCAACTCAAAGCAGGCTGACGTCCTGGTAATGCACCCAACATTTAGTTCCTGACGCGATTCAACCTTATTTCTATTGAGGCCACCCTCCAATCTCGTTTAGCCCTTAGGGGAAAGATGGCAATCCTATTTGCAAGTCAAACTCTGTGCCAATGCGCCACCACCTCCAACGAGGACTTGCCCCGACCTGGCGCCTTCGCACAGAACAATGCTGTCATGAACTCCATGGCAGGGGAATTAAACATAAAATGGACAGAGAGACAAAGGGGGAGATGTGAGGAGCGGTTGCTAAAAGATCGGCGAATGAGCTAAGTTCTGAGGACTGTCTTTGAGGAGAGGGAGGTCAAGATGGTGAGGAGGTGAATGCCAGAATGTCGGGCCTGGATGTCTAAAGGCATAGGGGCAACCATCGGTGAGGGGAGGGCTAAGGACAATTTTTCAGGGAAGTTGTGGGGCTGAGGGAGATTACACAGATCGGGCAGTGCCGAGTCAACGAACGAGAACTTGGACGTGGCTGGAACACTGAGGAGTGGGGCAAGCTGAGGAGAGGTGTACTCAGTTACAGCTTGTGATATTCTGAAAATGGTTCCTTTGGGGCTAGAGGGATTAACGGTCAGCTGTATCAGTATATTTATGCATTAATAATGTTGCCATAATATCAGTTTAATATTAATAGGGTTTAGATGGTAATGATTAATTTACCGAAAGGAGAGGTTTTCAGATCACTCTTAAGCATTGCAACCTGAGTCAGTCCTGCGCCTGTAGTTTAGAAATGCAAATGAGCACTCATGAATATTAACGATGCTCAAACATTCTCCTGTCCTCTCTGTTCAAATGAGTATTTTCAATTGGGAAGAGCCAAATTGCACATCGATTCATGTGTTTATACGGGATCTAGTGCAGTTTGCCCTATAACCTCAATGATGGAATCAAGTGATACCAGTTTTACTTTTCCTCTTGCAAATATGGAAAATTTGCATAATAACTTAATAGAAAGGACGGCTTCACTTCAATTACAACCTAAAAAAAAAAACAAATTAGGCACTTTTTAAAATAAAAGTTTATACATCCCATTGCATAACTTTGGTTATTAAAATATCTGATGGTTACTATGCCATGCATATATTTGCATGCATTAGGAAATATTTGCATATTTGTTCCAGACATCACGGGGGCGATTCTCCAATATGGAGCCCAAGTGTTCGCGCCGTCATGAAACGTGACGGCGCGAACCGGGCCCGGGAACGACCGATTCTGGCCCCCACAGGGGGCCAGCACAGGGTTGGAGCGGTTCATGCCGCTCCAGCCTCCTTTCGCGGTGCCAAATGGGCGCCATGCCAAGTCGTGCATGCACAGTTGGCCCGCACCAACCTGCACATGCGCGGGGGACTTCTTTAGCGCGCCGGCCCCGACTCAACATGGCGTCGGTGTTCAGGGGCCGGCTGCGCCAGAAAGTAGGCCCGAGGGGGGGGGGGGGGGGGGGAGAGAGGCCGGCCCGCCGATCGGTGGGTCCCGATCGCGGGCCAGACCCCATCGGAGGCCCCCCCCCCCGGTGAAGGAGCCCCCTCTCCCCCCCCCCTCCACCCCACCCCACAGGCCGCCCCCGACCGTTCGCGCAGAGTTCCCGCCGGCAGCGATCAGGGGTGAACGGCACCGGCGGGACTCTGTCGTAACGGCGCGGCCGGAGAATCGGCGGCCCCGCTGATTCCAGCAGCCCGCGGCCGGCGCCGTGTCAAACACGGCGGCGCAAATGGCGCCAATTCTCCGCACCTCGGAGAATCGCGCGCCGGCGTCGGGACGTCGTGGTGCGGTGCGGCGATTTTCCAGCCCGGCGCGGGGCTCGGAGAATCCCCCCCCCCCACTTTTGGCACTAGTTCTGAAGAATTGATGGAGTTTCAGTAGAGAAACAAATGCACTTTATGGACAGTTCAGTCAACATTTTAACTTTAGCTCCATGTCTTTGTGGGCCTCTATTTGCAATTAATATCTCTTTTTGCCGCTGGGCTTACACTCAATGTTTAGGTCATGGGAGAGGAAGGGTTGGAAGAGGTTCGGGGACCTGTTTGTGGAGGGAAGATTTGCTGTAAGGAGGATTTGGGAAAATTTCAACTCCCAGGAACTAGTTTGTTTAGTTATTTCCAAATTTGCGATTTGTTTTGTGCAAGACTTTTGTCAGGAAGGCATCACCGCCCTCCCTGTTGGAGAGAATTTTATCTTTGGCTGGGCCTGATGCGGGGAGTATTTCGGGTATTTTTGTGGCCAGATCCTATCAGCAGAGTCGGCTCCGTTGAATGAGGTAACGGTGAAATGGGAGGGTGAACTGGGTCCTATTCTGGATGAGGAGGTGTGGGGCGAGGCTCTTCGCAAGGTCAACGCCACATCCTCCTGCGTCCAGCTTGGTTTGATCCAGTTCAAAGTGGTGCACAGGGCTCACCTGACCAAGGCAGGTTTATTTTCGGGGGTGGATGACAGGTGTGAGCGTTGTTCTCGGGGGCTGGCAAACCACACCCATATGTTCTGGTCGTGCCCTAAATTATTAAGCTTTAGGATCTCCTTCTTCATCACCATGTCAGAGATTCTCAATGTCGAACTGGACACTTGTCCATTGGTGCCTAATTTCAGGGTATCGGACTCGCTGGTGCAACAGACGGGGGAGAAGGCTGATGTCCTCGCCTTCACCTCATTGATAGCCCGGAGGAGGGATCTGTCATGATATTCAAACATACATCATAACACATACATAATGATAGACAGACCAAAGGACCAATTAGCACACATAACACGACAGCCAATCACAGACAAGAGCAGACACAGTATAAAACAAGAAACACGACACCTCCTGGGCAGTCCATCTGGAGACGGCACAGGGCCAGGACCTCATAGCAAGACACTCACACAGTCACAACGTGCTGAGTACCAAGTCTGATGTACAAATAGTTTAATGGAATAAAACTGCGTTGTACCAATCGCAACCGTGTTGGTTCATCTGTACCTCAGAGCACCCAACACCTCAGGATCAACTTGGGTGGAGGTTTCCTACTCTGCTGAGTGCCTCAACCTAGTTGGATCGCCCCATGGAGTTCCTACATTTGGAGAAGGTCAAGTGCACCATTAATGGGTCGGTGGAATGGTTCCGCCCAAGATGGCAGCCATTCATTTCCTTTTTTAAAGAGCTAGTCACCGTCAGTTCTTAAGGGGTTTTTAGTTTAATGTTGGGGGGGGAGGGGGGAGGTTAAGGTTGGATGTATTTTTGATCGTTCAGTGTTCTCTTTTTACTTTGTAACTTGAGGCATCTGTTTTATATTATTTAGTTATCATGAAAAAGTTTTTCATAAAAAGATATTTTACAAAATCACTCTCCTGCCATGCATATTGATTCACTGACAGTGGCGACATAGGCACAGCACCCTGGAGCGATGTGACACAGACCCTTGGAGGGTGGAACACGTGGCAGGGGAGGGGATGGTGTGATGGGGGGAGGGGGGGATTTGGAGGGAGATTAGCAGAGATTGGCAGGGTTAGAGGGAGATTGGGGGAATTGGGGAGCGGGCGGGGGGGGAAAGGAGGGATATGGGGAACAGACACCTAAAACAGATCATTTAGTCATTACCAGATTGCTGTTTGTGGGAGCTTGCTGTGCACTAATTGGCTGTTGCGTTTCCCAGACCAGAGCAGGGGCATTGGCTGCAAAATCCTTTGGGACATTCTGTGCACATGAAAGCTGCAAACGCAGGTCTTTACTTCCTCCTTTCTGTCCTTTTATTTGGGGTTTGCAAAAGTTGTTCGGCACTTAGCAGCACCTGGCCATACCTACACAGCCAGTGAAAGGTTCGAGGGGGAGATTTCCTCCATTGAATGTGTTAACTTCTCATCTACAAGTGTGGGGTGAGAGGGGGGTGGGGAGGGGGTGGGGGATTGAATTCAGGAGCACAGGAGGATCGATATCTGAAAACAAACGAGGACTTTAATAAGCATTCCCCCCGTCTCGCTCCGCAGCCATTTGGGCATTTCCATAATATAATATTGTGATGTAAACACTTGGAGCTGGAAAATGATTCATGACCAAGTTCGTCACGTTGTTAAGACACCGTCGATTGGTTAAAGGCTCGTTAAAGACATTATTAGCAGAACACTGCTTTATGAATTATGTTCACTACAATCTTAAATCTTGGGGGAAAATGTTGGGCGGTGGAGGGGGATTTGGCGAGAATAAATACAATTATCACTCTATTCTCACATTCATCCTCTTCCCCAGGGGAACGCAATTGGAGTCAATAAACGCGCAGCACTGTGCCACAGTGACTCATGAAAAAGAAATGTTTATCAGCTCATTGGGAAGCATAGATGCTGCAGTCCTGACGGATGTATCATAAAGTAATAGTTCAGAAAGAGGTTGCTTGTGCATTGTGTTTGTGCTGAGGTTTTGAAGGAGCTATCCAATTAATGCCATTCCCTTCCTCTTTCCCCGGAGACCTTTCAATTCTTATCCCGATAAGTATTTTGTCAATTCTTCTTTGAAATTTACTATTGAATCTGCTCCGACTTTACCAGGCAGTGCATTCCCGAATTTGCTACATGAATGTTTATTTCCACATGCCTCCCCTGATCCTTTTGCAAACTGTTTTTAATTCGTGTCCTTTGTTTACCGACCTTTTTGCTGCTGGGAAGAGTTTTGCCTTTATCAATAACGTAAAAACTCTTCAGAATTTTGAACAATAACCGCAACTCTCAGGACCGCCTTGGCAGAAATCCCAACCCCCCCCAAGCCCCAACACACTATGGGAGAGTCCCCGTTCCCACCTCCACTCCCCGCAACACACGCACAGGGCAATCTTGATTTGAAGGATGTGGTAAAGCTGTTTCCCTTGTGGGTGAGCCCCAACATAAGGAGCGCTGTTTTAAGATTCAACGTCACCTTTTTAGGACAGTGTTGAGAAGAAATATTTTCTCTCAGAGGGTTATGCAATTTTGGAACTCCCTTGGCGTAATTTTCCAGCCCCGCCCAGGGACCGTAAATTCCCACCTTTCACCGGTCCGTCAAATTATCTGTCCCGCCCATGATGATTCCCGCAGTGGGTGGGAGTGCAGCATCTAGGCCTCTACCTCAGAAGGTGGTGGAGGCAGGCGGCAGGATTCTCTCAGCCCAGGCCGGGCCGGAGAAACGCCGGGACAGGCACGAATTGCGCAAAGCCGCCCTGACGCCAGTCCGCCGATTCTCCGGAGAGCGGGCGCCGGTCGGGGACCACTCTACGCAGTCTCCCCTGGCGATTCTCCGCCCGGGATGGGCCGAGCGGCCGCGCAAAATATCAGAGTCCTGCCGGCGCCGTGCACGTGTGGTCTTACCCGGCGGGACCTCAGCGTGGATGCATCCGGGGGCAGCCTGGTGGGGGGGGAGGGGTCCAACCCCGGGGGGGAGGGGGGACGTCTGCTGTGGCCTGGCCCGCGATTGGTGCCAATCGATCGGTGCCACTGCACATGCGCGCATTGTCGCTGGAGCGGCGTGGGTCGCTCTAGTGCCGTGCTGGCCCCCTGTAGGGGTCAGAACCGCTGCTCCTGAGGGCATGTTGACGCCGTCGTGAAACGCGATGGCGTTTATGACGGCGTCGACACTTAGCCTCAGGATCAGAGAATCCCGCCCATGGTGTCTGAATATCTTTGAGGCGGAGTTTGCGAGATTCTTGTTAGGTAAGGGAATCAGTAGACGACAACGGCAGCGAGATCCATCCAGGAGAAGCAAGTGACAACACCAACACCAGACCCATTTGAGTATTGCCCACTGTAATTGTTTCTCCGTCACACAGATGTATATTTACCTCCCCAGTCTCCACCCGCTCCTCCCTCCCACCCCACAAACAGTTACCTACTCATGTGTTGTAAATAATTTTGCCAGTTGTACAGAGTTGCTGCTGCTGAGCTGGTGCACAATACCTGTAGATATCTACCACGCGGATCTAGTGAAGTCTCGCAACACTAAAACTCAGTAGAAATTTGAGTTACACTTCTCGGATGCAAACAAGAATCTTTATTGCCTCTACTTGATTACAATTGAGAGAAACTTAAATCTATTCTCAATAAAGTCCGGCTAGCAAAAGGACTTAAAGAGAAGTAACTTAGAAACAATTTAACTTTCAAAATAATACAGAAATGGTTTCTTGCTTACGCAAAACAACTTGCATTGCTTACAGCTTTGCATTACAAGAATTACAGCAAATATTATAATTCTTAAAGAATCATTATTATAAAACAACAATTAATCAATTAATCGAATTTGATTCTACTGATTCAGTATTAATTTATTAGCAATATGTTAAAAATGCAGTCAAATAATTGATTGATCAGTAACATTTCAACAATAATATTGCAGTTCTATTTCATCTAATAGTGGTGCAGTAGGGTTAGTGTGAATCATTCTGACTGTTGGGCCCTTGCATTTAGTGAATAGTTGTTTAATGCATTTGATCACCAGGAATGTCATGTAAATAATGAATCCTGCTACACAGAAGAAAAAGATTATTCTTACTGTGGACATTCCTGTGGGTCCCAACCACCCGCAAAGTTTCTCCCAGATAGAGGTATCTGAGGGTGAGTCAAGTTTTTTTACTTCCTTTTGAATGTGTGCTGCCAGATCTTTGACTTCCTTTGGGTTATCTGGAATAAAAGTGCAACACTCCACACCAATCAGGGCGCAGGTGCCACCTTTTTCGGCTAGCACATAGCCAAGTGCCATTCAATTTTGTAATGCCATGGTTCGAATTGCTTGCATTTCGTCAGAAATTTTATCTAGGGCAGTGGCGGTGTAATCGGCTACGTTTTGTATGATGGTTGTTATTTTATTTAATTCATTGGCAACCCTCGTCTCCCAATAAAAAGGAATACGTTTAGCATAAATTGTGTCTCGTAAGGTTATAGCACGTTTATTTCTTCGAGTGGTTGGTCCTGAAACATAAGGGAGATTAGGGAGATGACGGATGGCAGGCACTATGTATCCTAAATAGCAAGATCCTGACCAGTATTTTGGGAGCCAGGAATATGCTTTGTCATTACAAATAAAATAAGTTCCATTATAAGCAGAGTATAAGTAAATATCTTCTAAATACCAATGATCCGAGAATGTTTTATTATTTGTGATGTTGTGTATGCCTGTTATTGTTGAGGACCGTTCAGTTCTTTGTAATGGATTTTGCGTACATTCATAAGCTGTGTTAACATCTAAATAATTAGTACATACACTATTGCCCATTTCCATCCCTTTATAGTGATTACTAATGAGGCATATTGATCCTTTTTGTTTAATATTAGTTGGAAGGCTAATATATTTAGGATTTTTGTTAGTGTTATATTTAAGTTGGTGCCATCCTGAAAAGGTGTTCAGTAGATAGCCTGCAGATTTCCATAAGTTAATACATTTCTTTAGATAAATCTTGTACCTTCCTTTTTCACATGAATATGCTCCAGAACGAACCTCTACAGAGCGAACGACACTCTGATAGATGTACCATTCTGCTGTTTCTGAAGCAGTAAAGGGGGTAGTTAAGAAGGGAATACCTTCTCCTGAGTTAGTAGGGGTTGCAATGCATACCCAACAATTGGAAATGTTGAAATTTTCAACATATATCTTAGATGTGTGAAGGAATGTGTTCTCATTCAGTTCAGGGACAACGTTTATATAACTGAATTATATAACTGAAAATGAATATTACAGCAAATCTTTTTATAGATCTTAATACTTATACGCGTGCTTCACATGTGATGCGTGGATCCAACTTTTCTCTCCTTAGTATTGCTTAAAACATTGATATACTGATTAAAAATTGATATCATGATTACATAATTCAGTAATAAACAATTAATAATAATAATTTCATGTATACTTGACAAATATAAATTTCTTTACCCGTCAGTCTGGCCTCAATAAAAGTCGAGATGGATTTGCAGGTATAGCATTAGTTATTTTATTTGACTTGCAAGTCTGATTCATTTCACACAGGCACAGGACACAACTAGTCTCCTAGACCCCGGGAAACGAATGAAGAAGGAGACAAAGGGGTTTCTGCAAATACATTCAAATAGCATCAAGTTTCACATACACGATTCCCATAGGTCATCCTATACCCCTCCTGACCTGGCCATACATCCTGATTGGCTCACTTCTCATCCCTTCCTCTGGCCCCCTATTACCCAGCATCCTTTTCTCCTCCTTATCTGGACACCCCTGCCCCTTGCTTTGCCATGCGTTCTGAAATCCTTTGTCTGTGAACTAACAGAATCAGAGCGGCCTATGTTTACATTACAGTAACTAATATCTCTAAAGTAACTATTTTATATCACATTCGTCATTCCCTCCTTTTATCATTTCATGATAACCGAACTATTCAATCCATAGCTACGGTCCCTCATCTAAAAAGATTTGTCACTGCATTTCCAATTCCTGTAGTAGCCCCCTTCATCCGCTGCACTCTCGTGGATTTTAACAGCCAAGATTCTTGGGGCGTCTATCTGTTCCAGTGCATCCTGCATTCTACCCATCATGCATTTAAGGATGGCTGGGCCCACAAAGATGCAGCCAATAGCCACTGCTAAATACATGGCCATATTTATCAACCAGTCCTTCCAACCTCCAAATCCCCAGTTACCCCAAGAGCCAGGATCCTGCATTCCATCCAGGTGATCCCGTATGCGATCCATAAATTTAGTGATGTTAGCGGTTAAGTCTTGAACTGACATGATACACTTGCCCTGTACTATGGCGCATGCCCCACCCTCATGGACCAGAAGATAGTCAAGAGCATACCGGTTCTGCATTGCAAACAACCGCAGCTGCAAGACGCTCAGAATTCCCCCACCCGGCTGAGTGCGAGAACCTGAGGTTTTTTCCAGTTCTTGCAGAATTCAGCTGAGACTGCCCGGCGGGTAAACTGAGTATGCAGCATCCACGCCAAGGGGCAGGGGACTGTGGTAGGGACTAGAGTCCCAATAGCAATTTGGCGGGGAACTGGGGTTGACAAAACATTGGTCGCTGTGCCATTAAATAAAAAGTAGTATCCTTGCTCCGTGTGCAGGCTAGCATCACAATCAGTATATCGGTTGCGCAGGGATCCCCAGTAGCCCAGTTTATCCAGCTTTGAAACGCCCATTCGGGCCGCCTGTGGAAATGTGGAAAGCAATGTGGAAAGCCCTAGTCCCAACAGTGATATGAGAGACATTCGCCCAGCCACAAAGGAGCTGGAGGCCGGCGTTCAATGGAACGCAGGTGGTGTTATAACAAACGCATTGGCCAGACGCCTGGGTGATATGACACCTCCTGTCCGTACAGGTGGGGAACAGACATGTTATATTCGTTTCCACCTCTACCAGCAAACAGCCGTATCCTCTACTGTTGAAACAATTCTCGTACGACCGGGAATCCCTATTGGGAGTGAAGTGGCTAGGTATGTACGCCCTCCACCGTTGCAGCCTATCATACTGTGAGTGGGAATTATCCCGAGGAAGGGGAAGGCAAATAGTGCTGAACCCGGATCGTAAGGAAGAGTGACTTGCTCGGGCGATGACTCGGAACGCTGACAATGAACCACCGTTTGGGGAGTGCCCCAAAGCGGTGAAACAGAAAATAACCTAGACACCGCTGCGGGGTTCGGGTAGCAGACAACCCGTCCGTGGCCATACAAACGGTGGTAAATCTGGTAGAAGAGATTCATACTACCCGGGTTTTCCTCAGTTTGGCCTTTAACTAAATTAAGTGTATCTCCTGATAACCTACGTTCTAGTTGTACTCCCCTCCTTACACGCCCCGTCCTCTCTCTAGTCCCCCTCTCTCTCTCACAACCTCTTCCTACCCTCTCCTGACGGTCTGATTTTACCTTTATCGCACCAATCTTAACACATTCCAAAATCAAATTTACATGTACTCCAAAAACAAGGCAATGTCCATGTAATGTTCCCTTCCCATTGCCGGGACCGGTGCAATTGCTTCATGAGTCCTGCATTTTCCCGCAACCTGATGACCTTTCATGAGTCGATACCATGTCCTCGTATATGGGGCAGCGAAGAACATCACCTCTGCATAAACAAAATGTCCTTGTAGTTTGGTTGAGGTTACAAATGTAGATAATATTTCCCTTTTCCATGTCCGTCGCCGATGACACTCCAAGTGAGGTGAGGCCAAAGATCACACAGGTGGTGCGTAGCCACCCCATCATGCTCCACACCTGTAAACTAGCACTGGGGAAGGGAGGCAGGTTAATCTGTCCAAGAAAATGAGGCCCGTTATCAGAACTCAACTGAGCTGGTATTCTGTACCGGAGAATGATTTCCCGCATCAGAACTTTAACCACAGTAGCAGCTTTATTATCGATAGTCGGATACGCCTCAACCCATCTGCTGAACACATCCACAATGACCAAAACATATTTATAACATTGACATCTTTCCAACTCAATGTAATCCATTTGGAGCGTCTCAAAGGGACCACTGGGCAACGGGGTTTGCCCCATACCACAAGGGATACCTTTGCCGGTGTTATATTGCTGACAAATCAAACACCGAGTGCTGATATTCTGAGCCAACCCCTGCATTTTAGGGTGCCACCAAGTGTCCAGCAACAAATCACTAGTCCCCCGAGCTCCACAATGAGTTGCAAAGTGTACACATTCGATGACCCATAAAGCCAGTACATCAGACATACAAGTCTGATGTGCTGGCGTGGTCCATAAAGAGGAAACAGAATCATATGTACAACCTAACCGTTTCCACATTTGTTTATCACTCTCAGGAGCGTCCTCCTGTAACCTTATGACGTCTTGGATGGTTGGCATTGGCTTGTCAGAAGCAGACATATTTATAGTAGATCGTTTAGTCTGGCCTAACATTTTAGGCACCATCACTTGCTGAATTTGCGCGGCTGTCTGCGCTGCACAATCTGCTCGTTCATTACCAACGTCAACTGGGGTCTTACCGTTTGTGTGGGCAGCGCATTTAATGACGGAAATCTGCACGGGCATAAGGAGGGCCTGCAGTACCCCGGTGGGATATTTGACCACCCATAATCATGTCAGGTTGTTCTGACGAAATATCACTCAAATCATCCCTTATTGTGGTAGTTTCCTGAATCAAGGCTAAACAGTCGTGGCCAGGTGCGTCTTCATGGACAGGGGACCGCTAAGAAAACAGGCTGGATTGATAGTGGTACAGTGTTTAAATGTCAGACGTGGATTGTTCAAAAGGTATATCTCCTACCTATTCTGACGAGCTGCGGTAAGATGCTGAGTCTGCAGTTGCCTCAGTAGTGCGATGACCGAGTGGGAGCTATACACCGTAATATCCTGTTGGAGAGTGAGAGCATGTAACGGCTATGCGATGGCATTGATTGAACGTAAATCCTGTACTAATCGGTACTGGTCTGGCTTGGCTGGTTTAGGCACAGCAAGTATGGGGGTGTTACATTCTGATTGGCAAGGGACCAAAATACCCTGTTGCAACAGCTCTCGGATTAATTTGTCTATAGACGGAGCAGCTTGGGATTTCAGGGGGTATTGCTGAATGGAAGGCAGCTTTACATGATCCTTAATCGTTACCTTAATAGGTGTAACATTTGTCTTTCCCACTTGTGATGGGTATTCCGCCCAGACCTGTGGATTGACATATTCCAAAACATCATGTCCCCGGTGATGCTGCAGTCGAGTGTTACTCGTTTCAGGGACCTCAAAATATTTTATGGCAGTGCCGTCTGGCGTGACTTGAAGTGCATACTCTGTTGGATCTGAATGATCCACTGCCCTCCTTACCATAGGCCCCAGATCCCTGGCATGGTACTGGTCGTGGACCTGACGTGTAATATGAGGGCTTACCGAAGCTGACTGTGGCCATAAATGTGGTGGTATTGTAACAAAATCGGCTGTACCTTCTTTTCCCTTGACTGTGGCTGTAACTTTGACTGGCCATTCGGTCCCAATTAATGGCCGGTATTTGTCCTCCAATTCCCTGTTTTGTCCGGTTCTGTCATAGGCCAGGGTAACGTGATGCAATGAATGTTCAATGTCTAACGTCCACCACTGGGGGGTGATAGAAATATAGCACTGTTGTCTCATCCTCCATGATTGAGCCGTTACCCCTTCGTCTCCGCACTCTAGCTGTAGCTGGAAGATACACAGTAAATCTCGGGCCAACAAGTTACAGTCCAATCCAGTAGTCACTACAAACTGATGATCTGCAGACTTATTCTCGTAAGTGACTGTCACAGGTTCAGAGATAGGATACTCACACACCTGTCCTTGGGACCCCGACAAATGCTGAATGTGGTCGGATAGTGGTAGTCGAAGTTCTGATTGCACAGAAGACGTGGCTGCTCCAGTGTCGATTACAAATGAGTGATGTTGATCTCCGATCTGCAGAGAAATAATAGGTTCCCTGTCCGATTGGAGAGTCCTTATGACTAAATTAGCTAGTCAATCCTGTGTTGGGAAAGGGTTTTCCTGGGAGAAGTCAGTGTATCTCGTCTGTCCTCCCCTTGGTGGGTACCCCCTCCTTTGGGTCGGGTAGTCTCCTTCTGCTGCCTGTCTTTTAAAGGGGCATTCCTGTTGCCAGTGATCTGCACGGCCGCAATTAAAACATGCATTGCTCCCTCTATATCTGCCCCGTCCTTTTCTCCCAGTAGACCAATGGCCCCTCAGAGGGGTGGCAGTTGTGAAGCTGCTGGTGCATATGGTGGGCCATAAAGAGGAGCTGAGGGTCCCTTTGGGTGTGTTTGATATCCTCCCCCTTGCTGATCCACCCACCCAAAGTCACAATATTGGGGTTCCAGCTGGTAAGCTACCATTTCTGCCGCTGGTTGGGGTCTCAGATCGTCCTTTTTCATTACATACTCAGTCTTAATCTTTGTAACTGAGCCTCCTTCCTGGCCTACACCCTCCTTCCAATAAAATCTGACTGCCCGGGCCATCTGGGAAGTGTCGTTCTCTGTCCAATTCATGTTATTACATTTCACGGCAGTAGCCACGGAAGGTGGTAGGCAATGCATTAACATAGCACAATATTGAGGGGAATTCTGACCATTTTGGTATGGCAAGTCGCCTGACTGCCCATGGTAGATTTCATTAAAACGTTCCAGAAATTCCTCTGGCTCTTCAGTCTTTTTAGGTTTGAGGTCTAAGATAGCAGAAATGTTTATGGGCTTTTGAAATGTGCTGTTCATGCAGCTTTAAGACTTTTATTTTACACATGGGACTTTGTCAAAAGCCTTCTGAACGTCCAAAGGAACCACATCCACTGGCTCCCCCTCATCAACTCTACTGGTTACAACCTGGAAAAAGTCCAGTCGATTTGTCAAGCATGATTGCCTTTTCATAAATCTATACTGACTCTATCCAAGCCTGCCACTGTTTTCCAAATGCACTGCTATGAAATCTTTTAGAATGGACTCCAGCATTTTCCCTACTGCCGACATCAGGCTGACTGGTCTATAATTCCCTGCTTTCTCTCTACCTCCCTTTTTAAATAATGGCGGTTAGCATTAGCTACTTCCAATCTGTAGGAAGTGTTCCAGAGTCCATAGAATCTTGGCGATGACCACCAATGCATCCACTATTTCTAAGACCTCTTCTTTAATTTCTCTGGGATGTAGATTTTCAAACCCTGGGGATTTATCAGCTTTCAATCCCATTAAATTCCCCAAGACCATTTCCTTACTAATACTGATTTCCTCAGTTCCTACTGCCATCTGAGAGTCCCTTTAAGAAATGGGTGTTTAAAAATGGGTGTGTATATAAATATCTGTAGTGAGAGTACCTTTACGAATTGGGTGTTTAGCACTGCAGTGACGTCAGAGAATGGGTGGAGCTGGGCTGTCTGTCAGCTTTTTACTTTCGCTTTAGGCTTTTTGCTGCAGGGTGTGTTTTGGTTTAGTTTTAGTTTTGGAGAAGCTGAAATCACAGCAGGATGTGTGTGAATCTCTGCAAGCTTATGAATGTTCATTTGGTGTTTTCAAAGTGGTAACTGCTCTCAGTAGTGAATTTAAACCTGATCTCTGCATTTAAAAGGGTCTTTTATCTTATGGATGTTAATAAGGAAAGATTAAGACTGACTTAGAGAGTACTATATTCTTTGGAGGATTTATTGGTGTTGATAGTTGTTAAGATGTTTACTGTTGGTTTATAAAGTGTTAACTGGTTTCTAAATAAACATTGTTTTAATTTAAAAGTACTGTAGATCTCTGTTTGCATCACACCTGCAGAGTAAGACCGTGTGTTCCCCATACCACAATCTATTCAAAGTTGTGGGTCAGGTGAACTCCATGATACACTTTGGGGTTCTCTAAACCCTGGCCCACAACAAATTGGGGGTTCGTCCAGGATAAAAGTCTATCTATTGGATTGGCTTAGTGAACTTAAAGACAGTGAGGGGTGAGCATATTGTGGTTGCTTTTCAGGTGTGGTACTCTAGTTTAAGTGGGGAGGGTGTTATGGACAATGGCTCTTTCAGAGGCTCTGAAGTTTTTGGTGGTGGAGACAGTCACACACAGTACCTTACGGACAGAGACTAAAACAGGCTTTTCGATTTGGCAAAAACATTGCAGTTAACATGACCTGACAAAATGCAAAAAGATGAGGTAATTATGGCGGTGGCTAAGCATTTAAAGTTGCCTGACATACAGTCGGACTCTTTGGAAATAGCAAAAATTCAGTTACAAATCATGCAACTTGAACATGAAAAAGAATTAAAGCAGCTTGAATACGAAAGAGAGAGAGAGGAAAAAGAAAGAAGAGAGAAGAAAGGAGAACAGAAAGAATAGCCCCAGCAGCGCAATAAGAAAGAGAAAGGGAGATACAGTTCAAGGAAAAAGAAAGAGAGAAAGAGGAAAAAGAAAGAGAGAGAGAGTTTGAACTTCGGAAAATGGCCATGAAACATGACAGTCAGTTAAAATTGGCGGACATAAAGGGAAACGTACAGTTGGAGGATAGTGATGAGGATAGTGAGAAAGAGGGTCATAGTCAAAGGCTTGCTGGGGATCTATTTAAATATGTCCACGCAGTGCCAAGGTTTGATGAAAGGAGGTAGAAGCCTTTTTCATTTCATTTGAGAAGGTTGCTAAACGAATGAAATGGCCACAGGACATGTGGGTATTACTGATTCAAACAAAGGTAGGTAGGGCTAGTGAAGTGTTTGCATCACTACCAGAGGAGGTATCTGGGACATATGAGGAGGTGAAAAAATCCATCTTAGGTGCATATGAACTAGTGCCTGAAGCCTACAGACAAAGGTTTAGAAATTTAAGGAAAGAATTTGGTCAAACATACATGGAGCTTGAAAGGATCAAAGAGAGTAATTGATAGGTGGATAAGGGCTTTGAAAATAGACCAAACGTATGAAGCTCTCAGAGAAATTATACTTTTGGAGGAGTTTAAAAATTCAATTCCTAGTGTAGTGAGAACTCATGTGGAAGAGCAGAGGGTTAAAACTGCGAGATTAGCAGCAGAAATGGCAGATGATTACGAATTCGTTCATAAATCAAAGCTTTGTTTCCGACATCAGTTTCAGCCTGTGAGGGATAGAAACTGGGGACATGAGAAATACTCAAGTGGTAAAGGTAAAGGTGATCTGATGGGAGATAATAAGGAGAGTGTACCTCAGATGAAAAAGGAAATCCAGGAGGGTGGTGTTGCTCTCTTTGGTTGGCTCTGAATATGGCGGTCAATATGGTCGCCTTCCTTAATCCTAATTACGTTTGCTCTGGAGTCGCCAGGTATCTTTCGATACCGCCACAAAGTTCAAACCCGAATACTCATCAAAGACTCGGTACACCAGTTAGTTAGTTCAAAGTCAATGCTTATTTATTTACACACACAGTTAAATCTACTCATGCACAAAAACTCAACAGACTGAACTATCACTACTGCTAAAGCCTATACTTAGCTTCGGGCGCCCACTCAGTCAGAGGAACAATGGCCATTGTTCGGATCTAAGGCTGCTGGGTCAAAGTGGTGAAGGGGAACAGCTAAGGTCGTCCATCTGGTAGGGAGCGTTGACCTTGGACTTACTTGCTTCTGGTGCAGCTGTTGGACAGGTCTCTCCGCTGTGAGAGCCAAGTCCAAGAGAACTTGGGGGCTCCTTCTTATACCCAAAGGGGCTTTGCGCTCTTTTGGGCGGGTCTTGAACTTGGCCCCAATCAATTGGACCGTTTCTTGATCATTCCTATTGATTTCATCCAATAAAGGGGTGGGTGCCCTGATAGCTGGGCATGTCCCAGGTGGCCGTTGGCCTGCTCTGTTTCGGTCTCCTCTGGCGCCGGGGTGTCTGCCTTAGTATCGGTTACTCAAATGTTACTCTTTTGTTCCCGGAGATGGGCCATTAGTATGCTAATGGGCCTACAGTTTTGGTCTTGTCTGGGAGCTGCGGCTCCAATATACAGACAAGCTCTGAACCTGCTTGTTTTCTCAGCATTGTCCATTTTCCCTGCAATCTTTGCAAAGTGTCCATTTTATAATCGGGACGTGGCCATCCCAGGTGGCTACAGTGGAAAGAAATGAAAAAGTTTCAAATGTTTTCTATGTAATAAACTAGGCCATGTAAAGTCACAGTGTTGGTAGTTGAAGAAAAGCACTGGGAAGACTGATGTGGTGAAACAGGATAAGACAGTGGGGTTTATTAAAATGGTAAAGGAAAGTTGAAGTGACGCGAAGGAGGTGCAAGCGATTGTACAGCCTGATCAAGAGGTGATTGATAAGAAGGTTCCAGAACTCTTTAAAGAATTTACTTGTGTGGGTAAAGTTTACTCATGTGCATCAGGAGCAGCAGGTAAAGAAGTCACAATTTTAAGAGATACAGGAGCTAGTCCATCTTTAATGGTAAGAGATGAGGAATTATGTAGTTTGGGAAGAATGTTGCCAGAAAAGGTGGTAATATGTGGAATTCAGGGTGATGTAAGGCAAGGTTGGAAAGTCCAGTGAAGAGTGGTGAAGTGGTAGTAGGAGTAATAGAGAAACTATCTTGTCCAGGAACAGTTTATCTTGGGTAATGAGATAGCTGGATCGCAGGTGGGAGTGATGCCTACTGTGGTTGATAAGCCAGTGGAAAATCAGACAACTGAAGTGTTGAAGGACGAGTATCCTGGGATGTTTCCGGATTGTGTAGTGACAAGGTCGCAAAGTCACAGGTTAAGACAAGAGGAGGAATCAAAGAGTGAAAATAGAGTTGAAGTGCAATTATCAGAAACGATATTTGATCAGATGGTTGAAAAAGAACAAGAACAGGTGGAGGATGAAGCGGATATTTTTAGTTCATGAAAATTGGTGGAGTTACAACAGAAACATTTAGAAATAAACCGGATGTATCAGAAAGCATACACGGAAGAGGAATCTGAGTGTATCCCGGAGTGTTATTACCATACAAATGATGTCTCTTTTGAGAAAATGGAGACCTTTACATATGCAGGCTGATGAAAAGTGGGCAGAAGTTCATCAAGTAGTATTGCCGGTAGGGTATAGAAAGGAGGTGTTGCGACTAGCACATGAGGTAACAGTGGGAGGTCATTTGGGAATAAGGAAAACTCAAGCTAAAATCCAAAAACATTTTTATTGACCTGGACTAATGATGTAGTTAAATCTTGTTGATCATGTCACACATGTCAAGTGATAGGGAAACCTCAAGCAGTGATAAAACCAGCGCCCTTAATACCCATTCCAGCATTTGAGGAACCTTTTACAAGGGTCTTAATTGATTGCGTAAGACCGCTTCCTAAAGCGAAAAGTGGGAATCAATATCTTTTGACAATAATGGATGTGTCTACTAGGTTTCCAGAGGCCATTCCAGTACGCAATATTACAGCTAAAAAGATTGTGGAGGAGTTACTTAAATTCTTTCCTAGATATGGACTACCCACAGAAATACAATCGGATCAAGGATCAAATTTTAACTGAAGGTTATTCAAAGAAGTTATGGATAGCTTAGGAATAAAACAATTTAAATCAACTGCGTACCATCCAGAATCGCAGGGAGCATTAGAAAGGAGCACAAGAAATCTAAAGTTTGTAATTTTGCCAGTGGAGATAAAGTTTTAGTATTCTTACCAGTGGTAGGTGAACCTTTAAAAGCAAGGTTTTGTGGACCTTATCAGATTGAAAGGAAATTAAGTGAGGTGAATTATGTGGTGAGATCACTGGATAGAAGGAAAACTCACCGAGTGTGTCATGTGAATATGCTTAAAAGGTACTTTGAAAGGGAAGGAGAACAAATGGAGGAGGTTTTAATGATTCTAACTCAAAGTGACAAAACAAATCCAGATGACTTTGAATTTGACATACCTCGAATTAAATTGGAAAACGAGGATGTTCTTAAAAATTGGGATAAATTGTTGAGTTATCTTCCAGAGGAAAAACAGACTGGCCTGAAAGAGTTGTTGCTGTCACATGGGCAAGTTTGTGGAGATAAATTGGAAAGTACTAAAATGGCTCTACCTGGATGTAGATGTGGGAAATGCTGTTCCAATCAAACAACATCTATACAGACTTAACCCTTTAAAATTGGCACAGGTTAACAAGGAGATTGAAAGTATGCTTAAAAATGCCATAATTGAAGTGGTTTGCAGCCAATGGAGCTCACCCATAGTGATGGTACCTAAACCAGACAGTATCCAATGGTTGTGTGTGGACTATAGAAACGTTAATGCAGTTACAAGAATGGACTCTTATCCTATCCCACGTTTGGAGGATTGCATTGAGAAAGTGGAACAATCAGCTTTTATTTCCAAACTGGATTTACTTTTTTTTAACATTTAGTGTGCCCAATTCATTTTTTCCAATTAAGGGGCAATTTAGCGTGGCCAATCCACCTAGCCTGCACATCTTTGGGTTGTTGGGGTGAAACCCACGCAAACACGTGGAGAATGTGCAAACTCCACACGGACAGTGACCCAGAGCCGGGATCGAACCTGGGACCTCGGCGCCGTGAGGCAACAGGGCTAACCCACTGCGCCACTGTGCTGCCCTCAAACTTGATTTAAAGGTTACTGGCAGGTACCTTTATCTGAAAGGGCGAAAGAGATTTCAGCTTTTGTGACTCCAGATGTTATATACCGATTCAAAGTTATGTCATTTGGCATGAAAAACGCCCCAGCCACATTTCAACGTTTAACTAACAAAGTTGTTTCAGGATTAGCCAATTGTGTGGTATACATCGCCGATCTGGTAATTTTCAGACAGACAAGGACAGAACATTTGAAGCAACTAATGGACTTACTGAAGAAACGTCAAAAATTTCAGTGGACAGTGGAGTTTCAAAAGGCATTTGACTGCCTGAAAGCTGTGATAACCAATGCTCCTGTGTTGGAGAATTACAAGGGACACTGATCAGATTGAACTAAAGTATCTGACTTTAAAGAGAAATGGATGGATCGTGCAGCGACCTTCTTGTTCAAAGAGACTGTCAATCGAGAAGGATTCCAGTTACAGGAAGAAGAACTGAAATGGACTATGTTATTATGCCTGTTTGCATGTGTTGTATTTTTTCAACGAAAAGTATATTTACTGTCTGCATTTCTTAAAGGAAAGTGAAAAGATGAAATATGAAACCATCTTGAAGTTGATGGCTTATTTATTTTTCTTGGGGGGAGGTGTCATGTGAGAGTACCTTTAAGAAATGGTTGTTTATAAATGGGTGTGTATATAAATATCTGTAGTGAGTATCTTTGAGAATGGGTGTTTATTACCGTACCAGCCTCCCCGAACAGGTGCCGGAATGTGGCGACTAGGGGCTTTTCATAGTAACTTCATTGAAGCCTACTCGTGACAATAAGCGATTTTCATTTTTTTCTTTTCATTTTTATTACTGCAGTGATGTCAGAGTGTAGCTGGAGCTGGTCTGTCTACCAGTTTTTTACTTTCACTTTAGGCTTTTTACTGCAGGGTGTGTTTTGGTTTAGTTTTAGTTTGGAGAAGCTGAAATCACAGCAGGATGTGTATGAATCTCTGCAAGCTTATGAATGTTCATTTGGTGTTTTCAAAGTGGTAACTGCTCTCAGTAGTGAATTTAAACCTGATCTCTGTGTTAAAAAGGGTCTTTTTATAGAATTTACAGTGCAGAAGGAGGCCATTCGGCCCACCGAGTCTGCACCGGCTCTTGGAAAGAGCATCCTACCCAAGGTCAACACCTCTACCCTATCCCCATAACCCAATAACCGCACCCAATGCTAAGGGAAATTCTGGACACTAAGGGCAATTTTTATCATGGCCAATCCACCTAACCTGCACATCTT